>NC_088715.1:64572854-64899728 GCF_963576615.1 Watersipora subatra
TCTATGGCTTAGAATAAAGTAATATTCTACAGCAATAAAACCGTTTTCATAACCGTTGGGCAAATAGCTGTTCGAATAAATGATGTTGAGGTCGAGTTATCTGAAGCAATTTATTTTTGTGTGGGAACGGACCAAACAAATTTGTTCGAATTAACATCGTGTTCGAGATGAAATGTTACATTTTATCCGGGGGCGAGTTATCTGAGTTTGACTGTACTTAGCCACGGAAAATTCCTAAAAATTTGGGGCGGCTGAGCTGGCCACCCCCCCAAGGAATACGGGCCCAAATATGGCTTATTTTCATGAACAGTGTTTAGTTAGCTTAAATGAAACATTGAATAAAAGAATACCGTGTAGGAACAATGTACTGCTTATAGAAGCAAGTCTTTATTTAACTGCATAAATAATCACCTGCCTAGCTATTAATAGTGACACTAGTTTCAGCTTGTCATTGATCTGTGTAGCTGCTCGTGTACAAACTAGTATTTAATTATTCTACAAAAAGTCACTTCTAATCATACTAAAGTTGTCCAGCCTATAATCATTTCTGAAAATTGTTTAGATCGTCGGTGCTACTCCTTTTGTTAATACAGAAGCAGTGCATCTGAGCCTTCTCAGAAGCCAAAGAAGAATCTGCTAGATATTTGCAAGTTTTTCAGAGCCCGTTTGGTGTAGAATAATGGTTTCGGTAGAAACCACGAGGCTGCTGGATGATTTTAAGTCTGTTAGAGTCTGTGCTGATGTGCAAAGATTGTATTTGGTTTGTTGCCAGGGATAATCTAAGCTCTTTTACACCTCCAAGTCAGTCACTTTTCATATATGGTAAACTAGTGTAGGAGTGAATAACTCCTATTCACAGAGGACCAAACAGCCTATAAGGAGTTACCATGACAGCAGATGTAAAGATAAATTTCTAACTAAAACAACATCCTGTTGCTAGGAACTCAAGTATCATACATCTGACCGAATGTCTTAGCCATGCTCAACTATTACATAAACCAATAAAAGTTGTTTCTACTCTTTGTGTATTGTTTGAATGTTCAGTTATTAGAATTTGTGTATCTTCAGAAAAAGAGAAGATTACTGTGTACAGATGGTTGATTACCTCCTAAGTGCATGTACTTTTTTCAGCTCTATCCTGAGGTTTAGACAAAGTTTACCTTATTGTGAAAGAAATGAACAAAAACTTTCACATAAAGTGGGAGTCCCTGAGTAAACCTTTATAGACCAATCAACAGGCAGAGATTATATTCTTTTAAAATTATTTTTGTATTGGCTTCAGACGGCGAAGTAGGAAAATTATCATAGTGTTTTATCTTGTTACGCTAGATTTGCTCACTCATGTATCATTATGTTGAATACCCTAAATTTCTCTAGCAGTTAGTGTATTAAAAAAAGCTTCTGTTCTAGGGTGCATTTCATCATTTTACCATCTTTATTTGTTACGTCCTTGTAAGCCAATACACTCATGGCAGGTTACTAGACAACAAAGAGCCTGCTGTTGTAAAAGAACTGCTGCTGCAAGACAAACTGCTGTTACTAACCGTTGTTACTGATGTTAATAAGCAGTGGCTATTCCATCTTCATCTCAGCATAGTTCCCCAAAAGGAAATATATTATTGTCATACAGCTATTAATATTACACGATGCCAGTACTAGTAGGTATCAAATGTTTAAAGCTACTGTATTTATTAAATGTTTTTATTAAGAGTATCCTTACGGTTTGCTTTATTCCCAGCAAACAGAATTACTATTGAATTGGGAGTTACCTGCCTTTTCAAAACTTCTATAAAAATTTGATAATCTAATAAAACCAATAATGATTAAAGGTGCTAAGTTCTGTACTTATAGAAGTAAACTGTGGACCACCACCAACAGTAGACAACTCTAAGAGACGAGTGTTTGGATATTCGTATAATGATACAGTTAAATATGAATGTGTTGATGGATATGAGATGATTGGAGATGATACTATAATATGTTTAGAGGCAGGACATTGGACTGTACATCCTGATTGTGAAGGTAAGTCAATATTGAACGGTGCCAACTGAATGCAAACATTTGTTATAACAATATTATAGTTTATATTTTCCTGAATAATCAGATTCTGAGGACGTAAATTAATTTCTGTTTATTAATGTTATTGGGTACATCATTCTCAGCTGGTGACATATTTTCATGAACATAGCTTAAGAACATCTTGATTGTGAAAGTACATCACTATCAGTTATGACAGCTATTGCATGATTTGCTGAAGTGCTAATATTATTTACATGTAGGTGCCATATTGTGTCCTAGCAACCCTTTTAAGTACATAAAACACATTTATGTACTTAAAACACTCGTATGTACTTAAAGAAGTTTTATATACATTAAGAACTTATATATACTTACAATACATGTATGTGCCTACAACACTTGCATGTAGTTACAACACTTTGACATGCATCAAAAATTTGTATACATTTTTATTTAAATAAAACACTTGTATATCCTTACAACATTTTTACCTACTAGATGTTGATAAGTTTTTATTCCATAAGTATTGTGACATAATGCTCTCAGTCAAAGCACAATGTCAAAGCACTGATTATGATAGCTATCATAATAGATACTCAGCTCATAAGTTTTAGGCAGAGTATTTTCAAAATGCAGAGTAAGCTGCTGAAAATGTGCAATGAAGTCCAGCCCAGTTTTTTCCTTTCATGCAAACGTATTTTCAAGCCATCGGTGGCACTTGTGAACATATTAAACATTTCACTCAGGTATAAAAATGTTTCTAAGTTGACTGTTCAAAACTGGAGCAAGCTAAAGTTATCCACTTTACTATGTCAGCAGTTGAAAATCAACTAAGAGCCAGTAGTGGAAGTTTGGAGAAAAAGATATGAGTTTAAAAACATTTAAGTTGAACATTTATGAAAACTATTGTCAGACACTTCTTGGTTTATTAATATCTCTTTACAGAAGTTACCTGTGGAATGCCTTCTACTCCAGACAATGCCGGTCTGGTTTCTGTGACTGGAACACAGTTTGGACAGACAGCTACCTACCAATGTCTACCTGGTTACACCACTGATGATCCAACGTATATAACATGTCAACTGAATGGAGAGTGGAGTCGTGCTCCCAACTGTACCTTGAGTCAAATAGTAGAAGGTAAATGGAAGTCTGTCTTAAACATATATGAAGGAATTGAAAACGAACTAAGCAAGTAGTTGGTTTATTTTTTCCTAGAATCAATTTTTTGTGCAAGGCTGGTAATGTCCAACAAGTTGTAAATCTACAATCAAACATATTTTAGCTAGTTAGCTCTAGACAGCATTGAAAGGGCAAATGTTTAAAATTAAAAGTTTAATGAATATTTCTTCGAAAATTCTATGCAGAGACATATATACATTTATTTTATGTTTATATACAATTGTACGCATTTAAAATTAAGTTCAACTAACATGCCCTTTAAAATCCGATACAGAGACATGTTATATTTATGTTTCTAGAAATAGATTGCGGTGTTGCACCACAGATAGAAAGTGGCAATGTCTTACTTGCTACCGGTACAGAAGCTAGATATACATGCATGTCAGGTTATGAAATGACAGGAGAACCTGTTATAGAGTGTCAATCTAACCAGGAGTGGACAACTCTACCCCAGTGTCACAGTAAGAGATCATACATTCACGCTCTTCAATCATCTATGCACTATATTGCGGGAGAACAAAATGTACCATGTCTGACTGCATGTATGCCCCCTATACACGCATTTGTTATTTGCTATGTTAATTCTTGTCTCAGCTTTGTGTTTTTCACATACAGCAAACTTAATTGGTTCTCTGACTGTCTTTAGGAGTGTCAGCTGCACTGTTTGTTGCAGAAGTACACTGTGGACCTCCACCGGTAGTAGACAACTCTAAGAGACAAGTATCTGGACACTCATATAATGATACAGTCAGATATGAGTGTGATGTTGGATACGAGATGACTGGAGATGATACTATAGTATGTCAAGAGATAGGATATTGGACTGTACACCCTGATTGTGAAGGTATGTGAAGTGCGATTTAACATGCCATTTTTAAATTGCCTCAAAATCTTTTTTTAGATTCAGTTTTGCATTTCAATATTGGTTTGGCTTTTTCTCTCTCAATTACATAATGACTGTTTTATTACTGAAAAAGTCACAGAGAGTAATCAGCCATGGTAACAAAGGTGAAAAGACAAAAATACAAAACCACTATTGTGAATGAGCAACATTCAATCAAAAAATGTTAGTCAGTGTAATGCTAGCATTACTTTTAAAATTGTGTTGCCTAATCTTCAAAAAACAATAATGCTAAAATACATGCATGAAGTTAATAAACTCATGATGTGGGCTATAAACAGGCGCCCTATTTGCTTTCAGAACAAGCGACAATAATTATTTTTCATTGACCCCTGTATTACATGAAGTGCTCTTTAAAAATGAACATAAACGAAATTTAGCAGATTCTATGAGATATTATTGGTATTTTTATGGTTTGAGGTGCTTTGAGATTAAAACTATTTTTAGATTCATAGAGAAATAAACTTGTTCTCTATTTTAATGTTTTACAACTTGAAGCATTGCTTAATGTAATTGTTGCAGTGATTACCTGCGGATTGCCTCTTACTCCGGACAATGCTGGTCTGGTTTCTATGACTGGAACACAGTTTGGACAGACAGCTACCTACCAATGTCTACCTGGTTACACCACTGATGATCCAACATATATAACATGTCAACTGAATGGAGAGTGGAGTCGTGCTCCCAACTGTACCTTAAGTCCAATATTAGAAGGTAAATTGAAGTCTATCTTAGACATATATAAAGAAATTGAAATCTAATTGAGCAATTGGTCTGTTTATTGTATTGCTAGAAGCAACTGTGTGTGCGGAGTTGTTAGTGTCCACCAAGTTTTAAATCCACTATCAAACATGTTTTAACTAATTAGCTCCAGACAGCTTTAAAAGGGCATACGTTTAAAACTAAAAGTTTAATGAATATTTCTTTCAAAATCCTACACAGAGACATGTATATATATTTAATTTATGTATACAATGTATATACATATTTGCTCCTCAATTATCTAAACATTGTTTTTAACAATAGAGCAAAGTGTAGCATGTTTCACTGCATTTACACGCGATGGATCCAGGCAGTAACGTCCAGGTAGTAATAAAGTCTTTGCACAGAAAAACTTATTTTTACTTAATACATACAGCACTTACCATTCTAATTTTCAATAATTTAATTCAATACCATGAGAAAAATGTTTTTCTGCAGTTTAAGAAAATTAAGAAAAAAATTAAACAATGTGTTTATTAAGGTGTGTATAAAAAGAGTGGCTGTTGCAGTAGAAGCTTGGCACAATTAAAGGTTAGATAGACAACCTCTCAATACTGACACAAGCGTACAAATTAAATATCAGGCTTTGTTAATCTAATACTTTGTCTGACCGAATGAAGAGAGAATGGAGAGACAATTCCTACTACAAAGGATAAAATTGCCAAAGTAAAAAGCATTTAGCTTTTACAGAATTACTAAAACTGGAATAAGTATGTACCGGCGTAGTGAAATTGAAAGAGTACATTTGAAACTTACGAAATGAAAAATAGCATGCAATGGGAAAAATATTAACTGTTAAGAAATTAGAAAAAAAATAAATGCGAAAAAATAATATTAATTAATGCGCATGTGGGCCCTTGCCATATGATTTTAATCCCACGACCAAACACGAGCGAAGCGATGGGTTTGGGAGATTTATGATAAATGCACATGTGCACACAACTCCCGAAAAATTATCCGTTAACGGCCGTCACCAAACCCTTGTAACAAAATCTTATCAACAAATTTAACTATTTTTCTGTAAAGTCGTTTAAGTATAATAATGATACAAAACTCATATAAACTTATTTAAAAATGTTACCAAGCATTTGAAAGGTTACCACAAATTCCTAAAACTAACCGATCTGATCAGATTATACGTAAATAGACAGATTTATTCGGCCGAAAATCGTTATTAAAACTTGCTAATCCTCATTTTTATCAAAGTTAAGACAGAAAATTAAAACGCCGAGCGACAGAGAATAGAACGATTAAGTCGTGCGCATTTCACAAAAAATAACGTGCAAATTTCAACATTCTATAGCATTGCCGAAGGTTTCTGTAATTAACGTAGGAGTACTGAAATCGTTTCATTTTTGCCGATTTCAAAGTAACTGATGTTTTGCAAACTTTTGAGTACTTTGGAATTCTAACTGATGTCCAACGCAGTGTAAGTAAAATAAATGACGATGATATTTTTTCTAACGGTTCTTATGAAATTATTACAACAATTAATTATAAGTTTGGATGACTACAGAACGATGACTACGTACTACAGATTTTATAAAAATCTATATCTCACAACTTCGTGATATTGTTAGCTATGACGTTTTGAAATGTAAACAAAATTGTGCATTAGTTTTGTATTATTACTATATTAACTAGAAATTCCACTGTCATACAGCCCACGACCAAAGTGATATTGGAAAAAAGAAAGGGTACTGATGGTTGAGAAATGCAATATTAGCAGTCAAATAGGATAACTGCAATGGTAGCTGTAATGTACTGGGTGTTATTATATACAACAAATAGTAATAATGAAAGGAAAAGATTATATGTTTATATCTCTCCTCCTGCAAAAACAGAAATGCAATATTGGCCAATATTAGAAGTAAAATGCATTGATATTATTAGAATAACCAATATTATTTATATAGTAATAATAAAAAACCAATGCACAATTTTGTTTACATTTCCAAACGGCATAGCTAACAATATCACGAAGTTGTGATATTTATATAGATTTTTAGAAAATCTGTACTACGTAGTCATTGTCCTGTAGTCATCCAAACTTATAATTAATAATTGCAATAATCTCATTTGAACCGTTAGAAAAAATATCATTGTCATGCCTTTACTTACACTGCGTTAGATTTTTAGAAAGTCTGTACTACGTAGTCATTGTTCTGTAGTCATCCAAACTTATAGTTAATTATTGTTATAATCTCATAAGAAACGATAAAAAATATCATCGTCATTTGCTTGCCTTTACTTATACTGCGTTGGACATCAGTTAGAATGTGAAAGTATTTAAATGTGTTGGCAAATGAAAATGAAAAAATTGAAATCAGCAAAAATGAAACGATTTCTGTACTCCTATGTTAATGGCCAAAACCTTCGGCAATTCGACAATGCTATAGACTGGTGAAAAGTGCACGTTATCCTTTCGTGAAATGCGCAAGACATTGTCATACTTCATCGTTCTGTTATCTGTCCCTCGGCGTTTTAATTTTCGGTCTTAACTTTTATTAAACCAAGCTTTTCAAGTGTTTTGTGGCGATTTTCGTTGAAATTAATCTGTCTATTTGTGTATAATCCGATCAGATGGGTAAGTTTTAAGATATTATCGAAGGTTTACAAAGACTTGGTAACATATTTAAATAGGTTTAAATGTGCTTTGTATCGTTATTATACTTTAACGACTTTACATTCCGATGCTTAAATTTTTTGATGAAATTTCTTGACGAGGGTTCGTCTCATTTTTGATTAATAATTTTCGTAAGTTGTGTGCGCATGCATTTATCATAAAACTCCCACACTTCCGCTCCGCTCGTGTGGTCGTGGGATAATATTGGTTATTCTAATAATGTCAGTGCATTTTACTTGTAATACTGGCCAATATTGCATTTCTCCTATTGCAGGGGGAGAGATAAAAACATATAATCTTTTCCTTTCATTATTGCTATGTGTTGTATATAATAACACCCACACCCAGTACATTACAGCTACCATTGCAGTTATCATATTGCACTGCAGTGCAATTTGACTGCTAATATTGATTTCTCAAACATCAGTACCCTTTCTTTTTTTCCAATATCACTTTGGTCGTGGGCTGTATGACAGTGGAATTTCTAGTTTGTTCTTGTGTTGGCATCGTATGGCGAAAATGTTGTATAGAATGGGTATACAAACCCATGCATAATTATCTAATGCAAACACCTACGAATAGAAATCATCAAAATTTTATATGCGAACTTTTTAAAATTTAGTAACAAAATAATATGTTAGTTTTAGTAATCATAGTTAACTACAGTAACTTTGGTGTAGTTTGTGCATTTAGTGGTTATGATCTGCCATGAAATGCAACATTACAATGTACTATGTGCAGTACGTACAATAGGGAGTTCTTACTTTTGAGACAGACGTATAACATAAACATTGAATTTAACTTGAATGAGTTTGGCTTACTAAACACATACTTAAAGCCAAGTTCCAGTCTGTATTGACTAAACTTCAACATTCATCAGATAAAATTTTGTCACTTGTCTATTTCCAGTTTCGTTTTTACTAAAAATAATAACAAATAAGACTGAATTGAGAGAGGTTCAAAGTTTTTCACTGCATTGTGAAGTGCAAACTGAAAACTGCATGTTGCAGAAGTAAACTGTGGACCTCCACCAGTAGTAGACAACTCTAAAAGACAAGTATTTGGACATTCATATAATGATACAGTCAAATATGAATGTGATGTTGGATATAAGATGATTGGAGATGATACTATAGTATGTCAAGAGACAGGCTATTGGACTGTACACCCTGATTGTGAAGGTATGTAAAGTGCATTTTAACATGCCTTTTTAGATTAACTTGAAATATTTTTTCGTTTTAGTTTTGCAGTTCAATATTCCTGTGGCTCTTTCTCTCTTATAAATAAAGTAAAATATTGAGTTGACTGAGAACCATGACTAGGACTGTAGGGACCGACTTTTTCATCACTGTGGTCACTGGACCGAGCCTTTCTACCATCGAAGAAAGCTCAAGTACCATTTAGAACACTTGGACGACTAAGTATTATAAACAGCGCAAAGCTGGGACAGGCTGAGCAACTGGCACGGTTGCTGACATGCTACCAAAGCATGTTTGTGATCGGAGATGAAGATATGGGCCAAACTTGTGAGGTGAAACATTCTATTCCACTCGATGAAGGAACCTGTCCTTTTTACCAGCCACCACATCGACTGAGCCCAGAGAAGAAGGGGAGGCAAAACGTCATGTCTAAAAGCTGTTAGACAAAAAACTCATCAAGCTAGTGGTGCTTGGAGCTCACTGATAGTTTTCTTCCAGATAAGGAATGGCAAGCAGCTCTTCTGGGTCAATTATTGATAGTTTAACACCATCGCCAAGCAGGACGTCTATTCCCTTCTTCAGATCGATGACAGCCTCGATGCGTTGTTCGTCGGCACTTTAACACACTGGACCTGATCAGCGGCTTTTAGCAAGTACCCTTAGACGCCGATGCACAGAAAAAGTCAGCGTTTGCTACCCGCTTCAGTCTTTGGAAATGTAAGGTCGTGACCATTAGTCCCAACTTAGTGCTGGTCACCTTTTAGAGGTTGATGTAGCGAGTATTGCATAGCTTGCATTGGATGATGTTGCTGCTCTACTTGGGTAACACCACAGTCATTATCCTCGACTTTGACACCCACTTGCAGCAAGCAATTGGAGGAGGTGTTCCAGCAGCTGAAGGAAGCCAGTCTGAAACTAAAGCCCTCTAAGCACAAACTCCTCCAGTTAAAAGTCTGTTATCTAGGCCATATGGTGAGTGCAGATGAGGTAGATACTGACGCAGAGAAAACCAAGTCGATCCATCAATGACCAACCATCAGGGCATTCCAAGAGCTACATGACCTTTTGAGAACAGTAGGTTAATATAGACAATACATTCTCTACTTTCCTACATTAGCCGGGACCTCTGAACCAACTTACGAGCAGAAGGGAAAAGTGGATGTTGGGCAAGGACAAACAGGCAGCATTCGACAAGCTGAAGAAAAACCTTTTTCTCGGCTCTTGTGCTTGGATACTTGGATCCAAGCCGACCCTATATTCTAGATACTGATGCCAGCAGCTGCAGAGTGTTATCAGTACTTTCCTAAGTACAGGAAAAAGATAAGAGGGTGATAGCCTTCATCATCGAGACACTGACCGCCACAAAGATAAATTACTACATGACCCGGAGGGGACTGCTCGCCGCAGTAAAATCTGTGAAACACTTCTGCCCATACCTATATGCCATGCAGTTTTTTCTATGTACATATAATGCCTCTCTGAATGACTGTGTTGAAGAAAAGAACTCTCCAACTAAGTATGTAGCTAGTAGGTTGGAGATCTTGACTGAATTCTAGTTCACACTGGAATAACGAGCCAGTCTCTGCCATGGAATTGCAGATAGACTCAGCTGACAAACCTGTGAAGACTGCCAGCAGTGTAAGCTCAACGAGCTAAAAAAGGGAAACCCGCTTGCCAAAAACTTGCTCCAAAGAGCTTGCTGGTGGACTTACAAGGATAAAAAAAGATACGGTATCCATGCATCAAAGCATTGGCCTGGCTTCCTCAGAGAGTACAGCCGAGCTTTGTGGCAACTCAAAGGAGTGCTCTGACCATAATGTCTTCTGGACCAATCCATTACCGGCAGAGAGGATAGAATTGAGAGAGACTTGGTTGATGCTCAATTACGATCAACCGGACAATACCAACCTGCACCGTACCTTTTAAGAAAATGCCTGTGGGTCCACTGACCGGGAGGCCTTTAAAGATTCACAGTTGCCTCTACTGGGTAGAAGAGGTGGAGAGAGCTGAGTTGGCCGAGTCGACTTGAGGCTTATGCAAACAGAGACTGAGTCCATTTGGTTACCAGCCCCCATGGAGCCACCTCTGCAGAAGCCACGGACTAGGTTGGCCATACTACAGACCAAGAAGGAGTCAAAGAAAGAGGTGATTCACATCGAGCATTACATCAGCGGTAGCACAGAGAATGTGTTAAAGAACCACAGCACCTACCGCCTATGTGACGTAATTACCAGTTCGTGCAGGAACATACTTACACGCCATACTTACTTTCAAAATCAGAGGCAATAACTATTTGTAATTGACACTTGTCTCACATTAAGTGCTTCTTAAAAATAAACGTATACGAAATTTAGTAGATTTTTTCAGAAAGTATTGGTAATTTTTTGTCATTTGTGGTTGTTTGAGGTGATTTGACTGCCAGGATGTTTCAAGAATAAAATCGACATAATTTGATCATAGTTATAACACTCAGAAGAGAAATACGGGATGAAAGGACGTTGTTAGTTGCGCGCCAGCTCATCTCTCTGGCTATTGACATTGGCTTTTGTGTTTGTCGCAGCGGAACACGTCTCTATTTTGTCAGTTTCTTTGCACATAAAGACAGGATCCCACTTTCGCTTGCTTTGAGCCTTTAAACCATGACTAAGTTTTGATGATTTTAATCTTTAAACATCCTGGCAGTCAGATCACAACAAACATAAAAAAATCGCAAATGATCAAAAATAGTGATACCCTTTGATCAAATCAACAAAGATGTCATGTAAGCTCATTTTTAATATAATAATAGTTTGAAATGGTTGTAAGTAACTTATTATTGAGGAACTTCTTCAAAACTGTTAACAGAGAATTACATCACTAATGAGCAAATGTATGTAAGAACAGCTGTCAGTAGCTCATGATGAAATAGAAAGGACATAAAAATATCTTACGAATGGTATTCTGAAATAGTCGAGCTCCGAACAGCATAACTACAAACTCCACAACTCCATTTGTATTGGTTGGATTATAGCATTTTAATATTATGTATTAACATATATTACATGATTACTGTTATAGTGCTGACCTGTGACGATCCTCCTACAATAGAAAATGCAGAAAACTTTACTCTTCTTCACGGCACAGAGGTAGGATCTCAAGCTATATATGCATGTCTCCCAGGCTATGAGATGAAAGGAGAACCTGCTATAGTCTGCCAAACTAACCAACAGTGGTCAACTCCACCTAGGTGTCAAAGTAAGTTAAACATTGTTCTCTATGTGTCTTATTTATAAAGACTTCACCGCTTACAAATAATTTTGTGCAATTCAAATGTTCCTCAAAGTTATCTTTACATTTTTTCAACCTTTAAGGTTTACTTAAAAAGTAGCTTGGTAACCGTGGTAACTGTAAAATTGAAGTAAAACTATCTGCAATAATCATAGGTGAGTTGTGTAACTAGATATGATGAGTTACCCCAATTGGAATGCCTGCAGTCCGCATAAAACTGCAAAGATGATAAAGCAAAGCATGCTGGGTAAAAATAAAAAAGTACTGATAATCCCAAATATAGAAACATAAAGCTACACATATTGAATTATTTGTGTCCCATAACTTATGTATTGTTTCAGGAATACGGTGTGGAAATCCACCACAGATTCAGAATGGAGTCAGGCGTGTCTATGGTCACTACCTTAATGATAGAACAAAGTACCGCTGTCATACAGGTTACCTGATGGTTGGAGATGAATTCATTTACTGTGAGACAAATGGGCATTGGACTGTTCCCCCGGAGTGTGATGGTATGTTCTACAGATCAAATTTGGTTTGTAGAAGAATAAACTTGTTCCCTATTTTGATGTATTACAATTTAAAGCATTGTTCAATGTAATCGTTGCAGTTATTACCTGTGAAATGCCTTCTACTCCAGACAATGCTGGTCTGGTTTTTATGACTGGAACACAGTTTGGACAGACAGCTACCTACCAATGTCTACCTGGTTACACCACTGATGATCCAACATACATAACATGTCAACTGAATGGAGAGTGGAGTTGTGCTCTCAACTGTACCTTAAGTCCAATAGTAGAAGGTACATGAAAGTCTGTCTTAAACATATATAAAGGAATTGAAATGTAGTTCAGCGAATGGTGGGTTTATTGTATTGATAGATACAATTGTGTGTTCAGGGTTATTAGTGTCCACCAAGTTTTAAATCAATCATCAGAAATACTTTAGCTACGAAGCTCCACACAGTTTTGAAAGGGCCAATGTTTAAATCTAAACGTTTAATGACTATTCTTTCAAAATCTTATACAGAGACATATACATTTATTTCACGTTTATATACATATTTGATCCTCAATCATCTATCCAGTTATTTCAGCGGTGGAACAAAGTGTAGCATATCTTATCGCATTTATACCTCACAAAATGAATGCGTGAGGTTAAAAAAAATTATTTTAAAAAATTTATTTTAAAGATGTTTTCTAAAATGTAATAAAAAATAATATTAAGTAATACACATGTAGACCTTTGCCACACAATTTTAATTTGGTCAGTGTTTGCAGTAAAAATGCAAAGGCAAAGGCAAAGGTAAAAAATGTAAACAGTAAAGGCAAAAATGTTGTATAGAGTAGTATAGAAACCCATGAATAATTATCTAATGCAAACTCTCTCTGATAAAATTATCAAAAATTTATATGTGAACTTATTAAAATTTAGTAACAAAATAATATGTTGCTTTTAGTAATCATAGTTAACTACAGTAACTTTATTGTATTTTGTGTATTTAGTAGTTATGATCTGCAATAAAATATAAAATTACATTGTAATAAATGTAGTACATACAAAAGGGAATTCTTACATTTGAGACAGCCGTATTACAAACATTGAGTTTTACCTGAATGAATTTAGCCTCTTGCACATACCTAACGCTAAGTTTCAGCATGTATTTTACTAAACTTCAACTTTGTCATCAGCTAAAGTTTTATCATCTATCTATTTCCAGTTTTGTTTTTACTATAAATAATAACAAATAATGCTGAATTGAGAAAAAGCGAGTATCGTATCTGTTTTAGGCGTCGCGGGAGGAATTTCGGCTAATAGCATATCATCATATTCTGCTCAGCAACTGCCAAATTTGAACTTTAAGATTAACTTTTGTTGGTAGCATATGACAAAAAAATGTTGTAAGGCAAGGGCTAAAAATCATCATATTCTACATCGCAATGCAAAAAAATTGTATGCCCCTTATACACACGTTTTTGCATCGTATGCCTCTTTTTTATATATACACACGTTTTTTATTACATTAAATCTTATTTTTCAGCTTTGAGTTTTTTCACATACAGCAACAGCAAACTTATTTGATACTCTAACTGTGTCTTAAGGAGTATCAGCCGCACTGTTTGCTGCAGAAGTAAACTGTGGACCACCACCGGTAGTAGACAACTCTAAGAGACAAGTATCTGGACACTCATATAATGATACAGTCAGATATGAATGTGATGTTGGTTATGAGATGACTGGAGATGATACTATAGTATGTCAAGAGACAGGATATTGGACTGTACACCCTGATTGTGAAGGTATGCAATGTGTGATTTAACATGTCTTTTTTAGATTGACTGAAAATAGTTTTTTATTTTGAGTTTTGCAGTTCAGTATTGTTTTGGCTTTTTCTCTCGATTACATAATGATTACATAATGACTGTTTTATTACTGATAAATTCACCAAAAGTTATCGGCTTTGATAACAAAAGTGACAAGACTAAATACAAAATCTCCATTATGAATGAGCAATGTGTATTAGAAAATATTTAACAAAAAATCTATAGTTTTTAATGCAATGCAAATGTTAAAAAGTACCAATAAATTCTGATCAAATCAACTAACATTCTGTTTAAGTTCATCTTTAAATAATAGTTTGAAATGGTTGTAAATAATTTATTACTATGGAACATCTTCAAAACTGTTAACAGAGAATTATATCATTAATAAATAGGGGTATGTAAGAACGGCTATCAGTAGCTCACAATAAAATAAAAAGAACATAGAAACATCTTACGAATACTATTCTGAAATAGTGGAGCTCTGTATAACATAACTACAGACCCGACAACTCCATTTTTATTGGTTGGATTATAACATTTTAATATAATATTTTACAACTACTACATGATTCCTGTTATAGTGCTGACCTGTGACGATCCTCCTACAATAGAAAATGCAGAAAACTTTACTCTTCTTCATGGCATAGAGATAGGATCTCGAGCTATATATGCATGTCTCCCAGGCTATGAGATGTCAGGAGAACCTGCTATAGACTGCCAAACTAACCAGCAGTGGTCAACTCCTCCTACGTGTCAAAGTAAGTTAAACATTGTTCTCTCTGTGTCTTACTTGTCAAAAACTTCATGACTTACAAATACTTTTGTACAATTCAAATATTCTCCAAAGTTATCTTTACATTTTCACAGCGTTTGAGGCTTACTTAAAAAGTCGCTTGGCAACCATGGTAAATTTAAAATTGAAGTAAAACTAGCTGCAACAATCATAGGTGAGTCATGCTACTAGATATGATGAATTACTCTAATTGTACAGCCTGTTACCGTAGTCCGCATGAAACAGCAAAGATGATAAAGCAAAGCATGCTGGGTGAAAAGAAAAGAGGACTGATAACTCTAAATATAGAAACATCAAGCTACTCATATTGAATAAGTTGTGTCCCATGACTTAGGTATTGTTTTAGGAATACGGTGTGGAAATCCACCACAGATTCAGAATGGAGTCAGGCGTGTCTATGGTCACTACCTGAATGATAGAACAAAGTACCGCTGTCATACAGGTTACCTGATGGTTGGAGTTGAATTCATTTCCTGTGAGACAAATGGACATTGGACTGTTCCACCAGAGTGTGATGGTAAGTTCTATAGATCAAATGAGATTTATAGAAGAATAAACTTGTTCCCTATTTTGATGTATTACAATTTAAGGCAACACTCGATATAATCGTTGCAGTGATAACGTGTGCAACTCCTCCTACTCCAGACAATGCCGGTCTGGTTTCTATGACTGGAACACAATTAGGTCAGACAGCTACTTACCAATGTTTACCCGGTTACACCACTGACGATCCAAAATTCATAACATGTCAACTGAATGGAGAGTGGAGTCATGCTCCCAACTGTACTTTGAGTCCAATATTAAAAGGTAAATGGAAGTCTGTCTTAATCATATATAAAGAAATTAAAATCTAATTGAGCAAGTGATTGGTTTATTGTAATGCTAGAAGCAATTGTGTGTGCAGAGGTGTTAATGTCCACCAAATAGTAAATCCGCTATCAAACATGTTTTAGCTAGTTAGCTTCAAACAGCATTGAAAGGGCAGACGTTTAAAATTAAAAGTCTAATGAATATTTCTCTCAAAACCCTACACAGAGATATATACATTTATTTTATGTTCATATATATATTTGCTCCTCAGTCATCTATGCAGTGTTTTCAACAATGGAACAAATTGTAGCAGGTTTTACTGCATTTCTGCCTCACTAGATGAATGTGTGAGATAAAAAAAATCTCTAAAAAAATTGACTTTTAAAAGTTATTTTAAAACGCAATAAAAAATAATCTTAATTAATACAAATGTGAACCATCGCTGTACAATGTGGACCATCGCTGTACAATGTGGACCATCGCTGTACAATGTGGACCATCGCTGTACAATGTGGACCATCGCTGTACAATGTGGACCATCGCTGTACAATGTGGACCATCGCTGTACAATGTGGACCATCGCTGTACAATGTGGACCATCGCTGTACAATGTGGACCATCGCTGTACAATGTGGACCATCGCTGTACAATGTGGACCATCGCTGTACAATGTGGACCATCGCTGTACAATGTGGACCATCGCTGTACAATGTGGACCATCGCTGTACAATTTTAATATGTTCACTGTTTGCAGTGTAAGGCAAAAATCCTGTATAGAGGGGTATAGAAACCCATTGATAATTATCTAGTGCAAACACCTCTTGATATAAATCATCAAAGTTTTATATGCAAACTTATTAAAAATTATTTACAAAATAGTATGTTGCTCTTAGTTAATCGTAGTAATCATGGTTAACTACTTATAAAAAACTTTATTGCATTTTTTTGTTCATTGGTTATGATCTGCCATAAAATATAAAATTACATTGTAATATATGTAGTACATACATAAGGGAATTCTTACATTTGAGACAGTCGTATTACAAACATTGAATTTTACCTGAATGAATTTAGCCTTCTGCACATACCTAATGCTGAGTTTCAGCATGTATTTTACTAAAATTCAACTTTTTTATCAGCGAACATTTTATCATCTATCCATTTCCAGTTTTGTTTTCACTATAAATAATAACAAATAATGCTGAACTAAGAGAAAGCGAGCATCGCATCTGTTTTAGGTGTCGCCGGAAGAATTTTGGCTAATAGCATAACAGCATCTTATGCTCAGCAACTGCCAAATCTGAACTTTGAAATTAGTTTTTGTTGGTAGCATATGACAGAAAATTGTTATATGGCAAGGGCAAAAAGTCATCATATCCTACACCACAGTGCAAAAAATTCGTATGCCTCTTATACACACGTTTTTTATGACATTAAATCTTATTTTCCAGTTTTTAGTTTTTTACATACAGCAACAGCAAACTTAATTGGTACTCTAATTGTGTCTTCAAGAGTGTCAGCTACCGTGATTGTTGCAGAAGTAAACTGTGGACCACCACCGGTAGTAGAAAAATCTAAGAGACAAGTATCTGGACACTCATATAATGATACAGTCAGATATGAATGTGATGTTGGTTATGAGATGATTGGAGATGATACTATAGTATGTCAAGAGACAGGATATTGGACTTTACATCCTGATTGTGAAGGTATGTGAACTGCGATATGACATGCCTTCTTTAGATTGGCTCAAAAATTTATTTTCGCTTTCAGTTCGGTATTTCAATATTGTTTTGGCTCTTTTTCTCTCAATTACATAATGACTGTTTTATCACTGAAAAATTCACAGAAATTAATCAGTCTTGGTAACAAAGGTGAAAAGATAAAATACAAAAAGACCATTTTGAATGAGCAATGTGTATTAGAAAACATTTAACAAAAATCTATATTTTTTAATGTAATGCTAGCATTAGTTTAACAACTTTGTAACCTAACTTTCAGATAACAATACTGCTAAGATATATATATATATATATATATATATGAAGTTTATAAACTCATGATGTGGGCTATAAACAGGTACCCTACTTATTGTAAGGACTAGTGGCAATAATTATCTGTCATTAAAACTTATCTCACATTAAGTGCTCCTTAAATTGAACTTGTACGAAATTTAATTGATTTTATCAGATAGTATCAGTATTTTTTATTATTTGTTATATATTTGTTTGTTTATATTACTAAGTACTTGTTAGCAACATTATTTTACTAAGGTTTTGTCAACGATGAATTTCCATAAGCTTTTAATGGGTTCTATAAAAACCTATTGGTATTTTTCAATCATTTCTGATTGCTTTTGATGTTTGAAATGAACTGACTGTCAGGATGTTTTAAAATTAAAAATGGCAAAATTTGATGGGAGTTACAACGCGATTTGATCTCTTTTACAACACTCAGATCAAGTGAAAGTCTGATTATTATGTCTATAGTTGCTTTGAGACCAAAAGTTAAAACGCTCAGAAAAAAATTATGTGATGAAATGAGGTCACTAGTTGTGCGGATGCTTGTCTCTCTCGTTATTGATATCAGTTTAATGTGTTAAGTCGCAGCGGTACCCGTCTCTATTCTGTCTCTTTGCAAATAAATACGTCTTACTTGTATTTTCACTTAAATTGAGCGTTTTAACCATGATGAAATTTTGTTGATTTTCATCATTAAACATCCAGCCAGACCATATCACACATCAGAAACAATCTCAAATGTTAAAAGTACCGATAATTTCTGATCAAATCAACTAACATTCTGTTTAAGTTCATCTTTAAATAATAGTTTGAAATGGTTGTAAGTAATTTATTACTATGGAACATCTTCAAAACTGTTAACAGAGGATTGTATCATTAATAAATAGGGGTATGTAAGAACAGCTATCAGTAGCTCACAATAAAATAAAAAGAACATAGAAACATCTTACGAATGCTGTTTTGAAGTATTGGAGCTCTGTATAACATAACTACAGACCCCACAACTCCATTTTTATTGGTTGGATTATGAAATTTTTATATAATATTTGAACAAGTATTACATGATTACTGTTATAGTGCTGACCTGTGACGATCCTCCTACAGTAGAAAATGCAGAAAACTTCACTCTTCTTTGTGGCATAGAGGTAGGATCTCAAGCTATATATGCATGTCTCCCAGGCTATGAGATGTCAGGAGAACCTACTATAGACTGCCAAACTAACCAGCAGTGGTCAACTCCTCCTACGTGTCAAAGTAAGTTAAACATTGTTCTCTCTGTGTGTTACTTGTCAAAAACTTCATGACTTACAAATACTTTTGTACAACTCAAATGTCCCTCAAAGTTTTCTTTACATTTTCACAGCGTTTGAGGCTCACTTAAAAGGTTGCTTGACAACCATGGTAACTGTAAAATTGAAGTAAAACTAGCTGCAACAATCATATGTGAGTCATGTTACTAGATATGATGAATTACCCTAATTGTACTGCCTGTTACAGTTGTCCGCATGAAACAGCAAAGATGATAAAGCAAGACATGCTGGATAGAAAGAAAAAAGAACTAATAACTCCAAATATAGAAACATCAAGATACACATATTGAATAAGTGGTGTCCTATGATGTATGTATTGTTTCAGGAATACGGTGTGGAAATCCACCACAGATTCAGAATGGAGTCAGGCGTGTCTATGGTCACTACCTTAATGATAGAACAAAGTACCATTGTCATACAGGTTACCTGATGGTTGGAGATGAATTCATTTACTGTGAGACAAATGGACATTGGACTGTTCCACCAGAGTGTGATGGTAAATTCTACAGATCAAATGAGATTTGTAGAAGAATAAAGTTGTTCCCTTATTTTAATGTATTACAATTTAAGGCATTGCTCGATGTAACCGTTGCAGTGATAACCTGTGAAATGCCTCCTACCCCAGACAATGCTGGTCTGGTGTCTCTGACTGGAACACAATTTGGACAGACAGCTACCTACCAATGTCTACCTGGTTACACCACTGATGATCCAAAATTCATAACATGTCAACTGAGTGGAGAGTGGAGTCGTGCTCCCAACTGTACCTTGAGTCCAATAGTAGAAGGTAAATGGAAGTCTGTCTTAAACATACATTGTATAGAAAGGAATTGAAATGTAGTTCAGCGAGTGGTGGGTTTATTGTATTGCTAGAAGCAATTGCATGTGCGGGGTTGTTAGTGTTCACCAAGATTTGAATCTCATATCAAACATATTTTAGCTAGTTAGCTCCAGACAGCTTTGAAAGGGCGGGTGTTTAAAATTAAAAGTTTAATAAAAAATTTTTTTGAAAATCTCATACAGAGACATATATCCATTTAATTTATGTTTATATATATATATTTGCTCCTCAATCAATAATATAGTGTTTTTAACAATGGAACAAAGTGTAGCAGGTCTTACTGAATTTATACCTCACTAGAATAATGCTCAGGCTTGCCCTGGTAGGAAAAAAATCTTTGCGCAAAAAAGCTTGCTTTTATTTAACATTTACAGTTCTAAAATTTAAACTTTGTATCTTGAGAAAACTGCTTTGTGCAGTTAAAATAAATTAAAAGAAAAAATAAACATGAGCTCATGAAGTGTGTGTATAAAAAAGATTTTTGTTGCATGCAGCAAGATCACATCGTATTTAAAGATGTGGTTGCGTCAAATTTGAGTTGATCTTAAAAGAAAGAATTTTTTTCTCTATCAGTTGATATGTTGTTTGTTGTGTTAGGCGATCTCATTTCCAAGATATTTGAAGATTAAAATCGAAAAAATCTGATCGCGGTAAAAACGCTCAGGCCAAAAAAACATGCCCAGACTTGCCAAAAATGATGTCACGTGTGATATATCTGTCAATATATGTCGTATTCACATCGGCTATTTGTGATAAAAGTCTAGTCCTACGCGGCTCTATTTGCATATATTTTATTTTGTATTTGCTCATGTTGGCTAAAATAAAATTTTAAATCCAGCTACAGATACATTATTATGAATGTTTCAAAGGCCCTAATTAACGAAAATTGAAAATTTGTCTTTCTCACTTTCTCCAAATGCTGTGTAAACATTTGAGTACCGACTACCAATTCTACCGGTCTACGGTAAATCTGTCAAGCAAAATATGTAGAATAAGGTATTTGTATCGGGACAGTTCCATCGCTACCCACACTAACGATATACAGCCTCCCAAAAACCCCGCCCACATTATGCCCATCGCCTATCCTTGGGGCGGGGCTGTATATCAATGCCCACACCAAAAACTAGTTTCTTACTACTGTAAGTAAAATAAGCAGGCTGCGTCTTTGGAAAGAATATACATAGGGATAGAGTTTTAAGGATGAGAAGTCTGCTGCAAGCTGGATTTGAACTCACATTCTCCAGTTCTGCAGACATCCATATACCGTATCCAATTCACTACAATATTCTACAAAGCATGTTTTGCATTATCTTCAACAATATTATTTTATTATATAATTTTTACAAGTAAAAAAGTTTTCATCTCGGCATAAAGCTTTTATTAAAAATATTCATCAAGTTGTGGCCACTCACATAGTTTTAGCTGATACAATAAAGATTCATCTACTGCAGTAAATGAACAAGACATCATGGTTTATGAAGCACACATTCAAGTCTTTCTTTCCCATTTATGACAGTTTCCACACTGACAAAGCTGCTTCGGCAGAGGGACCAAATAAACATCCTGTAATCAGTAAAACAAATGCAATAAAAATATGTCATTCATAGATATGTCATTCTAACGCGTATCTACTGAAAGCTTTCAAATTGGGATTTAGATAGATTGTGAGTGTAATTGTAAAAAAAAATAAATGTTTAACAAAGGCATAAGTACGCCAAGCCAACAATTCGAAGTTTTGGTTCTGGAAATTAAAGATTTGCATTGATCAATCGATTTTCTTCACTTTCTACAAGTGAAAAGTGAACATCTAAATTCAAATCATAACTCTACTTTACTAGATAAAACTGCCACAGAAAATTTGAAGCAAATGTAGCTAGGTGAACCGATAAAAAATTATAAAACAATGATTAGTGATAGCAAAAAGTTATACTTTTATTAATTAGGACATGTATTAATGAGTACTAAAAATATTACTTTTAGTATATTCATCAATCTTAACCATTGTATTGATAGATGCTATGGATCAAAAATAAGCCGTCAAGAACTCACTGTACATACATATCTCGCACGCGCAGGAAATTACATTTTAGCCTCAAACAGAGAAATATAATCTGAATGTAAACTCAACAGTATATCTATAGGAGACTCAAAGTATATATAGAAGATAAATTTACCTCCATTCTCCAATCTTCCTCTGTAGCATTTTAACCACCTGATGCCCAGAAAACTTAGAGCCACCTTCGCAGTAATTTCACAGCAATTTTTAAAATTATGTTGTTCGCCAATAAAACGTGTCAATTGAGTAATTCATTTAAGTAACGATGTTAATTAATTTAGTAAATATCCATGTTCATGCAATTTAATAATATAGTAAAGTCCCTAAATTTGAGATCACAGACAACGCATTTTACGAGTGATAACATTTATTACGAGATATATAAAAATTTCGCGCTGATGATTGGCTAATGAAGCGACCTTATATTTATCGATCGTGGTTTCTTTTCAGATGTATCACTAGTAACGTCACAAAAAACCACCCGCTGGAACGTGAACTTTTTAAAAGAGGGCCTCATTTGAATGCATATATCTCTAGACAGGGTTGATCTACAAAGACAAAAATGGCATCAAATTGTAGCTGATGCTTTAGCCTTTTATGTGTTTTAATTTCATTAAGTTGACCTTTTTGACGCAACCACATCTTTAAAGTTTTGGTAGGCAATACTGGTACTTCTCGATGCCGGTACTAATGTAAAAATGAAATACCAGACTTTCCTTGTCTTATACTTTGTCTGAGTAAACAGAAAGACAATTTCAATGCAGTTTTTACTCCAGAGAATACAATTGCCCACGTAAAAAGTACATGTATTTGGCTTATACAGATTTACCGAAACTGGAAATAAGAGTGTAAGGCACATTTGAAATTGAAGCGGCATATAGCAATTGAAATAGCATATCTGCATTTTCATTATTCCGACATATTTAGCACAATGACTGCAAAATTTGAATTTTGAGATCATTTTTGTGGATGTCGTATGGCCAGAAAATGTTTGTATGGTGAGTGCAAAAAACCATCATGTTTCACACTGCAAGGCAAAAAAGTGTAATAACAGTGTCATTCATGGTAACTCGAGGGCACACCGCCTAATAAGAAAGACCCGTTCAGCATGTGCAATCAGCAAAAGATATACAGTATATGACAAGAGTGATGGGAGTGAGAAGAACAACTTAACCTTGTGGTTATACACGCTTGTTAGTAGACTTTTAAGTAGGTTTTAATGACACAAGTTCAAAACTAGTACGGAGGTTTTTATCATTGCTATATTTGTATGGCTATAATTGCACAGAGGCGCATTGAGATTTATATTATATATTTAATATATAATACAAATCTCAGTGCTTGTATATTTACATATCGATAGATATACACATTTCTCATTTATTACACTAACTCTTATTTTTCAGCTTTGAGTATTTTACATGCAGCAACAGCATGCTTAATTGGTACTCTGTGTCTTTAGGAGCGTCAGCTGCACTGTTTGTTGCAGAAGTAAACTGTGGACCTCCACCGATAGTAGACAACTCTAAGAGACAAGTATCTGGACACTCATATAATGATACAGTCAGATATGAATGTGATGTTGGATATGAGATGACCGGAGATGATACTATAGTATGTCAAGAAACAGGATATTGGACCATGCTTCCTGATTGTGAAGGTGTATGATGTGTGATTTAACATGCCTTTTTAGACTAGCACAAAATATATTTTTAGATTCAGTTTAGAAATTCAATATTGGTTTGGCTCTTTGTATCAATTGCATCATGACTGTTTTATTACTTAAATGTTCACAGAAACTATTCAGCTTTGGTAACAAAGGTGAGAAGATAAAAGACAAAACCGCCATTATAAATAAGCAATGTGTATGAGAAAACATTTAACGAAAATGTATCTTGTCTAATGTAATGCTAGCATTAGTTTAACAATTTTGTAACCTAACCTTCAGATAACAATAATGCTAAGATATATATGGTTTATAAACTCTTGATGTGGGCTATAAATAGACGCCCTACTTACTGTAAGGACCAGAGGCAATAGTTATCTTCAATTGACACTTGTCTCACATTAAATGTTGCATAAAAAGAAACTAACACAACAATTAGTAGACTCTAAGACAAATTGTTTGCCCTTTTTATGAGCTGTAACTGTTTTTATTTTTTAAGGTAATCTGAGATTCTGAGTATTTTTAGATTCATAGAAAATATAACTTGTTCCCTCTTTTAATGGATTGCAATTTAAAGCATCGCTCGATGTAATCGTTGCAGTTAATTAATATCTCCTTACAGAAGTTACCTGTAAAATACCTCCTACTCCAGACAATGCTAGTCTGATTTCTATGACTGGAACACAGTTTGGTCAAACAGCTACCTACCAATGTCTACCCGGTTACACTACTGATGATTCAACATACATCACATGTCAACTGAATGGAGAGTGGAGTCGTGCTCCCAATTGTACCTTGAGTCTAATAGTAAAAGGTAAATGGAAGTCTGTCTTAAACATATATAAAGGAATTGAAATGTAGTTAAGCAAATAGTGAGTTTATTGTATAGATAGAAACAATTGTGTGTGCGGGGTTGTTAGTGTCTACCAAGTTTTAAATCAATCATGAAATATATTTTAGCTATTTAGCTCCAGACAGCTTTGAAAGGTCAGATGTTTAAACTATAAGATTAATGAATATTTAACATATATATCCACTTTCAAAATCTTATGCAAATACATATACATTCATTTCATGTTTATATACATATTTTATCTTCAATCCTCTATACAGTTTTTCAGCAATGGAACAAAGTGTAGATATTGTGTTGCATTTATGACTCATTAGATGAATGCGTGAAGTTAAAAAAAATTCAAAATCATCATTCAAAATCCACTAAGTGCTAAAAAGGATATAATATGTGTAAATAGTTGTAATACGTCCCAGTCCTCCACATTAATGAGTAGGTGTGTGTAAGAACAGCTATCAGTAGCTCACAATAAAATAAAAATGACTTAGAAACATTTTACTAATGGTATTCTGAAACAGTGGAACTTTGTATAACATAACGCAGAGCCAACAACTCCATTTGTATTGGTTAGATTATAACATTTTGATGGAATATTTTAGCAAGTATTGCATGATTACTGTTATAGTACTGACCTGTGAAGATCCTCCTACAATAGAAAATGCACAAAACGTCACTGTACTTCATGGCATGGAAGTAGGATCTCAAGCTATATATGCATGTCTCCCAGGCTATGAGATGTCAGGAGAATCTACTATAGACTGCCAAACTAACCAGCAGTGGTCAACTCCTCCTAGGTGCCAAAGTAAGTTAAATATTGCTCTCTATGCATCTCATTTTTGAAAGCTTCACCGCTTACAAATAATTTTGTACAAATCAAATGTTCCTCAAAGTTATCTTTACATTTTCACGGCGTTTAAGGTTTACTTAAGACGTCGCTTGATAACCATGGTAACTGTAAAATTGAAGTAAAACTATCTGCAACAATCATAGGTGAATCGTGTAACTAGATATGATGAGTTACTCCAATTGGACTGCCTATAGCCGACACTGAACAGCAAAAGTGACAAAGCAAAAAATGCTAGGTAGAAAGAAAAAGAGACTGATAACTCCTAATATAGAAACATCAAGCTGCAATAATAATTAATATGCAGGTGAACCCTCACCATATGATTTTAATTCGTTCCAGTGTTGGCACCGTAAATGTTGCATAGATGGGTATAGAAACCCACAATAATTATCTAAAGCAAACACCTGATAAAAATTATCAAAATTTTATTTATGAACTTATTAAAATTTAGTAACAAAATAATATGTTAATCTTAGTAACCATAGTTAACTACAGTAACTTTATTGTAGTTTGTGTATTTAGTGTTTATAATCTGCAATAAAATGCAACATGACAATGTACTATGTGCATTACATACCATAAGCAGTTCTTACACTTGAGACAGACGTATAACGTGAACTTGAAATTTAACTTTAATGAATTTAGCTTACTAAACACATACTTAAAGCTAAGTTTTAGTATGTATTTTACTAAACTTCAACTTTGTCATCAGCTAAAGTTTTATCATCTATCTATTTCCAGTTTTCACTATAAATAATAACGAATAATGCTGAACTAAGAGAAAGCCAGCATCGTACCTGTTTTAGACGTCATGAGAGGAATTTTGGCAAATAGCATATCTTGCATCTTCGTTATTCCGACACATTCAGCACACTGACTGCAAAATTGGAATTTTGAGATAGTTTTTGTGGATGTCGTATGGCCAAAAAATTTTTTCTGTATGGCGAGAGCTAAAAACCATTATGTTTTACAGTGCAAGGCAAACAAATGTAATAACAGTGTCATTCATTGTAACTCGAGGGCACACCGCGTAATAAGAAGTACACGTTCAGCATGTGCAATCCGGAAAGGACATACCGTATGCGGTGAGAACGATGGAAGTGAGAAGAACAACTTAACCTTGTGGTTACACACGCTTGTTAGTAGACTTTTAAGTAGGTTTTAGTGACGCAAGTTCAAAACTAGTATGGAGGTTTTAATTATTGTTAGTTGATCTTTCATGGCTCTAACTTTATTACTATAATTGGACAGACGCACAGCGACAGACAAACACTGAGATTTATATTATAAATAGATATACTCTTTTCTTATACATTACACTAATACTCATGTTTCAGCTTTGAGTTTTTCACATACAGCAACAGCAAACTTATTTGTACTGTTTGTTGCAGAAGTAAACTGTGGACCTCCACCGGTAGTAGACAACTCTAAGAGACAAGTATCTGGACACTCATATAATGATACAGTTAGATATGAATGTGATGTTGGATATGAAATGACTGGAGATGATAATATAGTATGTCAAGAAACAGGATATTGGACTGTACACCCTGATTGTGAAGGTGTGTGAAGTGTGATTTAACATGCCTTCTTTAGATTGGCTCAAAATACTTGTTAGTTTCAGTTTTGCAGTTCAATATTGGTTTGGCTCTTTCTCTCTCAATTATATAATGACTGTTTTATCACTAAAAGTCTACAGAAACTAATCAGCTTTGTTAACAAAAGTGACAAGACCAAATACAAACCACCATTATGAATGAGCAGTGTGTTTGTGAAAACATTTAACAAACAATATATTGTTCAAGGTAATGCTAGAATTAGCTTTACAATTTTGTAATCTAACTTTCAGATAATAATAGTAATAATACTAACATATTTTAAAGGTTTTGTGCGCTGCCTTTGCTGACTCCACAATAGAAATACCTAGTGTTACGAGTATACATATATTTCTGCTTATTTCATAATGTGTACAGTGTATAACCTGCAACCACAATTAATCGAGTGCAGAACAACTCTGCCCTTCGTCTTGCACACCAGTCCTGTTTATAGCTGTGAGGCCCAGCCTCCTTGTATAGGGCTGAGCTAGCTTGGTACGGCTTGATACGGCTTGATACGGCTTGATACGGCTTGGTACGGCTTGGTACGGCTTGGTACGGCTTGGTACGGTTTGGTACGGCTTGGTACGGCTTGGCACAGTTTGGTCTGGCTTGGTCTGGCTCGGTCTGGCTCGGTCTGGCTCGGTTTGGCTCGGTCTGGCTTAGTCTGACTCGATGTTTCATGACAGACTACTTTCCGTCACAATACGTGTATGAAGTTTATAAACCCATGCCGTGGGCTATAAACAGACGCGCTAATTACTCTGAAGAGCAGAGGCAATAATTACCTGTCAGTGAAACTTGTCTCACATTAAGTGCTCTTTACAAGTTAACTTACACAGAATTTACTAGATTTTATCTGAAAGTATTAGTATTTTTTATCATTTGTGATTATTAGTGTTGTTTGAGGTGGTCTGACTGCTAAGATGTTTCAAGAATAAAATTAACACAACTTGATTGCAGTTATAATGCTCAAAAGAGAAGTATGTGATGAAATGAAGTGACTAGTTGCCCAGCTGCTTGTCTCTCTTGTTATTGACATCGACTATTGTGTTCAAGTTGCAGTAGTACCCATCTCTATTCTGACGGTCTGGTTGCGACTAAAGACATTGCAATCACACTTTTTTGAAACTGAGCATTTTAAATATTTGTGATTGTTTTTGTTGTTTGAGGTGATTTGAGATTTTCAGTTTCATAAAAAATAGACTTCTTCTCTATTTTGATGTATTACAATCTAACGCAACACTTTATGTAATTGTTGCAGTGATTTCCTGTGGAATGCCTCTTACTCCAGACAATGCTGGTTTGGTTTCTATGACTGGAACACAGTTTGGCCAAACAGCTACTTACCAATGTCTACCTGGTTACACCACTGATGATCCAACATACATAACATGTCAACTGAATGGAGAGTGGAGTCGTGCCCCCAACTGTACCTTGAGTCCAATAGTAGAAGGTAAATGGAAGTCTGTCTTAAACATTTATAAATGAATTGAAATATAATTGAGCAAGTGGTTGGTTTATTGTATTGCTGCAAGCAATTGTGTTTGCAGGGTTGTTAGTGTCTACCAAATAGTAAATCTACTATCAAACATATTTTAGCTAATTAGCTCCAAACAGCATTCAAAGGGCACATGCTTAAAATTAAAAGTTTAATGAATATTGCTTTCAAAATTCTATACAGAGACATACATATATAGTTATTTTAAGTTTATATACATATTTGCCCCTCGATCACCTATACAATGTTTTCATCAATGGAACAAAGGGTAGCGTGTCTTACTGCATTTATATCCCACTAGATGAATGCTCGCTGCTGCCGAAGCAGTAAAAAAGTCTCCACAGAAAATTTACTTTTATTTAACATATGCATTATTTATCCTTCAAATTTGTAAACTTCATATCATGAGAAAATTTTCTCGTACAAGTAAAATGAATTGAGAAAAAATTAAACAATGTGTACAATAGAAGAAGCAATGTAGTATTTATAAAAAGGTTAATGATGCAGCTGAAGATTGTTGTATTCAAAGTTTTGATGGAAGGTCATAAAAGAGTTTTTGCACAAAAGATCTATTTTTATTTAACATATAAAACATTTACCATTCAAATTTTTAAATTTCATATCATGAAGAAAATGTTTTTGTTCAGTTCAAATAAATTAACAGAAAAAATAAACAATGAGTTCACGGAAAAGACAATGTAGCTGTAATTTCTACTACAGAGGATTTGATTGTCCAAGTGAAAAGCATTTAGTTTTTACAGACTTATTGAAACCGGAAATAAGATTGTAATAGCACATTTGAAATTGCAAAGGCACATTTGAAAATTAAAAATTAAAAAATTAGGATATTATGGCAAAGAAATTAACTTTACAAAAATTTTAATTGCTAAAGATAATATTAATTAATACACTTGTGAACCTGTGCTATACAATTTTTTTTTCCAGTGTTGGCATTGTAAGACGACAATGTGGTATAGAGTGGTATAGAAACTCATAGTAATTATCTAATACAAACATCAGCTGGTAAAAATTATCAACAGTTTAAATATGAACTTCTTAAGAATTAGTTACAAAGTAATATGTTGATAGTAGTAACTATGGTTACCTATAGTAAGTTTAATAATGTGTTTTGAGTATTTAGTGGTTATGATCTGTATTAAAATGTATCATTACAATGTATTATGCGCAGTGCGCACCATAGGGAGTTCTTGCCTTTAAAACAGACATATAACATACACGTGGAAATTAGCATAAATGAACTTAGCGTGCTAATCACATACATAAAGCTAAGTTCTAGTGTATATTTTACTAAACTTCAACGTTGCCATAAGCTAAAATTTTGTCACCAGTCTGTTTCTAGTTTGGTTTTCACTATAAATAATAACAAATAATGCTGAATTGAGAGAGATTAAAAGTTTTTCAATCCATTGTGAAGGCAGCCCTTATACAGTATACCCTTATAAAGTGGCAATGTCCTATTTGCTACTGGTACAGAAGCTAGATATACGTGTATATTAGGCTATGAATTGGCAGGAGAACCTGTTATAGAGTGTCAATCTAACCAGGGGTGGTCAACTCTACCCCAGTGTCACAGTAAGAGATTATGCATATATACTTCTCAATCATCTATACAGTCTTAAAGCAGTAGAACAAAGTGTAGCATGTCTTACTGCATGTACGTCCCTTGTACACACATGTCTTATTTATTATGCTAATTCTTATGTTTCAGCTTCGAGTTGTTTTACATGCAGCAACGGCTGCAATGTTTGTTGCAGAAGTTAACTGTGGACCTCCACCGGTAGTAGACAACTCTAAGAGACAAGTATCTGGACAGTCGTATAATGATACAGTCAGATATGAATGTGATGTTGGATATGAGATGACTGGAGATGATACTATAGTATGCCAAGACACAGGATATTGGACTGTACATCCTGATTGTGAAGGTAACCCAGCATTACTCAATTTGTTTTTTGCATTGACTCATTTTGGAGTATGAAGCCAAAACAGTTTAAATGATAATTTGAGGAAAGATTACTAAAATGCATGAAGTATCTTGAATAGTAAAAAATTAAGTACAAAAGTCTACATATAAACAGCATGGTAAATATTAATTTTATAGTGTTAAGTTGTGGACTTCTTCCGGAAGTGGAAAATGGAGTAGTCACACCTCTAACTGATACCACAGTAAGATCACAAGCCAGATATGTCTGCATATCTGGCTATGAAATGTTGGGAGAACCTGTTGTAGAATGCCAAACAAATCAACAGTGGTCAACCCCACCACAGTGTCACAGTAAGATATATTACATGCTTTTCAATTTTATGTTTCTGAATATTTTTCCTGCAACTGTATAAAACGAGTTTAGGTATTATATCAATGAAGTGAAAAATATGTTGTCTTTCACTATTGCTCCAGAACTGAGCTGTAGGTCATGACGCGAAGTAGAAAATGGAGTGGATTGTGTAATGAGATGATTGTCTTTATTAGGTCAAACATGGACTTCTACTGCTCTTTGCTAGATTTGCTTTGCATGTTCACCGCCACTTTTTAAACTAGCCAATATCCATCATTATGTAGTTTCCAGTTTACATGGTTGTTTTTTGTATTAATGCATACTTAGCAAACCACATCCTAACCCATTACAAAGTGTACTATCATTACTACTTCTATCACAAGCAATATCTACAATTGATGAATTTTTTATTTCCTGGCAACGCGATTAATTTGGAGGCTAGCGAGCATTCTGATTAGATGAGGACTCTATTGTGTGCAGGGAGCCAGGAATTTGAATAGGAGACATTACCGTCACCAAAAGCAAACAAAAATTGTCTGCGTTGAGAAACCCGTAAGGAACGAACATTAGGTCAAATTTGAAATAATCAATAAGTTGTACAATAAGTTGTAAACTGCTGTTTGTCAGTTTTTCTGAAACACATTACAATTGTGGCAACCAACTCTAAAAGGACCAGTAATTTTTGTAAGTTGAAACTAATTTTCTTAGTTTAATCAAATTTTGGATTTCATGTAAATCTAAATATTCTGTCAATATATGTTCTACCAATTCATTTGACAGCACAATGTGTTATGACTAATAAAGAACTACAACATTAATCAGACCATCTGTTGATCTGTACTGGAGAATTTCAGTGCTCCAATACAGATTTCACTTACCATACATAGAGAAATAGGATCAGAAGTTAGATATACATGCGTGTCAAGCTATGAGATGACAGGAACACCTGTAGTTAAATGTCAATTTAGCCAATAGTGGTCAAATTCATTTCAGTGTCACATTAAGATATACTACATATGTAAATACTATAAAATTTTTGTTACACACTATACTATACTCACTTTGTTACACACTATATTATATTTACTTTGTTACACACTACAATATATCCACTTTGTTACACGCTATAATACATTTGCATATTCACTTTGTTACACACTATAATATATTCACTTTGTTACATACTATAATATATTCACTTTGTTACACACTATTATAATATATTCCCTTTGTTACACACTATAATATATTCACTCTGTTACATTATTTTCTCAACTTACTGTAATCTTTTTCCTATCTACAGTTGATAAATCTTTTTGTTGAGCAAGGATTGTGTATAATCAGTTTATGAAATTTAATATACAGATTGTGGCAATTGCTTTATAGAAGTAAACTGTGGACCTCCACCGGTGGTAGACAACTCTAAGAGACAAGTATCTGGACACTCATATAATGATACAGTTAGATATGAATGTGATGATGGATATGAGATGACTGGAGATGATACTATAGTATGTCAAGAGACTGGATATTGGACTGTACACCCTGATTGTGAAGGTAACTGAAGCAATAATCAGCATGTATTTTAATACTGATTTCTTTTGCTGATTGTCTCAACTTTGGCTGCAAAAGTGTTTCAAGGTTAATGGTCTAGTTGGTTCAAGCCCCTACAATCGCATACATTATAGAGGTGACTTGTGGAGTACCTCCAACACTGGACAATGCTGGATTGGTTTCTCTGACTGGAACACAGTTTGGACAGGCAGCTACCTACCAATGTCTACCTGGCTACACCACTGACGACCCGTTATACATAATATGTCAGTTGAATGGAGAATGGAGTCATCTCCCCAACTGCACTCAGAGTTTATTGAAAGTCAAAGGTGCAAAAGTGCTTTTCATTTGGCAACTGACAGAAGTATTTCATTTTTAACGTATAAAAAAATTTCAGAATCAATTTTTTTGTGTGTAACTTTAGTATGCAAAAAATATGTACAGGTTAGTAGTATATGAAGTTCATCTGCTAGAGTTTATGTGCTATGGCTTATCTGCTAGAGTTTATCTGCTAGGGTTTATCTGCTAGGGTTAATCTGTCAAATTAAGAACCTATTCTATAATTAAAGCTGCATTCGTTTGTCAAGCGATGCTAAGAATGTAGGAAAATTTTTTCTCTCCCACAAGAAATGGACTCAGGTTCTTCGATTTACAGGGCGAAGCTCTAACTGCCAGATTAATAAATATGCATGAATAAATTAGTTATGTAAATGTATATACATGTACTAATTAATCATTATGATCTCTCACGTTGCATAAGACCATTAATAACTATAATAGATAGTACACTCACCACGCTCGTGCTCCGTGAGAGATCATAATGAGTGATGAGTAATAAGTATGTGAATAATTGATTACGTAGTTTTAATTATTCGTAGCGTAACCTAATTATGTATTGGGTAAAACCTGATAGTCCAAAACTAGTGAAAAGTTGTTTTTCATTGCTAGGTGATTTTTCATTACTATGACTTCATCGCTATAACTGGAAAGACGCACAATGACAGAACAAAGACTGAGATGTATATATAGACTAGCTGTGCTACCCGGCGTTGCCCGAGTAATAAAAAAGTATTTGGTCAGAAAATTGATTTGTATTTAACATATAACAACATGTGCCATTCTAACTTTAAAACTACATATTATGAGAAAAGTGCTTTGTGTAGTTGAAATAATTTAATAGAAAATAAAAACAACTGGAAAATTTTTCAAACTTTGTCAAACTGCAACTTTCAAACTTCATATCATGAGGTAGAGGTTTTGTGCAGGTCAAATAAATTATAAAAAATAAAACCACTATAAAAGGGTTTAGATATGAATGTGGAATAATTAGCAAGTAATAGCTAAATTAAGTCTGTTTTGCTACGATTACAATAAAAAATGATTCAGTAATGATACAATTAATACGAACTGAGAAAACAAAATAATAATGCTGAATATGTTAAATTAATAATAACAATTCTTGTATAACATCCATGTACAAATTTAGCTATCAGCCTACGGCCAGCCATTTTACCGAAAAACACCGACATTATTTCATGATATGTAAACAATATCGTTTCAATTTCAAACTCTATCTAAAACAGCTTTGTTGCATATTTTATTTCTCCAATATGTTAAAAAACGCTGCCATGCAATAAATTCAATGTATCTATACTTTGTGTGTTGATAAAGCGATGTGAAGCTACAATCACTACGAAGCTAAAACGATCCTCTACAACGTTCCTATTACAAAATGTTACAAAACTATTACTTTCACCACCATCAGAGTGAGTGCTGCTATTTTACTTATTTTTGTAATCACAAAATCTGAATCGGCTATAATGCCATCAACATAAATAATTATCTGTTTTCTAACTTGGGAGGTACTTACATAAAGCTTACACAAAAAATGTTCGTTTTTTGTAATTGAAATTCTCTCATAGAAGTGTGTAAGAAATATATATAGATATACACATTTGTGGTTAAATACACTGAATCTTATTTTTCAACTTTGAGTTTTTCATATGCAGCAACAGCAAACTTAATTGGTACTCTAATTGTGTCTTTATTAGTGTCAGCTGCACTGTTCATTGCAGAAGTAAACTGTGGACCTCCACCGGTATTAGACAGCTCTAAGAGACAAATATCTGGACACTCATATAATGATACAGTTAGATACAAATGTGATGATGGATATGAGATGACTGGATATGATACTATAGTATGTCAAGAGACAGGATATTGGACTGTACATCCTGATTGTGAAGGTAACTGAAGTAATAATCAGCATACATTTTCATATTCATTTCTTCCGCTGATTGTCTCAACTTTGGCTGCAAAAGTGTTTTAAAGTTAATGGTCTAGCCGATTCATTCCCCTACAATCACATAAATTTTAGAGGTGGCTTGTGGAGTACCTCCAACACTGGACAATGCTGGGTTGGTTTCTATGACTGGAACACAATTTGGTCAGACAGCTACCTACCAATGTTTACCTGGTTACAGCACTGACGATCTATTGTACATAACATGTCAACTGAATGGAGAATGGAGTCATCTTCCCAACTGCACTCAGAGTTTATTGAAAGTCAAAGGTGCAAAAGTGATTTTCATTTGGCAACTGACAGGAGTATTTCATTTTTGTCGAATAGCAAAATTTAAAACCAAATTTTGTTTTTGCGACTTGAGTGTCCAAAAAATCTGTTCAAGTTGGTAGTATTTGTAAAAATGTATATGAGGTTTATCTGCTAAGTGTTACCTGCTATGGTTTATCTGCTAGGGTTAATCTATTAGGGTTTATCTGCTAGAGCTTATCTCCTAAGGTTTACCTGCTAGGGTTTATCTGCTAGGGTTAATCTGTTGGGGTTAATCTTTTAGGGTTTATCTCCTAAGGTTTACCGGCTAGGGTTTTTCTGTTAGGGTTTATCTGCTAGAGCTTATCTCCTAAGGTTTACCTGCTAAGGTTCATCTGCTAGGGTTAATCTGTTAGGGTTTATCTGCTAGGGTTTATCTGCTAGGGTTTATCTGTTAGGGTTTATCTGCTAGGGTTTATCTGTTAAGGTTAATCTATTAGGTTTTATCTTTTAGGGTTTATCCACTAGAGTTGTTCTTTTTGGTTATTGATCTATTATATAACTACAACAGTAAGCATTGGTCAAGCCATGCTAAAGGTATAAGAAAGAACTTTGCCTCACACAGAAAAATGAACTCAGGATCTTCGATTTACAGGTCGAAGCTCTAATTATGTATATACTGATTACTCATTATGATCTCTCATGGTGCATAAGACCATCAATAACTATAATAGCTAGTACACTCACCACACTCGTGCTCTGTGAGAGATCGTAATGAGTGATGAGTAATAAGAAAGTGAATAACTAACTCTTTCACTACCAACTTTATTTATAGGGGCATAGTTACGTATTTGGTAAAACCTAATGTTTGCCAAACCTTATAAGTTGACGTAACATTTGAACCATAAGTTATTACCAAATTAATTATCATGAAACTTTACATTGGGTGATACCATGAAAAATACCACAAATGAATGGCAAAATGAGAACGAACACTTTTTCAACTGTTTTCAAAACAATCATGAGCGTGTCCAAGCCAGACGATTTATTAATATTATTACAGTTTATGGGGCACTAACTCTCAGTAGTACTGAGGTGGATTTTGGTTAGCAGACTAAGGGAGGTTGTCTCTGAACCTCCGTTCGTAGGGATCCCACTCCAAACTTGCTGCTTTTTTTTCAAGAAAAATACCACTGATTCATGGTTTTCATAATTGGAAATGTCCAGTGAGATACATTTGTCTTGTTGGTGCATGGTGATGCTGATGCAACTTAGGAAACTGCCAGACTATTCTATTAAAGATGATGCTCACTGATGCACTGGGATGCAGGTGCAATCAGAGATGTTGGTGTGATGTGAGAGATTGCCAGCCTCGTTGCTTATTGAAGATGATATTTGCTGGTGCAATGCAAACAACTTCCAGCTAGTTGATGTTTGTAGAAAAATCCAAAGAAGATTGTAGTATGTCTTGTAATGCACATAAGAATAAATATAACCATGTATACAGAAGTATTTATATCTTAGAGAATGGGCCTTTTAAGTTCAAGAGAGTAATGGGCAAGTTCAAGAGGGTAAAGAGGCTGACTAGTTATATAAAGTTACAAAGAAAACAAGCCTCACCCTCAACACATGACTATATAACGGCTAAACATACAATATGATACACATATTATATAATAATATAATATTATAAACATGGAGCCGTAACTTGTCTAATCAACTCATGACTTGTCATGGCTAACAATAAAATGCGATAAAAGAATAAAAGATTATGCCGAGCAAAACTACGCTGAGGATTGGTTGTTAACATATTTTTATTGGCTCAACGCTCGCAGATATTTGTTCTCTTTCATTTAAGTACAGATATGATAAGTAATTTAGTAGTGTAGTAGTTAGAGTACTAGACTGGAGATCAGAGTACCAGACTGGGGATCAGTGTACCAGACTGCGGATCAGTGTACTAGACTGGGGATCAGAGTACCAGACTGGGGATCAGAGTACAAGATTGGGGATCAGAGTACCAGACTTGGGATCAGAGTACAAGACTGGGGATCAGTGTACCAGACTGGGGATCAGAGTACCAGACTGGGGATCAGTGTACTAGACTGGGGATCAGTGTACCAGACTGAGGATCAGTGTACCAGATTGGGGATCAGTGTACTAGAATGGGGATCAGAGTACCAGACTGGGGATCAGTGTACCAGACTGGGGATCAGTGTACCAGACTGGGGATCAGAGTACCAGACTGGGGATCAGTGTACTAGACTGGGAATCAGTGTACCAGACTGGGGATCAGAGTACCAGACTGGGGATCAGTGTACTAGACTGGGGATCAGTGTACCAGACTGGGGATCAGTGTACCAGACTGGGGATCAGTGTACTAGAATGGGGATCAGTGTACCAGACTGGGGATCAGTGTACCAGACTGGGGATCAGTGTATCAGACTGAGGATCAGTGTACCAGATTGGGGATCAGTGTACCAGACTGGGGATCAGTGTACTAGAATGGGGATCAGAGTACCAGACTGGGGATCAGTATACCAGACTGGGGATCAGTGTACCAGACTGGGGATCAGTGTACCAGACTGGGGATCAGAGTACCAGACTGGGGATCAGTGTACTAGACTGGGAATCAGTGTACCAGACTGGGGATCAGAGTACCAGACTGGGGATCAGTGTACTAGACTGGGGATCAATGTACCAGACTGGGGATCAGTGTACCAGACTGGGGATCAGTGTATCAGACTGAGGATCAGTGTACCAGATTGGGGATCAGTGTATCAGACTGGGGATCAGTCTACTAGAATGGGGATCAGTGTACCAGACTGGGGATCAGTGTACCAGACTGGGGATTAGTGTACCAAACTGGGGATCAGTGTACTAGACTGGGGATCAGAGTACCAGGCTGGGATCAGAGTACAAAACTGAGGATCAGAGTACCAGACTGGGGATCAGAGTACAAAACTGGGGATCAGTGTACCAGACTGGGGATCAGAGTACCAGACTGGGGATCAGTGTACTAGACTAGGGATCAGTGTACCAGATTGGGGATCAGTGTACCAGACTGGGGATCAGTGTATTAGACTGAGGATCAGTGTACCAGATTGGGGATCAGTGTACCAGACTGGGGATCAGTGTACTAGAATGGGGATCAGTGTACCAGACTGGGGATTAGTGTACCAGACTGGGGACCAGTGTACCAGACTGCGGATCAGTGTACCAGGCTTGGGATCAGTGTACCAAGCTGGGGATCAGTGTACCAGACTGGGGACCAGTATACTAGACTGGGGATCAGAGTACCAGACTGGGGATCAGAGTACAAGACTGGGGATCAGAGTACCAGACTGGGGATCAGAGTACAAGACTGGGAATCAGTGTACCAGACTGGGGATCAGAGTACCAGACTGGGGATCAGTGTACTAGACTGGGGATCAGTGTATTAGACTGAGGATCAGTGTACCAGATTGGGGATCAGTGTACCAGACTGGGGATCAGTGTACTAGACTGGGGATCAGTGTACCAGACTGGGGATGAGTGTACCAGACTGGGGATCAGTGTATTAGACTGAGGATCAGTGTACCAGATTGGGGATCAGTGTACCAGACTGGGGATCAGTGTACTAGAATGGGGATCAGTGTACCAGACTGGGGACCAGTGTACCAGAATGCGGATCAGTGTACCAGGCTGGGGATCAGTGTACCAGGCTGGGGATCAGTGTACCAGGCTGAGGATCAGTGTACCAGAATGCGGATCAGTGTACCAGGCTGGGGATCAGTGTACCAGGCTGGGGATCAGTGTACCAGACTGAGGATCAGTGTACCAGGCTGAGGATCAGTGTACCAGATTGGGGATCAGTGTACCAGACTGGGGATCAGTGTACTAGAATGGGGATCAGTGTACCAGGCTGGGGATCAGTGTACCAGACTGGGGACCAGTGTACCAGACTGCGGATCAGTGTACCAGACTGAGGATCAGTGTACCAGGCTGAGGATCAGTGTACCAGGCTGAGGATCAGTGTACCAGGCTGAGGATCAGTGTACCCGAGTTCAATTTCCATGCAAAACAGTTTTATTCCTAAATTTTTTTGTGTGGCTTAAGACAGACAGACAAACTGAAACTGTTCTTATAATACAGATGATACCTCAGTAGAGTTCCAGTGTAAAATACCTCAAAATTACTTAAGAGAGTTTATTAAAATACATAGTGTTGTGATAAATTATTTAAAACAGCTCTTTATTTGCTCTGATACTAGATTACAATTTAGGATGTCTTGAATGAGCTACATTTAACATTCTTAGAGCTTTGATCTCTGAGCATAACTTAACATTTGCATAAACTTTGTTAAAATCTTTCTTATTTGATCTCAACTCCTAGATTACTATAGCAAGAAAGGTAGACAAATAAATTAGTCCATAATCATAGATTGTATTGAACTGATATATTATACAACAATGTACTTTGAAAAATATCTTTCATTTAGAAAATATTTTGAATAAAATAGAGTGCCTGCAGCTTTTGCATCAGACTTATGTAATAACCAAGTAACTTTCCTGTTTATTATACGGCTAATCAAAGATAAATTATCAGAGAATCTATTGACCTTACAGTAAATAGCTCCTCTAGAAGATTGTATTACAATATTAGCATCAATTAAACATGATACATGTATGTGACTGGCTGAGAGTACAATATTAAATATACCCAGTTCTAATTATTTCAGCTCTATTTCTAGTTGAACGACCTTGAAAATAGTTTATATTTAACTACTCAGTATTATCTAGAATGGTTTGCCTACCTTCACATAAATTCAACCTTCACCTTTACATCAAACTTTCATTTCTTAGTTTCCAGTGATCTAGAGGAACCTCCATCATCTAATGAGACAATCAAGGAGCTGAGAACAGCTACTAATTCAGTACTTTCTACCAATCAGATCATTCTGATCTCCTGCACATCAGCTGGACTTCTGACTATCATATTTGTTGTTATACTGTGCCGCTTCACCAAAAGAAGGTAGCTTATCTGCTGGAAATGTACCAGTTTTCGTTTGCTATTAAATAGAAAGAAGCCATAACATCATTTCGTTATGGATACTAAAATCTTTCAACAATATTGTACGAGTAATAGTTTACATCTTAATCAAGCTAGTAGCACTAAACTAACGTTAGGAGTTGTGTTCTTACTAACTAATCAACATTGTCTATTTTACTATGTCAACAGCTTTAGAATTTGTTGAATTTTTGTTTCTTTGAGTCTTTAGAATAGGTGAGCGTCTATTTGTTTTTAAAAGTATATCGCTGATGATAAAATTTAAAGCTGTAATTGGTAAAGTTTGAAAAGTCAACTTATGTTGCTGCACAACATTATGTTGGCCATAAAACCACTTTCACTGACTAATACTTAGTGTGATGCAAAGGAAAGTATCGGGAGACCTAAGTGGAATAACCATTTGAAAGTGAAAAGATAAATTATTTAGGCTTGAACCAGACACTGATGACTAGTGAAACACTTCATGCAGAAACTCCTCTAGTCACATGAGCTGAAGTGAGGTTACTAGTTGTTAATCATATTTCTACAGATCGGCTTACAGGAAGTAAGCAAATGCGCATAATTTTCTTAATCTATAGTTCTCGTCATCTTCATAAAATAATTCAGAGGTAGGATTTCTTTTAATGGAGCTAGATTTTTTTAATTTTGTATTCATAAGAAGACATTGGGTCCTTGGTTCTTTGACGATGAGGTTTTACATACATGTACTAGCTGCATGAGCCTGTGATTTATATATAAGATGGTCTCATGGTTGAGTTTATAATCCTGCTCTAGATACAAGGTCTAGTTTGTCGGCTGCATCTGGTAAAATGATATTGCTGTTTTTCAGTTTGCTTAAAAATTTTTTAAATATTTTTTGATATTTTCCTTTAGCATTAGTGTTACCAGTAACATAACATAATCAAGTGGAGTGACAGAAACATAATTCCAATCAGCTATTGGTTGAATATACACAAAAAGGCTGTAAATATCAACTATACTTTTTATACAACTTTTAACATGTGGAATACACTTTGCGCAAAAAACTTAATATTTTAAACACTCTTAAAACGCTGCCCAATTCCAGACTCTAATTAAAATTATTTAAATTAATTTAAAGTTGTGTAAACTGACTCATCGTAATCATGTGTACATGATAAAATGCCTAACATGAAATAAAAACCATAAAATAAAACTGTCTCTCATAAAAGGGTAGGAGCGCACAAGTGATCCCACATAGTTTACTTGCTTGAACCATCACTTGTGATGATCTTACTAAGCAGCACCCTTATACTCTCCATAGCTACTAACACAGCTGATATGCTAGATGACTATTTGGAGTCTTCTGTTGTAACTTCAGGAAACAGAGAGATCATGGTGTGCCGCCAGTGAGTAATGCTGCTTACGAACCTGATGCTCACTACGAATCCGTGTGTCCGCTAGAGGAAAGGTGTGAATAACAACATAAATTAAGAGTTGCCTTCCTTCTGAGATAGTAAAGATATATAATTGAACCTATCTACAATATATATGGAGCATCAGTATCATCCCTGATTTATAGGAACTGTATTGTCACCAACAAGCACCTGCAGCAAAGCTAATGTCTTCATTCTTAGATACTATACTTTACTGCTTCTACCAACACTAACTTTACTGCTACTCGACCTCTTCTACTTATATATCTTTGCTTTCCTTTCATATTATTTGTAGCAATAATCTTTATTGTTCATATTTTTATTAAAATCATTTTTAGCCCAATTTAATGGATACATGCTTCTGCTCACACATTATTATAAGTCTTTTTTATATTTTGTTTGCTTGAGGATAAGTTAATAAAAATTGCTTTGCTGAAATGTTCAAATTTATTTGCTAGATTAAAACTGGGTTAATTGTATACCTCAGCGGGAACATGTAAAAAGTGCCTGTTAACAGCTAGGTTATGCAATAAGCTATTGTTGAAGTCCAGCTCTATCCAAAATCTTGAAATTATCATCTGTACACAACTTCTATCTATTCAGAATCTTGGAATTATCATTTATACACAACTTCTATCAATAAGTAAACAATGCTGTAATAACTCTATTTATTAGAGGGTCACCTACTTGCAAATATACATAACTAGCAAAATGCGCAGCAATGCACGGGTATTAAAAACAGTTCATAAATAGTGGCAAGTAATGTAGTTGCCTGTCACTTGCCATTACCCTGGCACATTGCCAATGGCTAACTAGAATGTGTTAATATCTGTATCGATAAGTTTAGTAATGGGAGCCGTGAGAGTAAGCTTTAGTGATGTTGCATAACGCAGAGTGCGATACGTATTTTAACCCAGATAACTATTCATATTACCCAATGAATCCATTGCATCTTTTGTAGCCTAATTGGTTAGGTTATTGCGTAGTCAATAGGAGGTTGAGATCAAATCCTCTGCCATATGGATTTGTCATTGATAGATACTAATCGCTATAGCAGGACCAACTGAGCTACAGACAACAACAACCTCTGCGATTTATATATATATATATATATATATATATATATATATATATATATATATATATATATATATAGATTAATGAAACTCTATTGTCTTAACTGAAAACAACAGCCAGTTTTATCATTGTCAAGAATGATAAATATTGGCAAACATCCCTGAACCTGTTTCTAATGATGAATCGCAAGGCACATGCAAGCATACTGCCAATTAGCTTCACAGTCATGCATGTGCTGGAATAGAATTGGCATTTGCCAACAATTCCTCTTGTGCGCTTTGTTTATTAAGAAGGTATGAACTGCACAATAAATGTAAAATGTGAAACATACTAAACACTAATCACACATAGGTTAAGAATTTACGAATGACAAACAAACATTAAGAGATTAAACACATGGTTACAAAGCAAGAAATCGTTTACACTTGGTGATAGAAACAGTTATTTTTCTTCAGTACTTTAATAGAGTACATTAAAATAACTCTATTATCTGAGTAACTCTACTAACTGAGTAACTCTAGTTACTGATTACCAGGACAACCCTGGTCACACAGTATATCTGATATCTCAGTGAGTTTTACATACCATCAAATGTATCAAATGACTTACTCCATATTACAAGTCTGATTAAGATCTGAACTTGAGTTGTATGTTATGCTGGTTGTTTAGGAAGATGATTAAAAGCACCAGATGTACCACAGAGTTTTTTAAAAGCCATCAAAATATTTATATTTGTTGCCTCGAAGCTCTTTTGATGCTTCAGGCTCATTGCGATGAATGATTAAGCAATCAAGGAGTATTTTTAACTCATTAATAGTAACATTATTCACCTTTGACTATAAAATAAGATGAATAGTTTTAAGACATATGCATCAGCTATATTTCTTTCTTATATCTCTTCAATATACCAACTTGTAGGGGTAGACTGTGGTCCTCCACCGGAAATAAAGCGTGCTGCAGCGGAGGCCACTATCAAAACTGGAACCAAATATGAGGATAGGGTGATGTATGCTTGCTCCCCAGGCTATAAAGTGAAGAATGTATCAACCTCTATTAAATGGGAAAGCTCCGGCAGGTGGTCCCAAGCTTCTGCCTGTGTTAGTGAGTCAGCATAACAGAGCACAGCTTCTTTTTTAAGATGTCATCATTAAGATCGTCTCATGTGTCATATTCAGTCACTAAATTATTGGTAGCTGGTAGTCTAGTGTGCTGTGAGAGATCAAGATTAAGATTGTCTCATGTGTCATATTCAGTCACTAAATTATTGGTAGCTGGTAGTCTTGTGTGCTGTGAGAGATCAAGATTAAGATTGTCTCATGTGTCATATTCGATCACTAAATTATTGGTAGCTGGTAGTCTAGTGTGCTGTGAGAGATCAAGATTAAGATTGTCTCATGTGTCATATTCAGTCACTAAATTATTGGTAGCTGGTAGTCTAGTGTGCTGTGAGAGATCAAGATTAAGATTGTCTCATGTGTCATATTCAGTCACTAAATTATTGGTAGCTGGTAGTCTTGTGTGCTGTGAGAGATCAAGATTAAGATCGTCCTATGTGTCATATTCTGTCACTAAACTATTGGTAGCTGGTAGTCTTGTGTGCTGTGAGAAATCGTCAAGATTGCCAACATAGCACAGAGAATAAGTATGTGCACAACAACTCTGAACAACTTGCAGTGAATAATTGATGTCGTGGCTGTTGTGTTAGTCTGCAAAGCTGAAGGTTGTAGGTTCAAATCATGTATGATGCAGATTTTTTAAAACATTCAACCATGGTTTTTGAAAGGATAGACGGACACAGCTTTTGTCATAGTAAAGATTAACATGTTGATCACTTATTATGCATATCAACTAACCAGGCTACAATTAGATGATGACATGTCACTTATGGCGTGTTTTGTGCATTTTACTTGCTTTCCTGCGTTTGCTTTGCAAGTAAACTAAAATTGCAGCTCACATTCATAGATAAATAATTACTTGTTTGTGTTTCTCGACAAAAGTAGACTGTGGTACACCACCTGATGTGGAGAATGGTGCACTCACCCGTCAACAGTACAATACCACATTTGATTCTGAAGTTACATATACATGTAAGTGTGATGGCCACCAATATAATATGATTGATTCAGCTACTGTCAAATGTATGGAAGATGGTACTTGGTGAGTTTACTGAAAGTTCTCTACTCAAAAAATTAGGTTTATGAAACTATTGATTACTAATTGATTGCCTGATAAACCCTTGAATGACATAAAAAGAATCCTTCAGAACTTAAAAAACTTTAATTCCAAAAATAAAAGCAAATATGACAAGTCATCTGCTCTACAAAGTTAATTATGTAGACAAATGATGACAAACAGACAAACAGCTAATGCTGGAGATCATAAAACAATTGTGAAGAAATCTTCTTTATCAGATAGCCAGATAAAGATTGTGATAGCTTTCGAAAAAGTAATGCTTTTCCCTCTAAAAGTAAAATCGTAGCAAGAAATCTTAAACTGAAAAACTGAACTCTTTAATGTCTGTAGAAATTTTGATTGACATTGGTAATCATTTATTAAATGATGTTTTATTTAATATTATAAATCAAAAATTAAATAAATTAAAAATTAAAAAAACAGGAATTGGAAACTATGAGTAAATTGAACAAATGTGTGTTAAAAGTTGGCAATCTAAAGGTATTTTGGAAAAGTTGAGATAGTGAATTGAAGGTTTTGGTAAAAGAAAGTTCATAAAATGAAACATACATGTATGATGGTGGATGTAGTATGTCGGTGTCATGAAATAAAAAATAATATTTTCCATGTGTAGAATAATAAATATAAATATTCTGATAATAGTTTACGCAGGATTTTGAAACATGTAATACAAATGCGGAAACAAGCAAGTTTAGAATAAGGCAATATGTTAATAGATTATGTAATATGATCGATAGAAGTGTGGTGAGCTAAAATATGTGATCGTAATATCATAAGCTGTTATAAGCACTTCAAAAGATCTGAAAACACTTTTGGCCAGCTTGATGAATGAGCGTATTTGTAGGGGTCAGTTGTGGAACTCCTCCTACTATTCAGCACATGAATACACAGGCTACAGTTTAGTCAGGGACTAAGTATGAAGATACGGTGGAGTACTATTGTCTGCCCGGATATTTAGTGCAGATTGGAACTAGGTCTATTCGGTGCCAGTCTATTAAACAATGGACTGAACCCCCTTCATGCACAAGTAATGACTTTGTTAAGTAAAATATCATTTGATAAAAATATTTAATAGATATATGTAAGAAAAGGACAATTAAAAAGAGAAGAGCACTAATGGTGCAAAATCTTTGAAGCATGAACCAAGTCTAGTTGTTTTTACAAAGGGAGAATGTCAGACATAGAGAGTAAGCATAAAAAAACATTAACAAAAGTACATGTAGAAGATACTGTATAACAAATGAGTTGCTATTTGAAACGCATATTTCTCTATCAAATAGCTATATCAACATGTCTGCTCAAGTTGACATCACAAAAATAAAAGCTTTGCTTGGCTGGACAATGAGACACGCATTTACCACTTGCTTATCTTTTTTTGCTAACATTTTAATATTTTTCTACACTTTTTCAAAGATTTCCAGTAAAATTACAAACCTTAATCTATGCTGTAAATTCGCCTGAGCCAAAAATGGGTCTGAAAACAAGAGAACTTATGTTTATAAACCATAAAATCATGGTAAGCTGCTGCAATATATTGACAGAGATAGACTGTGGCACACCACCTGATGTGGAGAACGGTGCACCCAACCGTCGTCAGTACAATACTACATTTGACTCTGAGATTACATATAAGTGTGATGGCCACCAATATAATATGATTGGTTCAGCTACTGTCAGATGCACAGAAGATGTTACTTGGTCGACCCCTCCCATCTGTCACGGTACAGTAGTGTTTACTAGTCTTCAATTTTTAGCATATTTTTATTAGTCCATAGTTGTTAAAAAAATGGACTTTCTATTTTCTATTCATAACTGTTTTATAAATGTTTCTACGGAAGATGTTACTTGGTCAACCCCTCCTATCTGTCATGGTAATAAATTAATAATTTTTGTGTTTTATTGTGTTTTGATTTGGCATTAGATGTAATTACATTGAGCTACTTAAATGTAACTTTAAAACAGAAACTAATTTTGTTTTATTTTGAAGATCTTAAGCCTTTCAGATGAAGTGTACAACAAAGTTGATATAATATAATAATGTACAATCAAGTGCAAACTAATCATCTAGCCGGCTGCCTTGTTGATGTTATACAGTTAATTTTTATTTTCGAGTAGGGTCAACTGTAGCAGGCAGAATGAGAAATTACATGAAGTGAAATTTTGAATAAACAACTTTGTCCTTCACAGCTTTAAAGTTAAACAAAATTCATCATTTGTGTTGCGTTCATAAAAGTCGTAGAAATGAAGCTTGGAGTGATGTAGAGATATTTATCGTAGAGCCACGTGTGCAGCCTGACAACCATTCACTTGACCTCTCTATTTACATGTATATGGATCCTTTACAATATCCACATGATAAAACAGAAGAGTCAAGCAATTATTAAGCACTGTGCCCTTAAGTAAAAAGCTTGCATAATCAGTTAGCTAATCTGTTCATGGTGGAGAGGTTTGAATGTACAGTCTGTGATATTATAACAATATGCAGTTTTAAGACTAACTCAGAGAAAAATTTCTTTGCATTTGAGATATATTTAAACATTTATTTTTGGTATATTAAATTTATTTATGATAAATTAAAATGTAATCTCTAATTTTGGAGCTGCCTATGAAATCTAAGGGCTCACTTGCAAAAGTATTTTGTAAAGAAGGTATTTGAATTAGTTATTATATTTTAGAGGTAAACTGTGGTTCACCGCAAACAGTAAAGAACTCAGACAGGCGGGTCACTGGACACTCCTACAATGATACAGTCAGTTACACATGTAATATAGGCTATACTCTATTTAGAAACTCGGTTATAGTGTGTCAAATTATGAGACATTGGACAGTGCCCCCCATCTGCAAAGGTCTCTTTTTCATCTTATCAATCTGGATATGTGCGGCTAAAGGAAATTTTCTAGTTGTTTAAAAGTGCCATGATAATATAATGGTGTCTCAACAACTTCTTGAAAATTATCAATCTCAATTGTACCATGTCTGATGATTTGTAGAACTTTCTCTATAGTTCAAGAAGCAATTGAAATTGTTAAAGCCAACTGTGACTTGAAAAAAGCAATCGAAAAAACTTGTTATCAATGGAAAAAAATGGAACTTCTAAGTTCAAATCATGTTTAACCTATTTATTTCCTGCAAAACTTATGGCAAACTGTGAGTGAGAAAACCGACTTAAGCATTCCGGTCCAATTTTTCAATTTATTCAAAAGTACGAAAATCCATAATTCAGAAGCTGTTGAATTTGTAAAATAATTTGTAATTTAGAAGCTATTGAACCATTTTCCTGCTCATAATATATTCAATGTTTCCAGTGCAAGCGAGGTTAATTACATTAATTTGTTAATATTATGTCATGTTATATTTTAGAGTTGGTCTGTGGAGACCCATCCCAAGTAAAACATACAGAGAGATATGTAGTGGTGACTGAGATACACGTGTATCTCAGGCTATGAAATGTCTGGAGAACCTGTTATAGAGTGTCAAGTAAATCAGAAATGGACTGCTAGTCTTGAGTGCAATAGTAAGTTTTTAAACTGAATCCAGAGTGTAAACTCATAGAATCTATTCTAAGGAAGGGGGACAACTAACAATGCTTGCTGTCATAATTCAACAACCTACACTGCATGTCAATTATAGTGCAACAACCTACACTGAATGTCAATATTATTGCAACAACCTAAACTGCATGTCAATTATGGAGCAGCAATCTACACTACATGACAATTATAGAGCAGCAACCTATAATGCATGTCAATTATAGTGCAACAACCTACACTGCATGTCAGTTATAGAGCAACAACCTACACTGTATGTCAGTTATAGAGCAATAACCTACACTGCATGTAAATTATAGAGCAACAACCTACAGTGCATCCCAATTATAAAAAAACAACCTACAGTGGAAGTGAATTATAAAACAACAACCTATGCTGAATGTCAATTATAGAGCAACTACCTACAATGTATGTCAATTATAGAGTAATGGCATACAGTGTGTGTCAAAAACAACAACCTACACTACATGCCAATTCTCTTTGTTTCACTAGATTTTATAGGGAAGCAACAAACACTTTGTTTTATAACATGAGAAGCTTTAGCTTGCAGATCAACATGTCGCAGTGTGTTACATTTTGCAGTGCTATTCATAAGGACACACTCATAAGCACTCAAACTTATTTATTATCTACTTCAGCAAACATCTGTTAATATGCAATGGAAGTCACTATACGTTAGTGAATCCATTTTAGTAACAAGTATAGTTGAAACACATAGACTAACTGCACACGAAAGTTTTATGCATGAGATAACGGCTTTGAGAAATATTGCCTTCTAAAATATGTCCACTCATTTAATGTTGTTCCATATATATTTTGGTTGAAAAATTTCAAGCCATGAAATACATCTGAGCTAATTGTATGAAAACAACATGAAACATCAAAAGCTTTTAGCTATATTTTTTATGTATTATTGGGTTATTGAGGAAAGCTATTTTTACGCTACTCACTATATTTGCAAATTAATAAATTTCAAAGATTTTGCAACAGTGTTATGAAGAGCATTATTCATAACACTGGTGCATCGTAATTTTCTGTTCATCTTTTGCTAATATGCAGTTACTCTAACCCGTGTCTTAGAGCCTTGAGTCTGTTCATTACAAATTTTGGACTGCAATTTGACAGTTGTTAAATTCTGCGGTTCTAAACACAAGCATGAAATTCACTGGTTTGTATGCTTCTACAAGACATTTCATTAGTGCATGGAGTATCTCTAATATCTGATGTTTAACCCAACTGCATCAAATGATGTTATATGGAAATCCATGTCTTTTTGCCCTCTTAATCTATATAAGTGTAAATCTCATTGTTTGTCTTTTGTTAATCTTTTTGTTTTTATCCCTATGTCCAGTTATAACCATTAAAATCTTGTAATTAAAAATCTTCTTTGCAGAGGATTTCAACTAACAACATTCAAATCACATGTTTTCAAAAAAGCATGCAAAACCATCAGGCCAACTCTTATTATTACAAGTTCTCCTACAACTAGGTAGGATTGTAGGATTACAATCCTACCTAGTTGTAGTATCCCTCTCGCCGATTACACGTGCTAAACATGCATGTATTATTACTAATTAATATTCCTTTTTACATATATACCTTTATGTGTATATATCTCTATATAAATCTTTTATACATATTATTTTTACAAATTATTTAAAAGACTTTTTTTTTCACCCTTAACCTTTACCTAGTGTTTTAATTTGTAGTTTTCTAATATGACGTTTCAATTTCAAATGTGCCGTTACACTCTTATTTCGGGTTTCGATAAATCTGTAAAACCTTGTTACTTTTCACCGGAACAAATGTAGGCTTATTATTTGGAGTAAAAATTGCTTCTACATTTTTTCTCTGCTTGCTCAGACAAAGACAATCCAATATCTCATTTTTACGTTTATACCACTCTCAAGAGGTGCCAGTATCATCCATCAAAACTTTGAATACAACGAGCTTCCGCTGCACCAGTAAACCTTTTTAAACACACAATTCCATTACCGCATGGTTTATTGTTCCTTTCAATTTATTTGAACCACACAAAAACATTTTCCTCATGATGTGAAGATTAAAAGTTAAAATAGTAAATGTTGAAATGTTAAATAAAAATAAGTTTTCTCCGCAAAGACTTGAGAGTGCCAGAGCAAGGCCGAGCATTCACCTAACATTCTCATATAGATAAGATCAAGTTGGCTGCAGTATGATTACAAGCTGTTTAAATACCTCTCAGGTCAGTGTGCAGTTTAGACCTAGTATGTAGGATGCAGGTAAAGTACATCACTTGTTGTAAGTCTGACCAGCAAAGCAGTGTCAGCCTTCAGTCACTGTAGTTCTCTCAGTATATTGTCAATATAGAGCAGACGTGGCCTCGTGGTCCTGAATGTTGGACGTGCAAATAACGGATTGGGTTCAATTCCCAAAAAATACCAGAGATGGTGACAGGAATAACATCTAACCTTATATTGCTCTCTGCCACTGGGTATGTTTTCAGTCGATGAGGTTTCCTTGCTGCTGAACTCAGGCATGTCCAGCCAAAACTACAGAGCCATTGTTTGTATAACAATGGCTCTTAAAACTTGCACAACCTCTGCTCACAGTAAGCTAAGCAGACATCCTACTCGATCTTTAAGCAATTGCTCACACAAAACACATATTATTAATATCATATTATGATAGCCATTCTAGCAGCTGGTACGCATGTATATAGCGGGACAGTCCTCATAGGTTCTACTACTACTAGTAGGTTGTTACTGGTTGCTAAGCAATGACAAGGATGGCTATGAGAAATTAGTTTTTGAGTAAGCGAACATTAGATTAAATGATTGGTTCATCAGTTAGCCCATCACTGCGCTGAAAAACTGAAGTGGTCTTGTGACTTGAGTTTGCTATGCACGTTCAGCTGATTAAGCATCAAATGAGCCGATGATATCTTTTTATAATAGCTGTTCTCTAGGTAGTAACTAATTTATGCTGTTTTGTTAAAAAAATATTTGATTTATTTAGGAGCGTACATTTAATTTATGTAGTAATTGTGTTTATTTTTATTAGATTTTACTCTCTTTGGCACCAGCAAATTAATAAAGTTAGATAATGACTTTTTACTATGAACCATTTATTATAGGCTCTGCATGAGATCACAACTCCTCGACTGAAGCTTTTCCTTTTACTCACTTTTTTGTTAACCTGGGCATGCATCCAGATTTTAAAATGCATTGTTGCCTTCACTGGTAAGTATGCATAGTCATAATGGAATACACATGTAACTTTGTGTAGACAGAACTATATAAGTTAATGATAAAATTAGAATTACGTAAATTAAAAGTTTAAGCAAAGTTGAAAACAATTCCATTACTAAGCGGGTCGTATTTTACAGTTATAATTATCTAATAATGAGAAATCAATTATAATTATAATGATCAATCAATGATGAATGATGATTGGATGGTTCTTGCTTTGCAATATGAAACTATGTGTACTATTAATAAAACTGTTTTCAACTTTACTTAAATTATCAGGTTACTTAATTTTACATTGCTCTATTTTAATATTGAGCAATTTCATGCAAGAAATACAAATACAGCAAATACTGCATATATTGTAAACTAGTTAAATGTCCAGTGTTGCACGCATAATAAAACAAGTTTTTGCATAAAAAATTTATTTTCATTGACCAAGTTTCTTTAACTAACGAATTTTATTAACCTAAACTAGTAAATTATAGTAAAGACTAACTCTACTATAATAAGTACCGTGTCCATCTCTCTGAAACTAGCTTAGAAAATAAGATTATGTGATGGTCTCTCACGCCATCGTGATCTCTCACGCCATCATGATCGTCAAGTGTACTAAGCTGAAGTATGAAACATGCTATTTTAACCAATCGGCAGCTAAGACTGGCCGGCGTAATAAGTATGATGTGCATAAGTATTCCATAGTATTGCAACCTAGATTAGTAGTGTCATAGATAGCACGCTTGTCTGCAGAACTAGATGTTCTGGGCTCTTTGTTCCTAAAACTTTATGGCTATAACTGGACATACGAACCACAGACAGACAAACACATTTATATATCATGGATTAAAGATCTTAGTTAAGGTGCTGTAACTATAACTATTTTAAGGTAATTCCCACTCATAAATATACCTTTTTGTAGATGATATTAGTCATTAAGGTTACAATTACATTTGGATATTGGACAGTTCCTTCTTTTTGCCATGGTAAATCTACTTCAGTCCGCAAATAAGTGTATCATAAAAGTATTTGACTAACAAAAGGCCGAGTATTCTTTGTAATGTATTTGAAACCAAAAATTTAATCTGGAAAGTTTTCTTTGCAACTGTCCCACAACAATAATTTCTAGTTTGTGCTGATTGTTTACTAGTTAAAGGCATATCTTGCAAATGGTTTAATTTAATCATTATAACTACTTTTCAATGTGAACCCAATTTGAAAGTCTTATTTTGGGTTTTTATTTATGAAGAGTCTATATTGGCTATATAAAAATTGGTAGAATGAACAAATGACCAAAAGGTGTAACATATGCAACAAGATAGAAGTGTGTTTGTCAGTTTTCCCTAGTCAATCGTTGCATGGAAATTAGTCTAAATGCAGTGAATCCTCATTAAAACACATTTAACAGTAAGTAACTTGTCGGTATCTATTTCAAAAGTACCAGCTAATGTACTACTATTTAAATTTAAATGATGCTCATCTCGACACACCTACCCAGGTGTCTTGAAAACAGGTGTTATCGGAATAACAAAATGGATTAATTCGAATTTCCGTCAACATCTCCCTAAGTTAGTTTATGTATTCCAGTTACTACCACTAAATATCACACCTGCTCTATCTTATGAACATACTCAAAATATTATTAATCGTGATCTTGTGCATTTTTAGCCTTTAACTGCGGAGAAACCCCTACACCAGATAATGCTGGATTAGTCTTTACTTCTGGAGCACTGTTCGGTGCTACTACTACTTACCAATGTATGTCTGGTTACACCATCAAAGATCCAATGTACATAACATGCCAATTAAATGAGAACTGGAGTCAAACTCCTGCATGCGTCTCTACAAACTCAAAAGATGATACAGAAGCTTCTAGCAAACAAATAAAAGATTTTCTACTACGATAGAAAGTAGCTACTGCAGAACAAACCATCGGTTATGTATACAACAGTAACTATCGCTCACATTATATTTTTATGAAATGTCATGCAGGTGCTTTTCTGGTTGATGAGGCAGGCAACACAAGCCATAAGTTATCAGCTGGCTACATAGTTCTGATAGTTTGTGCCATAGTTTTACCAGTAGTGATCGGAGTTGTGGGGCTCATAATACTCGCCGTGAAGAAAAGGTAAGCTCCAAGTCAATCGTTTTAGTTATCTAAAATGTTGAATGCTCTAGGAATTGTAGGTAAAGCATATGTTGATTACCTATTGAGGTCTCAGCTATGTGTTGTTTCATTTAAAAAAGTTTACTGACTAGCTACAATGTGATGATATCCTGATGGATTATTTGATTTTTTATCGCTGGTGTTTCAGAAGAATGAAAACTGCGTGAAACAGTGCATCAAGACAAAATGCATTATACGAGCCCATCACCACCTCTGATAACCACGATCCATTGAATGAGTGAACTGACCAACGCGGCAGCTTCTTGGACAATCTCTAAGCGGTGGTCTAAACTAAATACCGATTTGCGTTTTAATTTGCACAGTAATAAACATTATTTCTGCTTAATTTCAGACTTCAAATCTATAGCTGCTGTACCATGGTAATCATGGCTAGCATGCTGACTACTTGCTATAAAGTAAAGGAGGTATATTAACAGCTCATAAGATGATCTGTTAGGATATACATGTAGATCATAGGTTGAATGTTATTCTCAGGAATCAATATTTGATTCAATCATTTTAGCAAATATCAAACTTTTAATTTTATTATATATTTTCATACATGTAGTTGTTTGCTGTCCTCAGTTGACAGCCAAGTAAAATTTATTTGATTCATATTTTTTAGCCTTCATTGTGTTGCAAAACTTGTAATCAAGTCCAGTTCTAACAACTGTAGATGACAAAGCTATATGTAACTTGACCAACTTATACACAGAGTAGAAAATAAACTTTATAACAAGCCTGTTGTACTCTCTTATAGATGTCATGATTTTAGCTGCATATTTATTATTCATATCTAGCTAACATACTAATATTATCTGTATAACCCACAAGTTGATGTTATCTGCAATCATGGCTGCTTTACAGCATCATTGTGTGTAACCATATCTTATGACTTATGCTAATCTTTATCCAGATACAATCCTTTGATAAAATATATGTATTCAGATATAAAGGTTATTGCTCTAAGTAACCAAGTTTAAAAACATGATGAAAAAATTTATGTAATAAATTTTGATTAGCAAGTGTATAGCGGGTCTCAAAGCACTCTTGTTACTAAATCAATTGACAATGTCGCTTTGTATAAACATAGTAGTAGTTTGTAAAACTACTACTATATTTACTATTTACTATATACTACTGTTTATGTAGTAGTAGTTTGTAAAACTACTACTACATAAACATGTAGTTGGTTTGCCTGAATTTGACATACATCTGAAGCAGTTATGTAGATTAAAGAGCTCTCTTGGCTTCATTGGCTTATCACCCTTTGAATGCTTTGCAATTATGTTAACGTAAAAGGTATAAATTCCTCGATGTTAGGAAGACACTAGAAAAACTCAGTAGAAAATTTATAAGGATTGAAAGTTTGCAAAAATAAAGGTAAGTTGTGAATAATGGCCATTAGTAAGTTTTGTCATGGTTGTCTCTTTAATTAGTTAACAGTTAGTGATGCAATGGTAGTAAAAAACTAAACAAGTTTAAAAATACCCTGTAATACTCAAATGAAAAAATTTGGTGACACAGTTAGAAGTCGTAGGAAGCAGATGGAGGAAAGCGGTGAAAATGAGTGACAGCTAGGAACAGCAAAATGAATGAGATGGATCGTGTTGAAAACCGTAATACAGAAACAGAAAAACAATCAGAATATGCACCTGTTACATGTGTAGACCAAAATCTCTAACTCTTTGCTTGAGTGACTGCCAGAGTCGTCTTTACAAGACTAATAATGTGAAGACAATTTCCACAAAACAACTACATAACCGATAGGAAAACTATTAGTAAAAGTAGTGAGGCAACAGGTGATTATACTACAAGCGTGAACAGTCTCCAGAGTGCAGTAAGGTCTATTAGGATCTGTAAAGCTAGAGGCAACCACAGTACAGTTAATTATCATGGCAGTGCATGATGGGAAAGGGGCTAAGGTGGAAGTAGAAATATGAAGGTGCTGGTAAAATATTTTAAGCTAAGTCTGGACCTGAATAATGGTAGGAAGTTTAATCAGCCACAAGGTCTGTGCATGGAGACGAGCCAAACAGTAGCTGAGGCTTCAGAAGGTATATACATAGAAATGAGCCAAACAGTAGCTGAGACTTCAGAAGGTATATACATAGAGATGAGCCAAACAGTAGCTGAGACTTCAGAAGGTATATACATAGAGATGAGCCAAACAGTAGCTGAGACTTCAGAAAGTCTGTGCATAGAGATGAGCCAAACAGTAGCTGAGGCTTCAGAAGGTATATACATAGAGATGAGCCAAACAGTAGCTGGTACTTCAGAATGTCTATGCGCAGAGATGAGCCAAACAGTAGCTGAGGTTTCAGAATGTCTGTCCATAGAAACCAGCCAAACAGTAGCTGAGGCTAGACAATATCTGAAAGGTGACTGAGGCGAGCGGTGATAGGCATCTGTCATGGTCAGTTATGAAGAAGTAATAATGTGCTAATTATGTACTTTTTTAGCTGCTTGACTAATGTCATGCTGCCTAAATAAATCAAAAGGGCCATTTGTATGATTTGAATCGCTAAAGTTTTCATTGCAAGAGCCTAAATTCAGACACTATTATCTTCTAACAACCTCCAACGACTTGGATCGATGGAATAGACATCATAAAGTTTGGTACAAACTCAGTACAAATGCGCGGAAAAAATAAAAACCCCTGTTTGTACACACTGTACCATCTTGCAACATGAAGCTATGTAACATGCACACTTTTTATGGCTTAGTTTAGCCTTCTGGTTAACATAATTCTTATTTCTATAGCTAATCGTAAGAACCCTAGTTCCTTCAAAATCTGAACTATAGAAACAACAAAACCTTATTGCTTTTTCTATCTAAGAAATGCCTACTTCAAGTACAGCAGCAAACTATTGCAAGAACCTGCAATGCTTCTGCAATGCTTCTGCAATTCTACCATTTGTCTCGTTCTACTTGCCATCAAATGTCACTTGAAAAGGTAAAAAATTATAGATGGTGAGTAAAAAATTAGACATTTATATTCTTTACCTAAAATAGAATTAAAACTATAGAGTGTTGATGATAATTTAGTAAGAGTAATGAAAAGTAGTTACTTGAGGCTGATAGTGTTAGCTTCGAGTTTGTCATTAGCTCTACAAGTATGGTAAGTTCACAGGTTATCCTCCCAAAACGTTCTTCAACAGTTACAGCACACCAGCGTATGCAGGCAGTATGAGATGAACATTGCACGTTAATGAATTATCATAGTTCAATCCAATCTGGCAGCAATATTATTTCTTATTATTCTATAAATAGTTTGATTTTTTCTTTTACTTATTCAAACTTCACAAGAATAGGTTTAATATTTATCATAATAATGCAATCACAATATTTATCAATTTGGCTGCCACACAAAATGTGTCAAATGCAAAGAGCGTTTAACCAGTGTTTGCAATAAATGGGAGGCTATGTATTTCAGTAGGAGTTGTCTGCTCATAGTAATTGCTTTGGGTTCATTTTTCTCATTCATAATATAGTGCAAATGTTTTAGTATTTGCACCGCCGCTTGAAATACTTGTCTTTGCCATAATTTTAGCCTTAGGTTTATATTAAGACAAAATGATGGCATTGTTTCACAAAACACAGTTGCTTTATTAATTGGTCTCATCCTAACTGATGTCACAGTTAGGATTTTCCGAGTGTATATTACAAAAATCATGTGATTTAAAATACAACAATAGATGATAATGCATAGCCAAATTGTTCAATATACCGTTCTCATATCATTAGGGAACTTGAAAACTTGAGTTCATAAAAATATGGCTTCTGCTTGACTCAGCAAAGTCCTTATGATGGTTACTTAAAATGAAAGACCGAGCTTATAAAACAGCTTCCGTCTCACTAAAGTCACCCACGTCATAAGTTGCATTTGTTACCGATGTGGGAGTAAAGCTCGTCTTCCTGAAAGCAAAGATGAAAAGCTTCTTATGTGAGTCAATCGGAATTCAAGTCAACTCAATAGCAAGTCAGAAGGAAAATATTACGATCATATAATAGAGCGAGAAATGAAATGATCTTTTCATATGATAGCAACAGGTTTGTGTCTCTCAAATTGTATAAAAAGAAAAGTCCTCATTTTCTGTTTTGTTTCAATCAAGATAGTATATTCAGAAACTTCTAGATTATGCTGTAGAACTCATTAAAATATGTATAAACAGCAAATTACTATTCTCTTTATCAAACAATGTCTAGTTGTTTACATAAATCTTGCACTTGCAAAAATGTTCTTCAACATTCTCACATTCCTGAAGTATTTTATGACTTGCAAACGTCTAGTAGTTTTACATTCCAAATAATGACCTGGAAAGGAAAATTGTAAAGTTCTCCTGTTAGCCTCTGCTGCTCAGCAATAGTAACATCTGTTTCCGTTCTTATGCTTTCACTCAGAAATCAACTTGACTCAATTTAATAAAACTCAGAGAAAGAACATTTAGCTGATTGGTTTACTCTAAGCTTATTGCATAGGCACTTGCCTAAACATGCTCAGCAAGGTGAAGTTATCAGGAATTACTAGCATGGTTTTACCCAATCTGACATCTAAACTAGTAAATCAAGTGCATAAAACTACATATAAACAGGTAATGTAAATATTTGGCAATAAAACATGGATGAATCATAAAGGAATGACATATAACTTATATGTATAGTATAGACCAAATAAATTCAAGCAGTTTCATGTGTAACAAAACAGAATATTTCGGTTTGAAAACAATTGCAAATTACAACAAAAGTTCATATATACATGTACTTGTGCTAGCTGTGCTACCCGGCATTGTCCGGGTAATAAAAATCAGCTTATAAACAATGAGAGGTAATGAGAGTTGGCTTCCACATGCTATTAGTCTGGCACATTGCGACTGGATAATTTGAGTAAGCTTACTAATAAGAGCTACCGCTTTTCATGACGTTACGCCATCACTTTGTGACGTGACCGAAAGCAGAAGCCTATTTGCTCTCATATAGTGACATATATTGTTTAGTGAATCTACCAAGCTCATGTGGCTTAGTCAGTCAGGTATCAGAGTGGTGAATGAAAGGTTTCGAGATCAAATCTTCCGCTTTATGGATTCTTTATTCCAAGATTTTAATAGCTATGGATGGGCATATTCAAACCAATATCTACTATGTAATGGGGTACAAAGCAACCATTTATTATTATGTGCATCCTTAAACCTGGAGTTGTCCTATACATGCTAATGTCAGCAATATGTGACCAAAAGCGATTATTTTATCGATCACTCTCATATGAATCTAATACTTTGGCATACACAGAACGCATTCGCTGTAAGGGCAGTGTTTGGCTATTGAAGCCTGCAACGTTAAGATAGTTGTAAAGGTACTGAGCAACTGAGTTGGTTGCAGCCAAGACCTATCGAAGCTAGCCGGCCAAGCAGAACATAGTGAACATGGCCTTCGAGTACACCAGTAATCAGATGTCAGACAGCCTAGTGAGACCCAAAGAGACAAAGCCTAGCGAGGGAAACACGTATAAGGCGACACTCGCTTACAAACTTCAGTACGTTTGTGCTTAGTGCTATTAATATATCACACATTAAAGTTACAACCATGTTTTACTAGCGAGTTTTTGTATATTTTTTATACATGAGATTCTGTGTATTTAGTGAAGTACCACCACACATGCATTTATCAGCTGTTAATAGGTTCACTCACTCGATTATTGTGGTACCCTCTTGTACTCTAATCAAAACAGAAACTACCATAATCTTTGTCTAAATCCTGAGGGGTATCTCCTAATGTGTACTCCTTTGCTTAAGAAACCAGACAGCACTCTAAGTCAAATTCAATATATAAGATGAACAAACAGCACTTTCACATAGAGATTAAAAGTTGGTAACTGCTCACCTCTTTGATAAGTAACAGAAAGTTCCAACTATTACTAGAGCAATAACAACAATGGAAAGCAGCGACATACAGATGATCAAGGTTGTGGAGCTTGAAGAAAGATTTTCGCCTTCCGCAGCTGACTTTTTATCTTGCTGGTTGTTGATAGATGATGGGACATCCTGTTTTTCAGAATCTAAAGAAAAGCACAAAATATTACCTTTTATAGCAATGAGCTGAAAAGGCTGGAAGAACTTACTACGGCAACTAATATGTGGCAGCATTGGTTTTCCCCATTGACTCTTAGCTTATTCTATTGCACTGTATTTACTTTGTCTGTTTACATTGTTGTATGTTATCATTATCAATGTTTCCATGAGCGCATGACATGCATAATGCAGAGTTGGAGTTGTGTGCAACTTGTGCTGCCATGAGAATTGAGTGTTTTTATGGACATTCACATAATGCGGATTGACTCCGGCGCCTTGTTGAAAAAAGGTAAAGAATTGTATCCTATAAGTTAATAATTAGCAACACAGTTAGCGACATGAAGACATGAAACTCAATCGAAAAAGGAACGACAGAAATATCAAGAATGTTCAAAATTGAATAGCTGGCACGGTATTTTAATGCACATCATTCGCAAGTGCTGTTTCTACTATTTGCAAGCATGATGGATTCAATAAAGTTCTGCGAATCGCAAAACTCGCTTAGCTTGCGGATTTATGCCGTCTCCATGAGGCAGATGTCTGCATGTCCAGACATCTGTTTACCTGAGTTCTCTACAGCTGGTGGTGCACCACAGTTAGGTAATATTGCGTTCATTTTGCAGCTTTCAGTAGCACAGGCTATAGTTATTTTTAGTCATTGTTGACAAGTCACTCAAGTTTGTATGCTAACACTTCCTGTGTTGGTATTTGATCAGCAATATTGACTTTTCTAAACAGTAGTCACCTGGTGCCCATTATTGCTAAACATGAGCAAACATTGCATCAAGGGTTGTCTCACCTTACTTGCTATTAGATTGTGAATTTCAGTTTTTGGCCCACACGCTACTCATAACTGTTTCAGGTTGTTAGGCTAAACACTGCCAACTAGTTGTTCATACAAAGTACTCCTACTCAACAAGCTATATATACACTGTTATATGGTGGGATTCTTGGGGCCATAGCTACATTCCTATTTGAGGTTGCAGCAGTCACGACAAATTGATAAAGCCAAGAGATTACATAGTAAAGCCAGTGTATAAACAAGTGGAAAGGAGGATGCAGCTTTCTTTAAGACTGCTCTATAGAAGTTACTCTGTTGTGAGTTATCCGAAAGTGTGGAAGAGACAGTTTGAAAGGAGACAGTTCACTGGCTACTCCGAGGTGTCGAATAGGCCTTAGAAAAGGTCTGACACAGTTTATTCACTGCCCATAGATTTGGAACCGCTACCTCAAAAAGATGGACACTGAAAGGTCTCCAACCTTTAGGAGCATAACGAAAGTTGTAAGTATTGGCTGAAACAATAAGTTTTTAAAATGTCTGTTCCTGCATCTTAGTTGGCATAAAATCTGTTTACTCATTTTTTGATTGATTACACCTTTGAATGAAAAATCCATGCATCAACTTTTCTTTTATTCACCGCAACCTGTAGTCGTAGCAACCTGTAGCCGTAGCAACCTGCAGTTATAGCAACCTGTTACAGTAGTCTTAGGAACCTGTATTTATATCAAACTGTAGTAATGGCAACTAGTATTCATAGCAACCTGTAATTATATCAACATGTAGTTATAGCAACTTGTAATCATAGCAACCATATACACTTCTCTCACTATCCACATCCTGATCATGGGTATTAATATTTTTAATGGGTATCTGTATTATAATTGCTGGTTAGTTTTTCGTCTGTCTGTTTGTCCATGCAAGTTTGTTTGTTCGTTTGTTTGTATTTTCATCAAAGAATAAAAGAAAAACATAATAGAAAAATCAATCTATATTTAATGATGAGGGCCCACGTGCACAATAGCGTAGCTAGTCGAGGTGCAGAGCCCGGGTAGACAGTCAACAAAAACAAAAGTTCATTTACTGCAAAAAAAGCTATGTCAGAGAGTCAAGGAGCCATTGTTTCAGAGTAGTTTGAAAAACAGTGTGATTTTCAATCCGCCTCAATCCGACCGGCAGTCCGTTCCAGGCAGCCGCCAGCTGGTAAGCACAATGCCTGTGGCCAACAGCGGAGGTTGAAGGTGGCAAGGGAAGAGAAAATTGAGAGTTTCTGGTATCATAATGTGGATCTGGCTTAGAATTAATATAGCTTTTAAATTCAGAATGAGCCAATGTGCGAATACGTAAAAGATATAATTTATGAATAGGTAGAAGTATGATAGGTGGGGGGTTTATTAAAAATTACTCTCGATAGTCGATTTTGAATTACCAAAATTTTATTTAGGTGACTCCGTGGTGCATTTCCCCAAACCTCAATACAATAGATAATTTTACTGTTGATCAGACTGTTGTAAAGGAAAATCAAAACATTTCTAGGTAATAATCCTGATGCTATATAAATCAGACCCAAGCTTTGTCGAAGTTTTGAACGGAGGCTGTCAATATGGTCTTTCCAGCTTAGTGAGCTATCAATGATAATTCCAAGAAATTTAACGTTGTCTGAGTAATTCAGTTGTCTGTCATTTAAATAAACCACTTTGTTTAATTGAAATCTGTTTTGAGGTTTTTAATTATCATATAATTAATTTTATCTACCTTTAACGTCAGTTTATTAGCAAAACACCAAAATTTTAACTTCTCTAGGTTCAGGTTGATTTGAGCCATGTCTCTATTTAGATTGTTACTCTCAAAAATATAAAGTGGTATCGTCTGCAAACAGAATTGTTTCAAAAGAATTTGCGCTTTGAACTAAGTCATTGATATAGAGGAGGAAAAAGGTAGGACCCAAGATAGATCTCTGGGGCACCCCACAGGTAATGTTTAGAGACTGAGATGTGACTTTGTTTACATTTACACATTATTTTCTATTAGTTAGGTAGTGTTTTATTAGATCATTAGAGTTGTATTCAAAGTTTAGGTTTTGAAGTTTATGCAAGAGGATTGTATGGTCAAGGGTATCAAATGCCTTCGAAAAGTCTATAAATATACCAATAATCACCAAGCTCGAGTTTAGCGCTGCAAATGCATTGTTCACAAATTCTATTAAAGCATGGTGAGTACCTTTGTTTGATTGGAAACCATATTGGGAGCTAGATGCTATATTTTCTTCTTGAATGTGCAACTGTAGCTGGGTGTTTAATACTGATTCGAACACTTTAGAAAAAATTGGGAGTATGGAAATAGGGCGATAAATAGTTAGGCTGGATTTACTATCTTTGTTTTATATATAGGTAAAACTTTGGCACATTTCATTTTAGAAGGCACTGAACTAGTCAGGATAGATTGATTAATTATGTGCACTAAAGGAGCGGCAATGTAGTCCGCGTTATCCCTAACTAACCTCGCAGGAATTCCATCGATACCTTCAGCTTTGTGCTCATTTAAATTTTTTAAGAGTTTGGCAACCAAGTCAGCATCAATTAGATGGAAAGTAAATGGTTTATGTTGCGTTTGCTAAGAGAATGGATAGCTTGGACAGGATGGAATTTTCTTAGCTAGATTTGGCCCTATTTCAATAAAGAAAGTGTTAAAAGAATTTGCTATATCTAAGGGTTCACAAAGGGTGTGTTTATCATTATCTATAAGCTTTTCAATAGTTGAATGACAGCTATTTTGCGTCCACAAGCTTCATTAATAGCTTTCCATAGCTTTCTAGGATTACCAGTCAAATCATTTACTAATTGAGTGTAATAGTCAGTTTTAGCCTGTCTTATTAAGCTAGACACTTTATTTCGTTGTATAATATAGCTAGGTTTTAATAACGGGCTAAAGGGGTAATTTTTATGCTTTTGAAATAGCACATTTCAAGTGTCTGTCTGTTGGCTTTTTCTTTGTTGTAAAGCATAGAGAATAAAAATAGTCATAATTATTCTGGGACTTTTGAAGGTGCCTGATTAGGCTCAGTTGGTGAGAGACAGTTTAATAGCTGCTTGTCGTAGCCCCACCTTGTTGGTGAGAGACATTTTAATAGCTGCCTGTCATAGCCCCACATTGTTGGTGAGAGAGACAGTTTAATAGCTGCCTGTCATAACTCAACATTGCTGGTGAGAGAGACAGTTTAATAACTGCCTGTCATAACTCAACATTGCTGGTGAGAGACAGTTTAATAGCTGCCTGTCATAACCCCACATTGTTGGTGAGAGAGACTGTTTCATAGCTGCCTGTCATAGCCCGACATTGTTGGTGAGAGACTGTTTAATATCTGACTGTCATAGCCCCACATTGCTGGTGAGAGAGATAGTTTAATAGCTGCTTGTCGTAGCCCTACATTGGCCAAATTTTACAGAATCTTGTGATTGCATAAAAGTTGGAACATTTAGAGCAACTATTATAGTAAAACAAACATGAAAAGCTTTGGCATCCACACTGCGCTTAATCATTTTTGAAAATTGAACATTGACCAAAAAGTCTCTTTCTATTAACAATTAATCTGTGGGTCTCCACAACCAAATCTTAAATGAAGCTTATTTCAGATAGAAAGATTCACAATAGAGATTGTTATCTGTCTAATGAAGACCGCTCATTTTAACGAATCAAATATATATAATTTATTCCTCGCTCATCAATTATGAAAGTTGATCAGCAGACAGAACAGTAGCTATCAGTCAGTCTATACTATATTGCTAGATTAAAGTATGTTGTTTCATAAATTACACGCTCCGAGCTAAAAAGCTGGTTTCTAGATAAATTAAGCTGTATTATGTTAGTCATGTTTCAATATACTTATAGTTTTAGTTACATGTAGTTTTATAGTTATATATAGTTTTGCTTTCTGTTCACTGTTACCTCTTTGTTGTTGCCTTACAACAGAGAAAGAACTAGCTGCTCATTGTTATTATAGTTTTTACAACACTCAGACTATAAACATATTACATTATTGTATTAATTTTTAATAGAAATTAAAGTACTTGTAAAGCTACCTTTGGATGAACTTTCAGTGCAATTGGGGGCACGACTCCAAGTTCCATTAAGTTGGCATGTTATATATTTTGGATCATCAGTCGAAAAGCCAGTAAGACATTGGTAGGTGGCTGTTTCGCCAAACTCTGTTCCAGCGAGAGAAACCAATCCACTATTTTTAGGTGTAGGAGGCACCCCACAACTCAGAACTGTAACCATACATAACTCGTACTATTCATCTTCACTTATGCGTATATTAAATTATATTAGACAACAGTAAATGTAGTGATATGGTCTTAAAAATGACAATCTAAAACAGGTGGTCATTTAAGTTAAGGTACTTTACATTAAAATGTACCTCATCGCATGTCACCACTGCAAGTTAAATTATGGAGCATTGTCTTAGAAGTATATGATGATAATTGTATGAATATTTTGCTTCCTCGTGTAATTCACCACTACTAAGTCAACAGCAACAAGAAAGTGCTGCTATCTAAGTAGACAGTGTTGCTATCCGGGAAAAAGGTGCTGCTATTTGAGAAAGGGTGTTGCTATCTGGGGAAAAGGTGCTGCTATCTGGAGATAGAAAGTACTGCTATCTGGAGAGAGCGAGTACTGCTATCTTGGGAAAAGGTGCTGCTATCTGGTGAGAGAGTGCTGTTATCTGGGAAGAGAGCGCTGCTATCTGGGAAGAGAGCGCTGCTATCTGGGAAGAGAGTGCTGCTATCTGGGAAGAGAGTGCTGCTATCTGGGGAGAGAGTGCTGCTATCTGGTGAGAGAGTGCTGCTATCTGGGGAGAGAGTGCTGCTATCTGGGGAGAGAGTGCTGCTATCTGGGTAAGGTTTAAAAAGAAGATAAAGCTTTGGATAAATAAAGGTATTTAAACAAACAATATTTCTAATGTAAATCTGAATTAACTTGTTGTAAAACTTTTAAAAAGTTCTTTTAAACTAAAAATAACACCATAAGACAGAGCATATTCTGAATGCTCTGTGTGTAGTTTCAGGTTAAATGGAGCATCACAGGCTGAGTGGGTTGATAAAGCACAGATATATCAATGAATCTACTGAAAGAAAGCAACTCCCTTTGAATTGATCCACAACTACATCTTCACAAAGATGAGAGTAAACTAGCTCGAGTTCTTCATTGGACAACTAACACATTGGCTCAGGTGCTTATTGTCAGTTAGAATATATGAGAAATTGTAATAGTAGTTCTAATAGTTTATAACATATTGGGTGTGACTGTTTTCGCTGTGTAGCCTCGAATCTTGCTCTTTGCAGAGCATGCTGTGCACTTATCTTGAACAATATCAATAATGTTGGTACAAAACTAATAAAAAGCAATAGGGCGCTATTCCAACGCTAAGAAGCAACTATGATAAACGTCTGTTTTGTTCTACTTGGTGGTATGCAGGCAGCCCTATGTTTTAGTTGGCATGTGATTGGCTACTTTACATAATTTATGATTGGTTGTAAAAAGGTCTGTTGTTTTCAGAAGACTTATATACACTAATGAGTTTATCAATCTACTCTGCCTGTGTTCCTACATTTAATCCAAGAAAATATACAATTCTTTCTAGTAGGGTTTTCCTATTGTTTGTGATGGGATCAATAACAGGCAACCTTGAAATACCATAAAATCCTGCATCCTGTAAAACAAATTCTATCAAATCACAGGCCAACCAAATCATAAGATTTTACACTTATGTTATGGCTGACTAAGAGAATTAGTTATGCGACATTACTTTGTATGGCCGTATATCGAACGCACTGTAAGGCATTTCCACTCAATAATAGTTTAGTTGGATGTAACACTGCATTGGCATGCGGTACACAGTGTATATCATATTTGCAGCGCAATAATCCAGTATGGCATCATTAGTTACAATCAATCGTATTATTTTACCAAGCAAGTATCAGTATGTTACACTCATTTCATGAAATACAATGCATCATGCAGTGTAGGGAAATCAGCTAGTGTTGGTAAAGCATGTCAAGAAGCCCTTGTAAAATTGATAACAAATTATATGTATAGTTATATTTTAATTCTTTACATCTTTCTTGTCTATAGAAAGATTTTTTCTTCTTTAAAGTTGGCAAGAAATAAGCTTACAATTAGGGGGCTGCAGTATCACAACTTCCAATTCACATACCATCACAAGTCGGTGCAACCGTCCAATGACCATCAGCTTGGCAAAAAATGAGCTCATTTCCAATCCTCACATATCCAATATGGCATTCGTACTCCGTGCTGTCATTCAAATAATGGCCGCCTACACTTTTGAGGGCATTTTGAACATCTGGTGGCTCTCCACACCTAATTCCTATAGAAACACTGACATTCTACATTTCTGTCTATACCATCTCTAGGGAAATTACTATAAAACAAGGCTAAAACAGTGGCTGCTGAAACAGTGGAAGCTGAAACAGTGGATGCTGAAACAGTAGAAGCTAAAACAGTGGAAGCTAAAACAGTGGAAGCTAAAACAGTGGAAGCTAAAACTGTGGAAGCTGAAACTGTGGAAGCTGAAACTGTGGAAGCTGAAACTGTGGAAGCTGAAACAGTGGATCTGAAACAGTGAAAACTCTAACATCATGATAATTATCAAGAGCTTTAGTACCCTGGTGTCAACTGGCCGCACATTTGCTACATAAAGGCTGATACTTTAGCTTCGGTGTTAATAGCCTCACATATTTTCAATCATAGTCTCACAGAGGTTTGCTTAGAGCAGTTTGCCCGTCAAACTCATCTAGCAACTAAACACACTTACTGTTGCACTGAGGGCTAGTAGACCACTGCTGGTTTACTTGACATTTGATGACAGGTTCTCCTGACATCACATAACCTGTCTTACAAGAGTACCTAGCCTCTGCTCCAACTGTTGTGCCAGTTACAATTGGAAAAACTTTTGTATTCTCTATTTCAGGTGGATCTCCGCAAGGAAGTTCTAAAATTTAAAAATTATATAAAAAGTTATTGGTTCGCTATGATAATTTGTTGTTTACAGAACATACGTTTTATGAAAGTACAAAAAAGGTTTTTTGTAGCAAGAATTTTTATGTTGATTTAGGATTGTTTATTGTTTAATTAGGTTAAACCCATAGCTTTGTGCAAGCAGTACAATCAGTATGCATGTAGTGTGTCTCCCGCAACTAATGTATCTTTATTATATACGACAGTACTGTTATAGTATATCCATATGAGGAACACCCCTAGTATTATTATGTATGCAATGCAACCAATACACAGTGCATTACTAGTGCACATAAAATACTTATAGATAAATATACTTACTGTAGATGTGTACCAGTAATGCTTACAACCAGGCATTGTTCAGTTAGCTTATGTAGTACAAATAGATACTTGACAGAGGTGTTAGAGGTAGAATGGATAATATGTATGACATATACACATTACACGTGTTATACCTGGCAGGTACACACACATGAGAAGATAACTGCTGCACATAGTGTATGATGTATTCAGTGAGCGAGTAGACTTTACTGAGATTGTACAGAAAGCAGGGTTGATAAGCAAAGCAGATGATATAGGGCTTAATTGTTCTAATGTACCTGCTATTCCATTCTTTGCCTAAATGCTGTAAGTATATGCTATTGCTAAGCCATTATCAGAATGATCAAACAATTCATTCAGAATGTTTGACATTTTCATCGCCTACCTACACAGCTGGGTGGAACTGTCCAGTGTCCAATAACTTGGCAAACAATAGTGGAGTTGCCTTCTAACGTATAACCAACATAACACTCATATCTCACGGTATCAATGTATGAATGTCCAGACACCTGTCTATCTGAGTTGTCTACAGTTGGTGGTGCACCGCAGTTCACTTCTAGAAACGGAACAAATCTTTCTTAGCTTCGGGTGAATATGAAATCTAAAGGTTATTAGCAATACAATTTGTAGAAAGTCACATGACATTGATAAATTGACTGATGCCTTCATAGGAACTGGTACAAACTGAACATCAGAGAACTAAAAGAAAACAACTTCAACTAGAAATACCTATAACACAGATATTATGTAATGCTCAGCTAAGTCATTGTACATGAACAACTAATCTAACGATCATTGAAAAATTTCCTGTTCTCTCTCAAAAAACTCTCAAAGAAACTTTTGTAAGAATGTGTTTTGTAAGCTTAAATTTTCATAGCATTATGTTGGTTACTTAGAATAGAGTAAAATACAAGCAGCCATTGTTTTATTATGATGTTGTTCAAGAATATTTTACTAAAGGTATCAAAAATTATTTGTACAAAGTCAATTTTTGCCTAAACTTAATATTGTAATGATCCTGTCTTTTTACCAAAAAGTTTAAATGAATAATATAATACAATAATATAATACTATAATAATATATTATATAATAATATAGAAGAAACATGTAAGTTGAGTTACAATCATAACTTGCTTTTTGTTTTTGTTAATTTTTGCTCTCTGCTTTGTGCAAAAAGCTTGGTTGCTTTTTGTCATATGAAGCCGTAAATATTTTTGAGTCGACAATAAAGATAGATTACTTTCTACAGTAAAGTTTCAAAAATCTCTTAAAAGTTTTCTTGCTGACTTATAAAGTTTACTTTAAATTGGCAAGAAATTTCATCATAATATTCAAGTAATTCACAAAAAGTTAGAGATTGGCCAAAACGCCACTGTGAAAAATGTTTGAGATGTAAAAGTTGTTTGAGATGTAAAAGATGTTTGAGATGTGAAAGATGTTTGAGATGTGAAAGATGTTTGAGATATAAAAGATGTTTGAGATGTGAAAGATGTTTGAAATGTGAAAGATGTTTGAGATGTGAAAGATGTTTGAAATGTGAAAGATGTTTGAGATGTGAAAGATGTTTGAGATGTGAAAGATGTTTGAAATGTGAAAGATGTTTGAGATACAATGTATGAAAGATGTTTGAGATGTAAAGGTTGTTTGAGATGTGAAAGTTGTTTGAGATGTAAGAGATGTTTGAGATGTGAAATGTGTTTGAGATGGGAAATATGTTTGAGATGTGAAAGATGTTTGAGATGTGAAAGATGTTTGAGTAACGTAAAATGAAGATAAAATGCTGCAGAATATCTAGGTTTTTTCTAAAGAAAGTTGAATTTTCTTAAAAAATTATTTTGCGGACCACGACATGAATGGGTGCCTGTGATATATTATACATACTTATGTAAATTGTAACAGATTATAAAAATAGTTTTTATGTAAGCGTAGGAACAATTATTTACATTCTCGCCCTATTGATGTATCCCCTGTTTTGTAACCAAATATAGAACAAAAGTTTTTAGCTAGTAGTAGATATCATATCTGGTGCTTCCTTCTCTATGTATCATCTCATTTATCTGCGGAAGGACTTTATCCAACCTTTTTATAAAACATTTATTAATAGAAAAGAGAAAATTGATTTGTTTTGAACAACATTTGACTAATAAAATATGCTAAACATTGAAGACTAGTAAACACTACTGTACCGTGACAGATGGGAGGAGTCGACCAAGTACCATCTTCTGTACATCTGACAGTAGCTGAACCAATCATATTATATTGGTGGCCATCACACTTATATGTAATCTCAGAGTCAAATGTAGTATTGTACTGACGACGGTTGGGTGCACCGTTCTCCACATCAGGTGGTGTGCCACAGTCTATCTCTGTCAATATATTGCAGCAGCTTACCATGATTTTATGGTTTATAAACATAAGTTCTCTTGTTTTCAGACCCATTTTTGGCTCAGGCGAATTTACAGCATAGATTAAGGTTTGTGATTTTACTGGAAATCTTTGAAAAAGTGTAGAAAAATATTAAAATGTTAGCAGAAAAAGATAGGCAAGGGGTAAATGCGTGTCTCATTGTCCAGCCAAGCAAAGCTTTTATTTTTGAGATGTAAACTTGAGCAGACATGTTGATATAGCTATTTGATAGAGAAATATGCGTTTCAAATAGCAACTCATTTGTTATACAGTATCTTCTACATGTACTTTTATTAATGTTTTTTTATGCTTACTCTCTATGTCCTTTCGTAAAAACAACTAGACTTGGTTCATGCTTCAAAGATTTTGCACCATTAGTGCTCTTCTCTTTTTAATTGTCCTTTTTTTACATATATCTATTAAATATTTTTATCAAATGATATTTTACTTAACAAAGTCATTACTTGTGCATGAAGGGGGTTCAGTCCATTGTTTAGTAGACTGGCACCGAATAGACCTAGTTCCACTCTGCACTAGATATCCGGGCAGACAATAGTACTCCACCGTATCTTCATACTTAGTCCCTGACTGAACTGTAGCCTGTGTATTCATGTGTTGAATAGTAGGTGGAGTTCCACAACTGACCCCTACAAATACGCTCATTTATCAAGCTGGCCAAAAGTGTTTTCAGATCTGTTGAAGTGCTCATAACAGCTTATGATATTACAATCACGTGTTCCAGCTCACCACATTTTCATCTATCATATTACATAATCTTTTATCATATTACCTTATTCCAAACTTGCTCATTTCCGCATTTGTGTCACAGGTTTCAAAATCCTGCGTAAACTATAATCAGAATATTTATATTTCTTCTTCCACAAATGATAAAAATCATTTTTTAATCCATGACATTAACATACTATATCCACCATTATATATTTATATAGTTTATGAATTTCCTGTTACTACAACCTTCAATTCATTATTCTGACTTTTCCACAATACTATTAGATTACCAACTTTTAAAACACAGCTCTTCAATTTACTCAATAGTTTCCGATTCCTGTTTTTATTTATTTTTTTTGGGGATATTATGAAAAACATCACTTAGTTGATGATTATCGATGTAAATAAAAAATTCTACAGACAGACAAGAGCTCAGTTTTTTCAGTTTAAGACTTCTTGCTACAATTTTCCTTTAGAGGGAAAGGTATTATTTTTTAGAGTTATCACAATCCTTGTACGGCACAGTCTATCTGATAAAAAGACCTCTTCACCACTGTTTTACGATCTCCAACATTAGCTGTTTGTCTGTTTGTTCTCCTTTGTCTCACATAATTAACTTTGTAAAGCAGATGACTCGTCATATTTGCTTTTATTTTTAGAATTAAAATTTTATGAGTTTTAAAGGATTTTTTTTATTTTATTCAAGGGTTTGTCAAGCCATTAATTAGTAATCAAGAGTTTTATAAATATAATTTATTTAGTAGAGAACTTTCAATAAACTCATTTGTTCAGTACTTCAGCTGCTGTAAACCATCTTTCTTCGGGTGTTTTAGCAAGTATATACATGTATTGAATATACAAATGTTTTTGTAAACATATTTTAAGGGCCTTGAGCCAAATCTAATTGAGCAAATTTGCATCGGTTAATAGCTTGAGCAAAAAGAATTTTCTCATTTGCTACAAAGTGTCATCAAGTGGAAACCTCATTTATTACAAATAATGTTATTTCTAAAAGCTTACTAAGGCATGTAGGCGCTGTTGACCATTGTCCAGTTGCCTGACATGTGATAGAGGTTAGATTATGTTCATCTTCATATCCTTGAAGACACATGTAAGTCACTCGGTCTTCATATTTAGTTCCAGTTTGAATTAAGGCTTGAGACTCGGAGTTGTCTACTACTGGAGGAATTCCGCACTCAACTTCTAGAAATTTATTAGTTAATCTAGAACTGCAGCTAGGCAGTGAGTTGTTACAATTATAGCCTTAATGTTACAAAGGAATGCTTAGCTGCGATGGTCAACCACAACACTGTGTAGCAATATTCATGTATATACATACTGTATATACACACTATATATACTGTAAATGCATATACATATACATACATATACGTAAGTATCTGTCGGGTATATATTCAGCTACAGTGATTTCAATCTGGCAACGAAAAGTCTGCATCGCACTGGATTAGGGACTGGAACTAGGAGCCTCCTGAACTGCAGGAGGCAAGCTAATTCATTAAGCTACACAGGATAGTTGCAATACAATTGATTAATAGTGTGGATGTTAATTGCATCAGTTAAGATACCACATTAACATCACTAGAGCTGGTCTCACTGCTTCACAGCCTATATGTCACTTAATAGTGTGGATGTTAATTGCATCAGTTAAGATACTCATAATAACGCTGCATAACATTACTAGAACTGGTCTCCCGGCTTCACAGCCTACATGGCACTTATTATAGTAAGTTTGAGCTCAGTAGTGTTTAAGTTACTCAAATTAGCCAGTGGCAACTACATGTACAATACTTGCCACTGCTTATAAGCTGATTATGTTTCACCCGTGCAATGCCGGGCTTAATCTTGTATACAAATATATATATATACATGTACATATATACATGTATATATATACATACATATATATACATGTACATATATACATGTATATATATACATACATAACTAGAGTGTGGAATAGGTTAATTTTACTTATCTTTATTCCAGATTGATGTTTTATTCTGGGGTCATGACAGGTCTGTTTCGTGCTGTCACGACAGGACCTGTCGTGACCCCGGAATAAAACATCAATCTGGAATAAAGATAAGTAAAATTAACCTATTCCACACTCTAGTTAGTTATAACACTCCGCACTTTTTAGAGCGTAGAGTGCTGTTAGCAGTAGGCCTGACCACTTATCTATTATATATATATATATATATATATATATATTTCTCAAAGTATGTGTGTCATTCTAGCTATAGGTATTACTAGAAATTCCACTGTCATACAGCCCATGACCAAAGTGATATTGGAAAAAAGAAAGGGTACTGATGGTTGAGAAATGCAATATTAGCAGTCAAATAGGATAACTTCAATGGTAGCTGTAATGTACTGGGTGTTATTATATACAACAAATAGCAATAATGAAAGGAAAAGATTATATGTTTATATCTCTCCTCCTGCAAAAAAGAAATGCAATACTGGCCAATATTAGAAGTAAAATGCACTGATATTATTAGAATAACCAATATTATTTATATAGTAATAATAAAAAACCAATGCACACTTTTGTTTACATTTCAAAACGGCATAGCTAGCAATATCACAAAGTTGTAATATTTATATAGATTTTTAGAAAATCTGTACTACGTAGTCATTGTCCTGTAGTCATCCAAACTTATAATTAATTATTGCAATAATCTCATTAGAACCGTTAGAAAAAATATCATCGTCATGCTTTTACTTACACTGCGTTAGATTTTTAGAAAGTCTGTACTACGTAGTCATTGTTCTGTAGTCATCCAAACTTATAATTAATTATTGTAATAATCTCATAAGAAACGTTAAAAAATATCATCATCATTTGCTTTACTTATACTGCGTTAGACATCAGTTAGAATGGGAAAGTATTCAAATGTGTCGGCAAATGAAAATGAAAAAATTGAAATCGGCAAAAATGAAACGATTTCTGTACTCCTATGTTAATTGCCAAAACCTTCGGCAATTCGACAATGCTATAGACTGGTAAAAAGTGCACATTATTTTGTCGTGAAATGTGCAAGACTTCATCGTTCTATTATCTGTCGCTCGGCGTTTCAATTTTCGGTCTTAACTTTTATTAAACAGAGCTTTTCAAGTGTTTTGTGGCGATTTTCGTTGAAATTAATCTGTCTATTTGTGTATAATCCGATCAGATGGGTAAGTTTTAAGATAATACCGACGGTTTACAAAGACTTGGTAACATATTTAAATAGGCTTATACTGTATGTGTTTTGTATCGTTATTATACTTTAACGACTCTACATAACAATGCTTAAATTTGTTGATGAAATTTCTTGACAAGGGTTCGTCTCATTGTTGGTGAATAATTTTCGTAAGTTGCGTGCACATGCATTTATCATAGAAACTCCCACACTTCGCATCTGTTTGTTTAGTCGTGGGAAAATCTTGGAATAAAGAATCCATAAAGCAGAAGAATTGATCTCAGAATCTTCCAGTCCCCAGGCCGACTGCCTTACTAACTATCTACATGAGCTTGATAGATTCACTAGGCAATATATTTCACTATATGGGAACAAATACTCTACGCGTTCAGTCAAGGCGCAAAATTTCTATTTCAGTTTGCCAGCTTATGCAGAGGTTCATGTATAGTCCTCACTAAGCATTTTATTTGATAAGTGTTAAACACCTTTTGTGTAATATGAAACTTTTAGTGATTTTTATGTTTAGTCAAATTATAATAAATTTCTAACCAAATTTATAGTAAGCTCTACTTTAGTATCGGGCACTTTATGTCGACTTTTAGCCTAAACTTGATTGTACATATATACACACACATACATATATTTATATATACACACATATATACACACACATACATGTATTTGTATATACACATATATACACACACATATACATGCATTTGTATATACACATTTATACACACACATATATATATATATATATATATATATATATATATATATATATATATATATATATATATATATATATATATGTGCACACATATATGTATAACAACAAAGTGGTTCTCTTTCTATGGCTATGAAAGCTTTCAGCAATATAACACAATAGTACATTCTAACAAATATCTGATGAGCAAACCATATCCATAATGTTAATCTAAAAAAACAGGTCGACTACAACTCAACCATTTTATAATAGTGTTGTCTTTTATAAACTTGATAACCTTTCAGAAGAGGTAGTAAATTATGGAGAAAATAGAACTAGAGCAACTTACTTTCACAGCGTGGAGGATGACCATCTTGAGGAGAGGACCAAGTCCCACTGGTTTGACAGTTTACAGTGTATTGTTGATTGAACCGCTCATAGCCTGTGTTACAGCTGCATGTTGCATTGCTAGGATATCTTGTGGAAGAACTTGTGCAGTTAATTCCTGTGGCAGGTGGTACAGGACCACAATCTTTGGCTACAAGAGAGATAATATATATATATATATATATATATATATATATATCGTTATATAAATTCCTTGTTTATGATAGTCTATGCCAAATTTAACACATTGATGTTACTGTCATATTTTAGTTTGTTTCAGTTTTCACCAGTAGTGAGTATTTACTAGTAGTCGGTATTTACTAGTAGTGAGTATTTACTAGTAGTCGGTTTTTACTAGGAGTCCGTATTTACTCGTACTGAGTATTTACAAGTAGTCAGTATTTACTAGTAGTCAGTATATACTAGTAGTCAGTATTTATTATTAGTCAGTATTTAGTAGTAGTCAGTATTTACTAGTAGTCAGCATATACTAGTAGTTGGTATTTACTAGTAGTCAGTATTTACTAGTAGTCAGTTTTTACTAGTAGTCGGTATTTACTAGTAGTCGATATTTACTAGTAGTCGGTATTTACGAGTAGTCGGTATTTACTAGTAGTCTGTTTTTACTAGTAGTCGGTATTTACTAGTAGTCGGTATTTACTAGTAGTCAGTCTTTACTAGTAGTCAGTTTTTACTAGTAGTCGGTATTTACTAGTAATCGGTATTTGCTAGTAGTCGGTATTTACTAGTAGTCAGTATCTACTAGTAGTCAGTATTAAACGCTTTGAAGCCTAATCTTATATGCACAAGCATGTCACCTGGTCCTAGACTAATTCAACAGCTTTCAAACAACTGTGACAATACTTAGGATAGGACAAATCTTTCAAATGCTTCAATGTTTTACTGCATCCAATGGCGTCCATCCCCTGTTAGGTTGTGATAGTTTGCATGTTTTGTCTGGTTGTAATAGTTGCCTCTTGATGTTGGATTTCTTGCATACAGCCAGTCTCTTGGCAGGTTAGGCAGACACTGTTGCTTTTTATTTTGGTGATTAAGTACTTCAATTTCAACTTATCCTGGAAATATCGGCACTCACGCTCAACTTTACTTGTTCTAAATGCAGTTACCATGACATAAATGGTATTGCCTAAAAATAGCCCTTAAGGTCAAGGATTATGACGGTCGGTGAGGTTGCGGCCACAGGTATACTGCCATTTTTTGTTGATACGCAAAATATATTTTCGTGCATGTGTATTTTATACTTTGGTTAACATATGCCATATATACTAATAATTTTAGGAAAGAGTCTGCAGGCCGGCGAAAATTTGAATATGGGCTGCAATTGGCCCCTGACCCGGACATTGGACATGCCTGCTTTAAAAGTAACTGAAAAAACAATGGTTGATGTACACAAAGCATAACAGAGTGAATATTTTTCATGAATGTCAAAACCAATAGTTTGAATGTAAAGCTCTTGCTGCTGAGAAGAAATTTTTTTCAAGTTTTGTCTATTTTTGATCTCCTAAGAATTTCAATCAGTGTGTCATTGGAAACAAATGTTCTGGCAGCCATTTTTATTGCTCGGTCGGTTAGAAGCATCCCCGGTGTTTTGGTAATATCTCAAGAAGTAGTAGTCCAATCAACTTGGAACTTTGGAATACCACTAAAGGTCTATACCACACAAAGCTATCATCACTCTGTAAACCAAAAGTAGAGAAAAACAAAACGAAACTATAAAAACGGTTTGTCTAATTGGGCTTAGGATCAGATGGGAAATCATTACTCAGAATTATCTCCAGCCCAGGCTTCCTAAAGTTAACTTGTACCTAGAGATGAATTGACAGGAGAAGCTGGTTATGGCGTTCAGGATATTCATAGAGTTTACCTGTACATAGAGGTAAATTGACAGTAGTAGCTGTTTATAGCATTCATGATATTTATAGAGTTAAAATGTACCTAGAGGAAAACTGACAGTAGTAGCTGTTTATAGCATTCATGATATTCAAAGAGTTAACCTGTACCTAGAGGAAAATTGACAGTAGTAGCTATTTATAGCATTCATGATATTCACAGAGTTACCCTGTACCTAGAGGAAAATTGACAGTAGTAGCTGTTTATAGCATTCATGATATTCACAGAGTTAACCTGTACCTAGAGGAAAATTGATAGCAGTAGCTGTTTATAGCATTCAGAATATTCAAAGAGTTAACCAAAACCTAGAGGAAAATTGACAGCAGCTGTAGCTGTTTATAGCATTCAGGAAATTCATAGAATTAAACTATACCTAGGAGAAAATTGACAGTATTAGCTGTTTATAGCATTCAAAATATTCATAGAGAAAGCAGCGCACAAAGTACAAATGACTAGCGACTATTTCTCATCAGCTATTGAAGGCTCAACGCATGTTTTTAATATAGAAAGGTTGGATATTTCCAACACACATTCTATTTTTGCTAATACTTGCAGGTAGATCTCATCTATATGTCATTTTATCATTTTATTATCAGTTTTTTTGTCATATTATTTATGGTATACACATTTATTATAATCTACTTCCAAGATATGTCACTAATAGTTTATTTTTGTTGAAAAAAAGAGCATTCCAACTAATTGCAATTCTTCATCATATTCCAGCAGATCTCATCCCAGCGGATAATCTTTCTAAATCTTTGCACTTCCTGACTCTGCCTTTGCTAAATGTTTATTTTATGTCAATTAAAAGCTTCAAGATCTTTCATAGTTTTTGTTTATGTGACAAAAACTTTCGTGGTTTGTCTCCTCATCTTTTACGTGACAGCTGCAGGTTTTCAACTCAATTCAACTTATGTGAGCGAATTGCATACAATCTTTAACAATTACGTTGAAAATATTATAGCTAGCTGATTTAATTATCTTCTACCTAATATATGTTCTCTTAGCAGAGAAGGTATTTAAAACACCAATTTTTTGTTCGTAGACTTGCTAAAAATTTACTAAATAGAGTGAGTTCGTAAAACTAGCTACAAAGGAGGATAACTCCAAGAAACATCATTCGCTAGCTCTCATTTGTGCTAGTGCGATGTGTTGACCTCCTCAGCCATTTTATCTATAGTCGAGGGCAAACTGTAGGAGCTGGATCTCTTTTAGTAATTCATTTCATATTCTCAAAGCTTTGATCTTAGTAGGCAACATCCACTCAGGTGATATTTGTTAAAGTACTATATTCAGTTGAATATTGTACTTTAACAATTGTGCTTGTAGCATCTTATACTTACCGGTACATCTGGGTGTTCCTGACCATCTGCCATCCGCTAGGCACACAACAGAGCTAAATTCAGTGAACATCTCATATCCAGGAAGACATGCGTAGGTCACTTGATCTCCAAATCTGGTTTCATTTTGAACTGTGGTCAGATTATCTATATTTCTTACATCTGGTGGTGGCCCGCAGTTGACTTCTAATGCACAGAATTATACAAACTTATAATGAAATAGTGACGGTCAAAGATTCCAATTCGTTGTCTATAATTCCAAAGTCCATATCATAAATTACACACGTATAATAATATAATTGATTATCTATATACATATATAGATAATATATGTATATAGATATTTCTCAAAGATATAGATATATATATATATATATATATATAGATATATAATATACTCAAAGATATTTATTTCTCAAAGTATGTGCGTTTGTCTATTCGTGTGTTCACGTATTCGTCTGTGATTGTGTTCGTCCAGCTATAGCTGTTATTTTAGCATTGCTCCCACATGTTACGATGCCTCTGTCTATATGCATGTATATATATTTCTCAAAGTTGGTGTGCCCGTTCGTATGTGTGTCTCTCCGGCTATAGCTATAGCGCACGCTGATTATTTTACCAATGCAGCTACGCGTTACAATGCCCCGGCTAAGAATTATTTTTGTATGGTTCAATTACTATATCTGGGGTCAAGGCATTATATATATATATATATATGAATGAATTTATCAATATGCATATATCAATATACATCTATATACACATATATATATATATACACATATATATATACACATATATATATACACATATATATATATATATACTTATATATATATATATATATATATATATATATATATATATATATATATTTATATATATATGTTATATGCGATTTTTTTCAAACAATGCAATAATCCTTCATATACATATATTTGAAAAAGTATTACGAAGAAAGTAAACTTTTAGTATTTGCGCTACAAATTTGTTTCGTGTGAAGCACTCATCAGACGCGGTTGTACTCTGCGTACAAGTACAACCGTGTCTGATGAGTGCTTCGCACGAAACCACTTTGTAGCGCAAATACTAAAAGTTTACTTTCTTCGTATTAATTCTTCAAATATTTCATACTCCACTAATTATCTTTTAGGTTTTTAGTGTAGCATTTTATTTTTATATGCTTTTGCACCTGCTTTTAGTTAATATATATATACGCAAATATAGGCCTATATATACATAAATATATATATATGTGTATATATATATGTGTGTATATATATATATATACACATATATGTATATTTATATATATATTTGTATATATATAATTACAACTAGGGCTCTACTGTATTATACAATAATACAGTAAAGTAATACTAAAATAAAAGAGCTCTACAAGAAATTGGAGCAAATCACCCAGCAAATCACCACATCAAATAGAGCAAATCTCCACTAGCCCACCAAACGGAACATCAGCCAATCAGAGAAAAAAATGGGAATATCAGCCACCATCTTGAATTTTAGTAGCAGCCTGAAGATTGACAGAAGAAGTCATAAAACTGCCTGTAGCTGCAAGCTAAGTACAACTATTTTACATAATTATAACACATATGATGTATATATACTGTGTATAGTATATATAGTATATATAATATTATATAATACATATATTATATAATATATAACGGCATGCCAAAGCATTGCTCTGGTATATCAACTGGTATTTACTGGTGCAGACTGGCGGGGGTGTCCACGTTCTGTTGGACAGACAGACAACATAGTTTGGTTCTGTGCTTATCTCGTAACCAGATAAGCATGAGAAGGTGACTCTATCTTGATATTCAGTCCCCGTTCTGTATGTCGCTTGAGCATCTGAGTAGGCAACTACTGGTGACGTTCCACAATCGACTCCTGCAATTTGTGTGGTAGCTAGATACAGCATGTGCAGAATACCCGCGATACAAACATGAGTACGCAACTACTGGTGGAATTCCATAATCTATTTCTGTGATTGGTGTGGCAGCTACACACATCATGTGCAGAGTAACCATGATACAAACATGTGTAATAGCCACCACTTTAATTGTCAATAGCTAGAATTAGATCAGAAATTATTCGGAAAAGAGATATCTAAATTTTCAATCAGATCAAACTTCAAATGCACAGTTTCTCACTTGTGCAGCCTGCTGTTATGTTATCGCTCGGCATGCTCCAAACTCCTGTGTCGCCACAAGTTAAGCTGAACCGTGAATTAGCTCTTTCATACCCTAGGAGGCAGTCACATGAAACAGTGTTTGGATACCTAGTTTGGTTACCTGAGCAGGTAACTCCACTAAGAATCGGTGAGCCACAGTCTTTACCTGCAAAAAGAAATTAAGGTCATTTATAATGCGGAGTCTAAAATGGTAAAGAGATATCCTTCAGACTTTGAGAATCTTGTCTAGTTGGAACTTTTGACCAGTTTATGGTAGTACTAACTGTACTACCCGGTGTTGGTCGGGTGTTAAAACTCTGCTTATAAACAATGAGAGGTAATGAGAGTTGCCTGCCACTTGCTATTAGCCTGGCACATTGTCAATGGATAATTTCAGTAAGCTTAATAATAGGAGCTACCGCTTCTCAGGATGTAACGCCATCACATTGTATTTGTATAATATATATTTGCTCATATATAGTGACATATATTGCCTAATAAATCCATCAAGCTCGCGTGGCTGAACTGGTAAGGCATTGGAGGGTCCGAGATCAAGTCTTCTGCAATACAGATTCTTCATTCCAAGATTTTAATAGCTATAACTGAACATGCACAACGACGACAGATACACACGCAATCAACTTTGATAAATGTATGTATAGATCTGAGACAATACTGTAAGAGAACCCTACTAACATTTCCTGTCTCTACTAACTCACCAATTTTATTGTCTTGTGTTAAGTAAAACATCGCTGTATCCGGGTCTAAGGCGCCACAAGGGTTGTTTCGACGTGTATTGACGTGTCTCGACACGCCTTCACTTCCTGCAATTATCTTCCATCCACGCTCGGCATTATGACTTTTGAAGTTCAACTAGTAACACGCAACTGATGATTTAATTGACAATTTTTCTGTTCAGAACATTTTTGCATTTATCGCTAATTTGTTTCGTTTGACTTCTTGATTTAGCTGTGTGAGTGTTTTTCAAAGACGGCAAAAGGTTTGTGTCGATAATTTTCTATTTCTATAATATCGTTATTTTTTATATTGCTGTGGAAGAACTTTTAAATATGTTAATCATTTGTAGATTTCACGGTTTCGGTGTTGACTGAATAAAACATCAACGAGTCATCTCCAAATCAGTGAATCAATTCCAGCTTAATACACTTGCCAGCTACGAACCTAGCGTAAACCGCTATAGTGAAATCTTTCCTAGAAGAGAAAAGAACCAACGAACATCAAAGAACTGCTGGGCGGACTTGAAGGTGTCTCGTATTTACCGAACGTGTGTACACAAGTGCCACAACTATTGAGCCGACGTACTGGCTATATTCAACTATTGAGCCGACGTACTGGCTATATTGAACTATTTAAAGGACATTGATTGACGCGGGATCCCTGAGCCGCCGTGCAGACCTACACTATTGATATACCACACAACATCGTAACGCCATTTAAGTCGACGAATATACGTTCAGTAATTACCGAAACAACGAACCGGCTAAATAGAACAATATATCTGCCGGCTAAGAACCCTATTCAGACTATTGAGATAAGGAAATATTAGGATACTCGGAAGCGTTAAACATTTCGATAGCTTTATTAGATAACTACTGAACAATTTTAGATCGTTTAAGATTTAGAAAATATTAAAAATTGTCACTCTGTTTTGAAACTGTCATATTATTTTTCTTTGAGCAATTTTGCAATCTTCTGGATTACTATTCTTGTAAACTGCCCTGCTTGGATGGTGGCTAATTTCGGTTGGTAATCGATTGGCACACGGTTTGGCTGCCGCGGTTAGTGTCTTTTCCGAATTGTCTGACATTTTTGGCCGGCCCTCGCTCTTACTTTATAATCTATTGTGGCGCTTTCGACCAAGTTTGCAACTAGTATTATTTTGTTGACTTCACATACCTAAACTAGACGTATTGAAATTTCTTGTAGATCACATATTTTGCAGCTTCAATGGTATTGAAGCTCTTTTGTGTAAAAGTATAAGATTTAATTTTTGTATTGATATTGACTTGACTGTGGTATTTACTTTTAAAGCAATCTATTTCAGCTTTTTCACCCTTTTGATTTTCTGTAATTATAAACGAACTCAGGGTATTATCATTATTGCTCTTTTAAACATCATAATGAATTCAGAACAAGATGTCAATTCAGCAGAGCACACGTCACAAGCAGGTAGTGGCCACCGAATGAATAGCCCACCTATATTTAGAACATCTGATCGTATCAAAAAGTCTACATTACTCAAGGATATTCCAAAGTTGATAAATGATGAATTGGAGAAAATAGAAGATTTTCTGACGAATATGCACACTGAAGAAGAAATGCAAGATTTTTCTTCTGCTATCGAGAAGATGTTAGAGGAAATACAGGAGAAGTGGGTCGAATTGTGTGAATTGACTGATGATAAGGAAAGGTTAACCACACTACAGAACATGTTTGAATATTATGGGTCAACTGTTGATGATTGGAAGAGAACGTTAGCAGAGAGAATAGAAGAGGCAAGCAGGGTCAACTCCGCAGAATATGACAGTGATATAGAAAGAGAGCTGGAAGAGGCAGCTGCAAAGTTTCAGCAGCTGATGGCTAGAAAGAAGGCAAGGGACTCTCAGAGCTCTTCCACAAACAACAAGAACAATCGTCTTCCAAAATCTGAGACAGGGTCTGCAGCTTCAAACGCTGAGACAAAAATGAACAATTCCGGTTCAGGTGAAATACAAGCCCTCACCAAAGCATTGATCGCAACGATGAAGTTCACAAAGCGCTCAACCCTCGAACCCAGTGTTTTTAAGGGTGATCCTACTATGTTCAAGGAATGGGAAATAGACTTTGACGCCTACATTGAATCGGAAGGCTTAACAGGACTGCAACCACTAAGACACCTCAAGAGGTTTATTTCTGGTAAAGCATTTGATGCAGTCAGTGGGTATTTTCTTACCAACACAATGGATGCTTATGAAGACGCAAGGAAAGATTTGAGAGAAATATTTGGTAAACAGTATGATGCTGCTCTCGGATTAAGAAAAAAGCTTGAGGAGTTTCCAAAAATTGGCACAAGGGATGCTGACTCTATGAGAAAATACGCAAATCTTCTAAGTCACATCAAATCCGCAATGCGAGGTTGTGATGAGTTGCGCCTATTGAATGACAGAAACCAAAATGAGATTCTTGCTAGGAAATTACCAGAATGGATGTTGAGATCCTGGGCCAAAAAGGTGAGAGTGTGTGTAAAAGAATATAGCAGTTATCCTACTTTTAATGAATTTGCAGAATTCGTCAAAGAGCAAGCTGAAGACATGGAAGAAGAACGAAAGATCAGCGGACAGGAAGCAAGTCAAAACTATCAACATAAGCCAGATTTCAATAAAAGGGAAAGGAGCTATGCTCCAGCCAATCCAATGAAATTACGAAGCCATTCAACAGGAACCTCTCAAATAAGTGAATGTCTTTACTGTAAGAAAACCCATCTAACGAACGAATGTTGGGCACTTGCTAAGCTGCCAAGAGAACCAAAGAACATATTTTTTCAGGAGAATGGTCTTTGCTTTGGCTGTACTAAAAGAGGACACGTATCAAGACAGTGCCCAAACAGAGCCTTTTGTTCCAAGACAGGATGTGGGAAAAGACATCCAACAGTCCTACACATCGACTTTTCGACAACATCTAAACATTGGAGAAACCAAGAACAAGCTGCGGTTCCGAAGCCACCAAGTGAAAGAAGCTCAACCACATCGATGCCCAGCACAAATATTCAGCCGGGAAAAGAACCAAGTGCAGAACTTAAACGGATATCTTCAAAGAAAACTGGTACAACAGGTAACTCCCTCAGCATGATCTTGCCAGTGCATATAACTACTGACAAATCTCCTGCAAAAACGCTACTTGTATACGCGCTCCTTGATTCAGGTTCAGACCACTCTTACATCAATACAGACTTGGCGAAATATCTCCAACCCGACCACACAAGAGAATTGGTCACAGTAGAAACTCTCACAGGAGAATCAACAAAATGGGTCACTTTATATCAAGATATTAGAATACAAGGATACGAACAAGCAGACTTCACTTACTTAGATGCCTATGGTTGGAAAGATATTGCATGCAATCGCGACCACATTCCTTGCAGAAATAATGTGGCAAAACTATCTCATCTTAACGAGTTTGCAAGCAAATTGCCACCTTTGATGGACATTCCTATTGGATTGCTAATAGGAGCTAATTGTCCCGAGGCTTTTGCCCCTTTAGAAACATTAGTTCAAGTCAAAGGCTTGCCGTATGCCAGGAAATCAATGTTGGGGGTGGACCGTCTTTGGAGCAGACAACAGACGGCAAGGAGATAGAAGACTTATTACACACCGTACATGCATCAAGCTCGACGATCATGTCCTCATATCTCAAGAAGACAAAAACTTTCTAAACATCATGGAACAAACAACGGAAGTGCTACCATCAGGGTCTTATCAGATGGCTTTACCATTTAGGCAGCGACCACACTTACCAGACAACAAACGCCAAGCCGAACAACGCCTCACTTCACTATTTAAGAGATTTGAGAGCGACTCGGAGTTTAAACTACAGTATGTACAATTCATGCAAGAGATGTTTTCGGGGGGCCATGCTGAAGAGGCTACCAATATTGTTCCTCAGAAAGGTTGCGTGTGGTATATACCACACTTTGCAGTAAAGCACCAAAAGAAAGGCAAACTCCGTGTGGTATTCGATTGTGCAGCTACATATTCGGGAACATCTGTAAATCAGCATCTGCTTCAAGGCCCTGATTTGACCAACAGTATGCTTGGGATTTTGTGTAGGTTTAGAAAAGGAAAAATCGCAATCGCTTGCGACATAGAAAAAATGTTTTTCAATTTTCATGTTACTCCATCTGACAGAGATTATTTGCGCTTTTTATGGAAAACAACAGAGGGAGAAGTCAAAGAGTATCGGATGACAAAGCACTTGTTAGGAGCCACATCTTCACCTGCTGTTGCCACTTATGGTCTGAGAACTTTAGCAGACGACCATGCCGGGGAATACCCAAAAGCTGCAGAATTTATACGGAGAGATTTCTATGTTGATGCCGGTATCACAAGCGTGAACACAACGGAAGAAGCCCAGCAACTTATTGAGGACGCTAGGGCTCTTTGCGCAACAGGAAATTTAAGACTTCATAAGTTCATTAGCAATGATTCTTCAGTTTTATCATCGATTCCCGAGTCGGAGAGAGCAATCGATTTGTTTGCAGATTATCTGTCCCCTCAACGTACCCTAGGATTGGAGTGGGACCTTAATAAAGATTTTTTCAGATTTAGTGGAAATGAGGTTAAAGCGGGGCCTGTCACAAGACGTGGCATATTGTCTGTAGTCGGTCAGCTTTTTGATCCCATTGGTCTTTTAGCACCATTCACACACCAGGGAAGAAATATACTGCAGAAGGTCAATAAGACTAGTGTTGATTGGGATGAACCTCTCAATGAGGAAATGAATCAATTGTGGAACAGATGGGCTACTCAACTGTCACAACTCCAATTAGAAATACCTAGGTGCCTGGATGGGTTGCAGACGCAATGCGTGTATGAGCTGCACACATTTTCAGATGCCTCGCTGGAAGGCATTGGTGCCTGCTCGTATTTGCGATCCATTGACAACCTAGGAAATGTTTGCACCAATCTTGTGTTGGCAAAAGCAAAAGTCGTACCCAGTAAAGGGGTAACCACCATTCCGAGACTAGAGCTACAAGGTGCCTTTTTAGCCACCCAACTCAACAATACGCTTCAAAGGGAACTGCACATGGATATAAGCAAGTCATTTTTTTGGTGTGATTCAACCATCGTGCTTGGCTATATCTGCAATGATAGGAGGAAATTTCACACGTTTGTTGCTAACAGAGTTCACGGGATTAGACAAGCATCTAACCCTGAGCAATGGCATGACGTACCCGGGGCAGAAAACCCTGCCGACATAGCTTCTCGAGGGATGGAGGCCGAAAAATTAAAACGCACTATGTGGTTTACGGGTCCCAAGTTTTTACGATCGCAGCCAGAACTACAACATAGATTACAGTTGGATATGTCGACACGAAGAGAAGTGTCAGAGGATGATCCAGAAGTTAAGAAAGTCCAAGTTGTCAGAGCGACTGAGATTTCAACACTCATGGACATGTACAACAAGTTGAAGAAGTATAGCACGTTCAAGGGACTGCTAAGAGCCTTTGCTTACTTACTCCAGATGGCCAAGAACAAGTCCTTAAAGATTCCTCTGACGCGACCATCAATTGAAAATATCGAAGCGGCCAAAAGATTAGTATTGAAAATTACACAGACAAAATATTTTCAAGAGGAAATCAGAGTTTTGAAAAAAGGTAACCAAGTGATGAAAACAAGTTTGTTGCTTCGATTAAGCCCCTACCTGGATCAACATGGCTTAGTAAGGATTGGTGGGAGAGCAAGAAATTCTTTATCTCTTACCGAGCTAGAGAAACATCCAATAATATTACCAAAGAACTCTCACTCGAGTAAGCTATTTATTAACTACTACCATGAAATTTCACACCACATGGGACCTTCCTACACGCTAACATCCATGCGTCAAAATGGCCTCTGGCTCATATCGGGTATAAAAACAGTTAAAAAACAATTAGGTCAATGCATGCCATGCAAGAAGATGAAAAGAAAGCCTATGAGACAGCAAATGGGAGAGTTACCTCAAGACCGAACTAGCTGTGCCCCACCGTTCACACACACAGGAATGGACTGCTTCGGCCCATACGCGATTAAAGAGGGAAGGAAGGAAATGAAAAAGTACGGATTAGTTTTCACATGTTTGTATAGTAGGGCTCTCTACATTGAAGTTTTAGACGATTTAACTGCCGACGCCTTTCTCAATGGACTACGTTGTTTCATCGCCATACGGGGTTCTGTGATAAAGCTCTATTCTGACAATGGAACAAACTTTGTCGGCGCCAAAAATTTGTTGGATGCGGAAGCAAAAAGATGCCTATGCGATAGAGGCACAGAGTTTGTATTTAATTCCCTGACGGCAAGCCACCAGGGAGGCGTTTGGGAGAGGCAGATCCGTACCATCAGAGCAGTGCTCAATGACATATTAAGGCAAAGTTCTAGACTCGACAGTACTTCCCTAAGAACGGCATTCTATGAGGTTGCTGCTATTGTCAACAACAGGCCCTTAGGAGCAATCAACATCTCTAATCATGAAGAAACACCAGTCACACCAAACATGATTCTAACAGAAAGAAAGGAACCCACTGCGCCACCACCTGGAAATTTTGATGAAGCAATATACTGCCATGCTAGATGGAAAAGGGTACAGTGGGTAGCTCAAGAGTTTTGGAGAAAATGGAAACTGGAATATCTAGACAACATCACGCGTCGTCAAACCTGGACAAAAGTTGAAGACAATTTGAAGGTCGGAGATGTTGTACTTATAGTCGAATCCAATGAGCCGAGGAACATGTGGCAAATAGGGCGAGTTGAAGATGTGTTTCCAGGTAAAGACGGTTTAGTGCGTAAGGTGACTGTGAGGCTGGGAAATTGTAACTTAGACAAAAAGGGGCGAAATATGGCAGAACCAACTTATCTTCAACGTCCCATACAAAAACTAGTAAAACTCTTAGAGGATATATAATTCCCACTTACATTGCCCATATTATATCGTTTAATAGCAACCTCCGTTTGTGGTGCTAATTCAACTTTAGATGTTAGTTTTTTTTTTGTTTTTTTTTTGTTTTATGTTGTTGCTTGTGTTGGTTTTGTTGTTGTTAGGATAGAACTTTATATATTTTGTATTACTTACGTAACCTTCAAACCTATTGTTTTCCATTAGAATATGACCTTGGTATTACTACTATGGTTTTGCAAAAAAGGTGCTGACATGAAAAAAAAAAAAAAAGAAAAAAAAAAGGACATTTGTTGAGTCCAATTGCGTACATGGTGCAGCGGAAATATAAAATATATTAGAATTTATATTTGGTGGGAGTGTAAGAGAACCCTACTAACATTTCCTGTCTCTACTAACTCACCAATTTTATTGTCTTGTGTTAAGTAAAACATCGCTGTATCCGGGTCTAAGGCGCCACAAGGGTTGTTTCGACGTGTATTGACGTGTCTCGACACGCCTTCACTTCCTGCAATTATCTTCCATCCACGCTCGGCATTATGACTTTTGAAGTTCAACTAGTAACACGCAACTGATGATTTAATTGACAATTTTTCTGTTCAGAACATTTTTGCATTTATCGCTAATTTGTTTCGTTTGACTTCTTGATTTAGCTGTGTGAGTGTTTTTCAAAGACGGCAAAAGGTTTGTGTCGATAATTTTCTATTTCTATAATATCGTTATTTTTTATATTGCTGTGGAAGAACTTTTAAATATGTTAATCATTTGTAGATTTCACGGTTTCGGTGTTGACTGAATAAAACATCAACGAGTCATCTCCAAATCAGTGAATCAATTCCAGCTTAATACACTTGCCAGCTACGAACCTAGCGTAAACCGCTATAAATACTAAAAATATTTTCTGTTATTTTCAGTATTTTACAAAGCAGATTTAAAACAGCTATACCCATCTGTTGAAGCACTTTTTAAATGGTATATATAACTAGTACCCTGGAAGCTCAGTGTGCCGTGGGAGGTCATCAGATTTAATAAGTACGTGCAGAATTATTACAGAATGCATCAATATTTAGCTCAAATACATAAAAAACTACCAATGAAATAGTGTCCTGTATCCATGCATATGGTATCTAAGCAGTGAAGTGACTTAGGATGCCATGTGACATGTGGCTTAGCCAAACCAAACCAAAACAATCTCTGAATTAAACTAAACCTAAGTCGGTTTGGCAATCGTGTGACCACAGCTTAAGACTGATCACTATTATTGTAATTCAAAGACAGGCCGATGATTAGCTCCGATGTAAGAGTACTGAGATGTTAAGCCAAATTTCATGAGTTCAATTTCCATATGCTGCGATCTTTTTTTCTTATTTTGAGCCATGCTTTGGACAAACAGACAGACACAAATCCTATTCTAGTACATATTGGTTCTCTAATTTCTGCTAATTTCTTCCAGAAGTTTCTAACTTCACAGGTTTACTTCGAAGTCTACAATATTTGAGCTCAGACTTTCAATTTTCTTCCTTGAGCTTCTTATGACACATTCTCTGATTCTCAACCCTGTTCATCATGTGTGTCTCAGGTCACATTTCTCTGACTCATTGCCGCTGTTCATCATGTGTGTCTCAGATCACATTTTCTGACTCTCTGCCACTGTTCATCATGTGTCTCTCAGGGCACATTCTCTGACTCACTGTCGTGTGCATCATGCTTCTCTCAGGTCACAGTGTATTGTCTAAATCTATTATGTTTTGTTCTCCATCTAACCTCACATTTCTAGGCACTAATAATTTTCTAATATTTATAACTGTAGTATGTTCAAAAGCCTAAGCAGGCTGGGAAAAGGCTGAGTGTCAGATCAGTAAACTTATGCAAGATTTAGTAACTTGAGGTGGTCCACAACAGAATATGCAATATCATCAAAAACTCATGCATCAAGTCGAATACCAATTAAATAATCATCCGCAATCAACCTGCTCCAGGTTAAAGGGTACATGCCATGCTGAAAGTAGTTTGCAATAGTTTTCATAGGTAGATAAGACATGCATTTCTTATCATTTAGCTATATTATATAAACAAGTTTCTGGCTCAATTTCTGGCTATGATTTTAAACAGAACATGCCAAATATTCTTCTCATCATTACTAATAGTTGTGTTAAACAAATTTTACTAATACCACAGCTATTTTTTATCAATACCTACAGCTAAGTTGATGACATACCACAATTTGTGTCATAAACAGAAGAGTCTGCAAATTGATTGGGGTTAAAATTTGTTTTAAGAAATCTGTCTGAACAATGCATCTCACATTGTCTACTAGTCTAAACTGTCTTCAAATCATATCTAATTAATGTAAGTGCAAAGTTTCTCTTACAAAAACATTTAATGAATTTTCATGGAATTCCAAAATACATATTTTACACATGTGATGTACATTTACCTAAACTAGTGTTCTGGTACATGTAGCATATTGAGATCAATGCTATATGTTGTGGAATATTAAGACAAACATTACACTTGTGTGATATGACATGTACATGTAAGATAACATGTGTGACATACAGAGACAACTGTCACACTCTTACGATATAACAATACATTTAAACTGACATCTTTGACATACCGAGACAAGTTAATCCATCTCCTTCGTATCCTTCATTACACCTGCATGTGTAGGAGCCGCTAGAGTTAGTGCACTCAGCATTGACACCGCACTCTGACTGACCGACAATGCAGGTTACTAAAGCTGTGAAAAATCAGGACAAACAATGATGACTCACATACAAGTAAATACAAAGACTTACATACAAGTAAATACAAAGACTTACATACAAGTAAATACAAAGACTTACATACAAGTAAATACAAAGACTTACATAGATGTAAATACAAAGACTTACATACAGGTAAATACAAAGACTTGCATACAAGTAAATACAAGGTTTGCATACATGTAAATACAAAACTTACATACAGGTAAATACAAAGGCTTGCATACATGTAAATACAAAGACTTACATGCAAGTAAATACAAAAAATTGCATACAGGTAAGTACAAAGACTTACATACAAGTAAATAAAAAGGCTTGCATCCATGTGCATACAAAGACCTACATTAACTTTTACATTATACATTTTGTTACACAATTTGGTCTTTGTTAAGCACAAGAGAAACTCCTTATTGGATTCTGGTCATGGTTGTCTTTCAAAGTTTCAATAATATAAACTTAAACTTTTTTACATGTACAACAAAAAACTAACCTATCCAGCGAATGCTCCAGCTATTATAATTTACAGAACTATCAGTTGTGAAGGTTAAATGAACTTCATTTCCTTGAATTTCATGCGTTCCAGTGCTGCGGAGCTCATACCTTTGGCCTGTAGAATCTGCGTACTAAAACAGGTTATGTATGCGCGTATATATATATATATATATATATATATATCGAAAATTGTTTAAATTAGAACTAAAATCACAGTAGATCTCTTGCAGCCATAAGACTGAAGGAGATCTACAGTCTGATGAATGTGTAAACAAGAAACTGACAGTAGCTGACAAAATAAGTACACTATCTAATTTTCTAATAATTTATATATATGTACAGTATATACACTAGCTGAATGCCCTACATTGCACAGCTAATAAAAAAATAGCTTATAACCATTACGTTCCCTGTACACCTCATTACCTACAACTGTTTATAAGCTGTTTTTATTACCCACGCAATGATGGGCATTCACCTAGTAAGACTAGCTGTTAATCATTACATGTGATGCAATGTCAATAAGCGTATTTTAATCAATTTAATGATTATCTTCACTATTATTGACTGCCATGCCAAGCTGAATGGTGTAGTCTAATGAATGAGCTCGATGCCCCCTAGATCTAGAGGTTCCAAGATCAAATCTTCTGCAAAGTGGATTTTTCGTTACTAAAACTTTACTGTTATAATTGGTAAGACACTAAGATTTATACATATACACATTATATACATACAATTATCCATTTATAACATATATTTATATACATATGTATATATCTTTTTGTTTAGTACTAAAATATGTATGTCAATACATATGTATATACATAAAATCAGCAACACAGGCAGTAACAAGATAAAACACTATTACTAATAGTTTCATGCTTGGTAATAACTTTGAATAAAGTGTTTGTGCCAGTTTTGGTTACTTTATAGACAGCTGAAACTATTAAAACTACTATAACTCTGTAGCTGGATGATTTTGGTTGTTAAAGGATTCATAGAACCATCAGGTTTTAAAGTTTGAGATTAGGAATTTGCTAAAGTGTCTACAGGCGCTGATCAGTTCATCACGTTTGTTCAATGATGCTATGTGTGACCTGTATATACATGTAATTTAGAAATTGAACAGACCTAATGAACTCATCAGCGCCTGTAGACACTGCAGCAAACTCCTACTCTCAAATTTTAAAACCTGATGGTTCTATGAATCCTTTAACAACCAAAATCATCCAGCTAGAGAGTTTTAGTAGTTGTAATAGTTTCAGCTGTCTATAAAGTAACCAAAACTGGTGCAAACACTTTATTCGAAGATCTTACCAAGCATGAAACTATTAGTAATCAAGGGTTTTATCTAAAGTTATAGTCTGTTTTACTGTTTTTAACTTGCTCTGATTTTATCATTGAGCACTCTGCTCGATTTTATGCTGTTATTCATATATGCATATATATATGTATATACATATCGTACAACCTCTAATTGAACGCCATGGCGCTCTATTTTTCAGCCCTTCTTCAGTAGTGGCGGTCAATTGGAGGTGCCGTTCAAATAGAGGCAGGCGTTGTATTTTTCAAATAACTTGTCAGAATTTTGAGAAGATAAATTTAGACCTTTTACGGACAAAACAAATGTCGCGTATATTTTGCCTTCTTTTTATATTAAACCTTTTTGTATATAATAAATCTGCTAGCTGACTTGCAACTTGTCAAAGTCTCCTAATAAATATGCATTAAGAAACCAAGAAATATCTCTACCGGCTGAAATCTATTGCTTGCAATTAACTTGTGATGATAATATAGCCTGTGTCCTGCTTTGCAATTTGTTGAAGCTTTAAGTTTTTATCTAATTCTAAATTTGAACACACAATTTATTTTATATCTGTATTACCAATGTTCAAAAAAACTCATTGCACTCATTGATATGTTTGCTACAGTTTGCAGCCAAAACCAGCTTTTTATGTGCAATATAAGAGGAGTTACGAGCGTCAATTAATAGTAAGATCAAATTACTGCAAAGATGCCATCAAATAATAGGCTATAAATCTGTAAATTTATAGTTATAAATAGATAATCATTTAAATGCTACACATATAAATTTATAAACAAATGAAATAAATTAACCATACTTATATTACATGCAGAAACAAAATTTAACGTTTTAAAATAAAAATATTTGCATTGTTCGCTAAGATACATGTAGTTGTGTACTGATTGCTGCTTTCAATGAAACAAAGATCTTCTAGTTGTCCAATACCTTCCACAATGTCTTCTGACCTCAACATTCTTTCTGCACTGCATAACTAGTCAATAATAGCTTCTGAAGAATTTTTTGGCAGAGAAAAAGTATTAAGCATGGCATTTAGCACAAATGCCACGCATGAAGGTTTTGCTTGCTCAGCGTAATTTTGGCCAATTTTAAATATAAAGCGTTTTTATATACAAGTATTTCGAAGTATCAAAACCGCGTTAAACAAAAAACTACTATTAATCTGGAACAGTTATTCATTATTTCTATGGTGTTGCTTTCAAAGCTTTAGCAAAAAACAAGTGAAAAGCTATGGAGTTGGACAACACAAGAATTATTTGTTATTGATGTAAACGGTTCATTATTAATAAAATTTTGTGGACACTTCTCTACCGATCACCAGATATTATGGGATCATGAAGATCAAAGATTTTTAAAGTGGCGTTCAAATAGAGGTGGCTCTCAAATAGAGGTGGCGCTCAAATAGAGGTGGCGCTCAAATAGAGGTGGCGCTCAAATAGAGGTAGAGCTCAAATAGAGGGTGGCATTCAATTAGAGGTTTTTCATCACAATTAAACCAGTTGTACGTAGGCATATATATTTGTACAAGGTCATAATCCTAAAAAAACATGGTTTGCTCGCATGACTAATGCACTTAATGTCTTTCTTCATCAATATTTTTCTCAGAAAGATTTTGAAAACTACTAAACTGAATAGCCACATACAGCTCAGTAACATGCTGTTGTTCTACTTAGATACAGGCAATGTCTTCTGTAAAACTAACAAACTCTTTATAACCTAGTTCACACTATATTGACGTATGTCGGCATTATCATTTCGGCGTTCATCGTCGGCTATGTGCTCCAGGGACCGATAGCATCGACGAAGCATTGTGGATACGCCGGAAAAGTTTGCAGCTGTTAAACTTTCTCAAAATTTCGCTGAGCATCGACGACAGCCTGTACAAGGTGAATAATTTTGGCGATAGTAATTTGTAGTTGTGGTTTGCATGATTAATTTATTTTCGGTTATGATAATTTCTATGGGACTAGTATTTGATTCGATAACGGGAAAAAAGAGGTTTCTCCGTGAAAAATTAAAAAGAAAAATGACAACAGAACTTTACGGAGTACTTTCTAATGCAAACGCAGATGGGTTTGTAATAGTGTGAACATTGTTATTATCAATGATCACCGAAGTATTGTGGCATCAATGCAAAGATACGGTGATACAGTGTGGACCAGACATAAAGCACATGTCATCAACATCTTGAGCCTAACTTTGATTAAGCAGATCAGGAAAATTGCTAGCAAAGTTGCCTTCTGTAAAGTGCCCTTTTAGAAAAGCTGGTTTTGACTAACCAGGAGGTGATCACAACAAGACTCTAGGCTGAAGGCGTCTACGATGAGAATGATGCTTGCAGCCGACAGAGAAGAAATAGTCCATCCACAGTTTAGGCCGTTATTATACCGGTCCGGATAATTAATAGAAGTGACTGTTCCAGTAGCATTTGTATAAAAACCAGAATTGCATCTGATTCCATCTACAAAAATCAATTCCATAACTCTAACTCAATTGTGAATGTGTTAAAAACAACCTTGTACATGTCTCTCAAGATTTTATGACAGATAACATTATAGCAATTCAGTAAAGTCCCAAAGCTGCAGTTAGAGCTGATCACACAGTCAATTGAGTTCAAAATTACTACTTTCCATAGCAACTTCCTCTTTCAAAGAAAAAGGGTGTAAATGTTGGCTAGCATTATAACTGATTGTTCAGACTTCTGGCTACAAGTTGAGACAAGTGGTTTTTAAGTCAGCAAAAGACATGGTAAAGCAAAAGATATTTTCAGGGTCTGACTTTAATGGCACTTTAAGCCGTTTTTCCAATATATTTTTCATCAGCTGTGCCACCGAAGACAGCCATAGCAGGTGCCTGGACTTACATGAACATCTTGGAGTAGGGTACCATTTGCCACTGGCTTCACAGTATGAGGCATAGTATCCAGAGCTAACTTCGTACCCTGGCTGGCAGGTGTAAATTACCCTGTCTTGATATTTACTTCCTGTTTGCACAGTAGCTTGATGATTTGCATAAAAGACTACTGGAGGCTCACCACAAAGAACTTCTACAATGTCAATGTGATTGTTATAATTTTATATCTCACAATTATAATATTATGAGTTATACTTCCCTAAGCAAGCAAAACGCCTTATCTGACCATTTTTTCAAATTGCGCTTTTTTGTGCTTATATGTAAGTTAGGTTGAGATCTAATATGTCCAAAAATTTCATACTTCTGAGACCACCAGAAATAGCACTTTTCACTATGCACAAAAATCCAATCCATATTTACCACACATAAAGTGGCAATCAAAATGCCCTATCTGCAGATAAGGCGTTTTAATTGGCCTGAACATACACAAAGTTTGGCGTTATGAGCAGCATTGTCTAATCACATAGTATATAAACAAAGGGAAGCAAAACTGAAGCAGATATATTTGGTTGTTTCTAAGGCAGCTTTTACAAGCTAGCGCACGTCTAAGTTCTCAACCTTATTGCTATATTTTTTATTATAATATATTTATTATGACAAGACGATCTCGAAGTGACATACATTTAAGTCTAGATTCACAAATCTGACTTTGATATTTGATGAGAAACTTGTTATAATTACATGTCCATGGAAAGGTTTTGCTTTCTTCAAATACTGACATTATTGCACTCAATTGTTTGTTTTAAATTATTTTCAATAAAAGCGTTTGAACGTATTAAAACCACTATTTTACTTACTCCTTTCATTTCATAACGTCAGGTTTGAATGAGACTTAGATCTTTGATCATCTCTTAACTTTTGAGCTGAAGGATGGCTATTACAAGGTTTTAATCCCTGTGTTGGCTGGATGAATAATAGGAATTGCAACATTTATCCTTTTGTTGACTAATTGTGGATTAATATCAGATTGAAACTTGTAATCCTTTGATAATCAAGTCATAGCAAATGGCCTTGTGGCAAACTAACAATGAGAAACCAGTCCAATTAAGCAATCAAAGCGCCCTATCTGCCATGATAGGGCGTTATGATTGCCTAGTCCCAGCTTAGTAAATTCTCAATTTATGCAATCAAAATGCGCTAAGTGAAATAACTCCTTTGATTTAAAAATTTCACGAAAAAAAAATTCTGGTAAAGATCGTTGGATATCTCACCATAATAAATCAGAAAAAAAATAATTGAAATACTGCTAATACTGATGCCAAGCTCAACCAAAACGCGTGTGTGCTTGTGCTGAACAATTCACAAAGATCAAGATAGGGCATTTTGCTTGCTCAGGGCAGAATAGCAGAGGTCATATATCAAAATTTGCTGTTGACCCGTCAATATAGTGTGATGAGGTGTCACCTGAGTATAGGAAACAGCTATAGTGTAATGAGGTGTCACCTGAGTATAGGAAACAGCTATAGTGTAATGAGGTTCTCACCTGAGTATAGGAAACAGCTATAGTGTAATGAGGTGTCACCTGAGTCTGAGTATAAGAAACAGCTAGAGTGTAATGAGGCGTCACCTGAGTATAGGAAACAGCTATAGTGTTATGAGGTGTCACCTGTGTATATGAAACAGCTATAGTGTGATGAAGTTTCACCTGAGTATAGGAAACAGGTATAGTGTGATGAGGTGTCATCTGAGTATAGGAAACAGGTATTATACCTGTTAATAGTGTGATAATGTCACACAACCAGTTGTGCCACCACTGAATGCAGCGACTTTAATAAAATGGTAATGGCAAGATGTCCTCAAGTACAGACAGTTGCTCTAAACTGGCAACGAGTACTTCTGCATTTATGAATTTATACCCTACAATCGACTTGAACTTCGTGTTATAATGTATAGCTTTAATTATTTTTGCAAACTTCTATCCAAGGTATGTTGGCAGGTTCTTAAGTGTTTTAATTTTTAACAGCTGTTCTCTCTCTTTCTAGACCGTCAGCAATATATATAGAGAGAGTTTTTTTTATAAAATATCAATATAATTATAATATATATATAGTATCAAAATAAAAACACGTTAATTAGGCACAGCTATGCAAAGTTATTAATTATTCATAACTGTTCTTTACTTGCATATATGAACAGATGTTTTAGCATATAAATTACCCCTTAAAAGGTATGCAGCAAATCCACAGAAATAATTTTACAAAGAAGTCTTAGAAAAAAATTTCTATGGTGTTTTATGTTTTGTAAATGTAATTTCTTAGATTGTGCTGAAGCCATTGATGCATCAGCCAATTTTTATTCATTGCTCACGTTCAAATTCCGACACCAAGAAAGCTGACATCGTGCCATTGGTTAGTACTCATTACTTGCGATTTGTCGCGTTTGTAGATACAAAATGAGTTATTAAACCAGCAACATAAGAGGTCATATTTAAAAGGAAATCTCTTTCCGTTTTGCTTAAAAGTCTTTCTTTATGGTTATCATTAGTTTGCGGGGTATATTGTCACATGCCTGCTAGAGCTGATGTCACATGCCTGCTAGCGCTTATGTCACATGTCTGCTAACACTGATGCGGGCAATCGCTCTCCCTGAGTAGCAACAATTAACTACATATGTTGTTAGTCTACATACAGAGGAAGGCAGGGATAAATGCTGGATGCCTTTCCTGCCACAACCAGCGGGTTCTTTTCAAAATCATAGCCTCACCTGTTTTTTACTGGTTCGGCGCTTTGGACAATTAAATCGCCGTTATGATCATGTTTATTATTCTGCTTCAGTTGTTTTATTACAACTAGTACATTTGGCAGTCCAGTGCATCATGAGAGGTCATCATGAGTAACGAGTTAGTGCAAAATTATTCAGTAAAGTCATGATGTGGTCGAGTGGTTTGGTGGTTTCATTGCCGATCTGAAAAATGGAGTAGCTGAGTTAAATTCTCCCAAGAGACTTTCTTTCTTATCACTGTTAGCGTAGCCTCAAACAGCCAGACATGGTTGTTATTATATGTAAAGGACAGCTTTATATATTGGACAGTTTATCTAACCCTTCTATTTAACTTAGTTAATAAAAAGAAAGACAAATTAACCTTGTGACTTTAAATATGTCAACATTGATGCCTTAATGAAGCTAACAATGCTATGTCAGTGCGTGTGAGTAGTGCAATGAAGTGATTTGGCTGGAGTGCGCCTTCGCCGTTGCGATGCGTCCAGTCACAGGGCGGTGTGGTGTCAGCCGATAGTTTCACAGCCGTTTTACTTAGTGAGTCATGCGGAACGGTTTAGGTTTTTCTACGCTTTTCATCTAGATCAGATCAGTTGGTCGCACCGGTCTCTGTATTTTGGTTGTGTTAACATACCATAAATTAGACAACTATACTACTCTATTCTTAAGTACATGCAAGGTGTTTACCATTTAGTATATCATCCAATTTCTGATTTTGTTATTTTATTTTTAACCAACTTTAATTATTTGTGTATTAATATTTCTTAAAAATCTGTTGTCTTTATTAGTTAGAAACCACTACAGTGAGACAACTCATACAGTATTTATAAGTTAACATAAACCTAGCCGTACCAGACCAATAAAGGGCAAGAGGTAATTACTAATCTTTTTTTATAAACGTATTTCTTATCACAATCTTGCCGATTTTTACGAATTTCACTCATAACATTATGACTTTTATTTTAGCTTTCACGGTGCATACCAAGAACTGTCATGTGTAATAAAATAACCTATTCAACCTCCAAGAATTGTGTCTAGTCCTATATCGCACCCATAGACGCATACCCTTACTCATAACCTGGTACAGCTATATTATATGTATTATATGTATTAGCTGTATTATATTATTTAGTAATGAAGCTAGTTATCCTTCAAATGCATTCAAGATCCACTTTCCTAATAGTTTTAGTTTAAATAGCAAATATCTACTGTATATAGCAACTTTTGGATAAGTACAAGTGTAACCTAACTGTTGGCCATTGGCTAATTATAACCAATCATAGCCAAGTCAGAGAAACTCTGGCATATTATTGGTCAGTTGGACTGTTAAAAAGACTGTCACGGTACCAACCTCTTTTGTGACTCGTTTTATTTCTGATACCTAAAAGGGCAACTGCTGCTCCCTATCACATATGATTTTGATTTTATTAGGAGACATATAAATGCTATGTTAATTTTGTCAACTTCACGGTTAGAGGTTCAAACAAGACCATTTATTTCCTAACCGGTGCATGTGGGAGGAGTTGTCCAGGTTCTGTTTGCCTGACACGTGACGGAGCTGGTGGTTGAATTTATAACGTATCCTTCTAGACATTGATAGATGACTGTGTCCAGGTATTCTTCTCCTGTCTGGTATGTTGATAAAGTATCTGAGTTGTCAACAGTGGGTGGGGTACCACAGCTGACTTCTATAAAACAAACGTATAAAAGCCTGATTTGCACGACATCTGAAATCATTGAGTAACCATCTGCTAGATAAAATAAGGCTTAACTAGCAACTATAATAAAACTAATTTTATTGCAACTATTTAAAGAACAGCAATAAAACTTTAAAGGCTTTGACAGATTGAAATGCTAATCTGAGAATGTAATTATGTTTAACTCTTTCACAAACAAACTAATTACTTTACTTGGACATTATTACATATTTGGTTAAACTTCTCATTCTTGCAAAGGCGCATATAAATTTTCATAATTTTTGAACGACAAGGTTTACAAAAGATATTCTCATAGCAAATTAATCAACATAAAATTTTACATCAGCTGATATCATGAAAAATATCCTAAATGAGTTGCAGGTTGAGCTCGGGCACTTTATCATCCTTTGACTTTGGTGAGCATGTTCTGAGTCAGGTGAGTTATCAATATTATTACAGCTTACGGCTTTATTGTAGGTACATAAAATAATCACTCTCAGTGGTATTATTGTTCAATAAAATCACCCAAAGCTATAGAGCAAAATTAGTAAAACCTTTGTAGCCGCAATGTGTCTGTAATGACAGGTTATTACGCAGAAGAAATTGTGATAAAAAATAAATTTTTTGTAATGCAAAGCAATGTTCAGAATGGATTAAAAATATATTTTCTATTGGCTCGAAGCATGCAGAAAATTGTTTCTTTTCGTCGTCATATAGATATGATATGCCAATTAATTTACTACTCATTAATCAGAAATGTTTTGTACCTGGTCTACTAAGGCCACATCATGGGGCTCTTGACCATACACAAACGCTTTGTCAAACTGCACTACTCAGCTCGCAGTTGCAAAAGAGTTGATCGTTAAAGACCTCTAAAACTGTATAACCTCTTTAAACTAATACATGAGAGCAAGTGACACTCTGCCAATCTGACATAAATTTTCTAAGCTTTCCAATGCAAGAAATACTAGAAAAAGTGCAAGCCAATTACATGGCAAACATGAAAAGCATAAAAAACCATAAGTATAAATAATGCAGAAATATCATTAATCATTTAGCACAGTCAAGCGTGGATGTACAGTTTTTAGTGGCGAGCTTCTGCAGACTAATTGCTGCTGCCTGAGCTCAGAGTAGTACATGAATTGTCATAAAGGATAGGAAAAGTCTTTATCTACCATATAAAAATTCTATAAAATGGGCATATGTTTATTACAGTATATAAATATCATAATAATAATTATTATAATTAATAGTTTCTTACTCGTGCATACAGTTTGGTATTCAGCTGCAGCATGCCAATTTCCATCTGATTCACAAGTTATTGTAAATGGTGAACTCACTACTTCATCATAGCCTGGTGAGCAATTGCACGTAGCATTACTAGGATGCCGTGTGGAGTTGCTGCTGCAGCTAACTTCATTCGATAATGGAAAATCACCGCAATCCTTGCCTAATCACAATAAAATATTAATTAGAGTAAATACATTGTAAGCATTTCTAATGTTAAATGTTAGAAAGACTTCTGTGTCTGAAAATGAGCCAAGGGGTTAACCTAGTAGATGACTAACAAAAGTTAGAGTAGAATAGACACACATAATATGGCACACCTTGACAGGTTCTTCCGACTCCTTCATATCCTTCGTTGCACATACAGATCTGAGAGCCAGACGAGTTGACGCACTGCGCGTTCTCATCACAGTCATCACTATCAAGGGTGCAATTTTGCAATACAGTAGCTGCAGAAAAATGGAAATATTTGTTAGTGACCATTACTAATTTAGCATATTTGTCCAGAAAGAACCCTAGTGAATTGCTGGTTGTTGATGAAGAAATACTGTGGTGGAAACCCTGGACAGAGCCAGCCTTAAATTGAGCCGGCCCGACTAAAAGAGCCCGAATGAACCAGCCCGACTGAACCAACTTGGCTGACCCAGCTCGACTGAACTAGCTCGACTGAACCAGCCCGACTGAACCAACTTGGCTGACCCAGCCCGACTAAACCAGCCTGACTGAACCAGCCCGAATGAACCAGCCCGACTGAACCAACTCGACTGAACTAGCCCGACTGAACCAGCCCAACTGAACCAGCTTGGCTGAACCAGCTCAACTGAACTAGCCCGACTGAACCAGCCAACTGAACCAGCTTGGCTGAACTAGCTCAACTGAACCAGCTCGACTGAGATTTATATGACAAAAATCAGAAAAAGTTATTTTACAAACCTTCCCACGTGATGGTCCAACCTCTGCCTGTGACGGATCCATCAGAAGTGAAAGTCAGCGTAACTTCATTACCTGCCAGTTCTGTTATAGTTGGGCCGCTTAGTTCTGATCGGCTGCTGTTGGGAGATGAGACCTTGAACAGCAGCAGCACAATTAAATAATATTTTTCTGTTTTTTCTTTTTCAAAACTTCCTTCACAAGAACATTATTTTTTGTCTGACTAAAATTTCAATGCATCTGTTGCGAGTTACACTCATCACTAATATTATTAATATAAGATATACGTTGTACACACTACATGTGTCATTTCTGTTTACACAAAACACTTACAGTCTGCCTTTTATTCTTAATGATGAACTTACACAAAAGTCTAGCAGATTTTATCAGAAAGAATAAGCATTTTTCTATCGTTTCTAATTGTTTTTGATCTTTGCAATGATCTGACTGCCAGGATGTTTCAAGATTAAAATCGACAAAACATGGTTGGAGTTGAAATGTTCAGGTAAGCGAAAGTGTAATTATGACATCTATAGTTGCAAAGAAACCGAAAAAATACAGACGTGTAACACTGCAACTTGAACGCAACAGCCGATAGCAACTAGTGCATCAATTTAGACGCTTTTTTACGTCTCTTTGTAACAATAGTCATCCTAATATCCCTTTCGCTAACCGGAGAATTTTAACTGCAATCAAATTTTTTAGATTGTAATCTTGAAACATATTGGCGGTCACATCACCTCAAGCATCAAAAAATGATGGAAAAATAAGGATACTATCCAATAAAATCAACAAATATATTGTGTAATTTCATCTTTAGTAGTGTTTGTGTTGAAATCGCTGCCAAATAACCTGCAATTTTTTATAACTAACACTGGCTCTGCAAAAAATATAGACGAAATTTCAATGAAATTAATAAAAAAGATAATATGATCATATATAATTACTTGGTAAAATCTAGATATTTAAAACTCTATTAGCTGAATGTTTGGCTCAATTTGTCTGTAAACATTACAGAAAGGGGATGCTTCCACGATATAAAGGTTTTTTGATGTTCTATAATTCAATAATAATAATAATAATACCTAAATACTTTGGGAGGTCTCAAGTTTTTATCTAGATGACAAAGCAGGAAAATTACTTACATAATAAACTACTATATTTACATAATAAACTACTATACTTACATAATAAACTACTATACTTACTTAATAAACTACTATACTTACATAATAAACTATTATACTTACATAATAAACTACTATACTTACATAATAAACTACTATACTTACATAATAAACTACTATACTTACATAATAGACTACTATACTTACATAATAAACTACTATACTTACATAATAAACTAATATACTTACATAATAAACTACTATACTTACATAATAAACTACTATACTTACATAATAAACTACTATACTTACATAATAAACTATTATACTTACATAATAAACTGCTATACTTACATAATAAACTACTATACTTATATAATAAACTATTATACTTATATAATAAACTACTATACTTACATAATAGACTACTATACTTACATAATAAACTACTATACTTACATAATAAACTACTATACTTACATAATAAACTACTATACTTACATAATAAACTACTATACTTACATAATAAACTATTATACTTATATAATAAACTACTATACTTATAAAATAAACTATTATACTTACATAATAACCCACTATACTTACATAATAAACTATTATACTTACATAATAAACTACTATACTTACATAATAAACTATTATACTTATATAATAAACTACTATACTTACTTAATAAACTACTATACTTACATAATAAACTATTATACTTACATAATAAACTACTATACTTACATAATAAACTACTATACTTACATAATAAACTACTATACTTACATAATAAACTACTATACTTACATAATAAACTACTATACTTACATAATAAACTACTATACTTACATAATAAACTACTATACTTACATAATAAATTACTATACTTACATAATAAACTATTATACTTACATAATAAACTGCTATACTTACATAATAAACTACTATACTTATATAATAAACTATTATACTTATATAATAAACTACTATACTTACATAATAGACTGCTATTATACTTACATAATAAACTGCTATACTTACATAATAAATTACTTTACGTACATAATAAACTACTATACTTATATAATAAACTACTATACTTGTATAATAAACTACTATACTTATGTAATAAACTAGTATACTTATATAATAAACTACTATACTTACATAATAGACTGCTATTATACTTACATAATAAACTGCTATACTTACATAATAAACTACTATACGTACATAATAAACTACTATACTTATATAATAAACTACTATACTTGTATAATAAACTACTATACTTATGTAATAAACTAGTATACTTATATAATAAACTACTATACTTACTTAATAAACTACTATACTTACATAATAAACTATTATACTTACATAATAAATTACTATACTTACATAATAAACTACTATACTTACATAATAAACTACTATACTTACATAATAAACTACTATACTTACATAATAAACTACTATACTTACATAATAAACTACTATACTTACATAATAAACTACTATACTTACATAATAAACTACTATACTTACATAATAAACTATTATACTTACATAATAAACTGCTATACTTACATAATAAACTACTATACTTATATAATAAACTATTATACTTATATAATAAACTACTATACTTACATAATAGACTGCTATTATACTTACATAATAAACTGCTATACTTACATAATAAACTACTATACGTACATAATAAACTACTATACTTATATAATAAACTACTATACTTGTATAATAAACTACTATACTTATGTAATAAACTACTATACTTACATAATAGACTACTATACTTACATAATAAACTACTATACTTACATAATAAACTACTATACTTACATAATAAACTATTATACTTACATAATAAACTGCTATACTTACATAATAAACTACTATACTTATATAATAAACTACTATACTTACATAATAAACTACTATACTTACATAATAAACTACTATACTTACATAATAAACTACTATACTTACATAATAAACTATTATACTTATATAATAAACTACTATACTTATATAATAAACTATTATACTTACATAATACCCCACTATACTTACATAATAAACTATTATACTTACATAATAAACTGCTATTATACTTACATAATAAACTACTATACTTACATAATAAACTACTATACTTATATAATAAACTACTATACTTGTATAATAAACTACTATACTTACATAATTAACTACGATACTTACATAATAAACTACTATACTTACATAATAAACTATTATACTTACATAATAAACTGCTATACTTACATAATAAACTACTATACTTACATAATAAACTACTATACTTACATAATAAACTATTATACTTACATAATAAACTGCTATACTTACATAATAAACTACTATACTTACATAATAAACTACTATACTTACATAATAAACTACTATATTTACATAATAAACTACTATACTTACATAATAAATTACTATACATACGTAATAAACTACTATACTTACATAATAAACTACTATACTTACATAATAAACTACTATACTCACATATTAAACTACTATACTTATATAATAAACTACTATACTTACATAATAGACTATTATACTTACATAATAAACTACTATACTTACATAATAAACTATTATACTTATATAATAAACTACTATACTTATAAAATAAACTATTATACTTACATAATAACCCACTATACTTACATAATAAACTATTATACTTACATAATAAACTACTATACTTACATAATAAACTATTATACTTATATAATAAACTACTATACTTACTTAATAAACTACTATACTTACATAATAAACTATTATACTTACATAATAAACTACTATACTTACATAATAAACTACTATACTTACATAATAAACTACTATACTTACATAATAAACTACTATACTTACATAATAAACTACTATACTTGTATAATAAACTACTATACTTATGTAATAAACTACTATACTTACATAATAGACTACTATACTTACATAATAAACTACTATACTTACATAATAAACTACTATACTTACATAATAAACTATTATACTTACATAATAAACTGCTATACTTACATAATAAACTACTATACTTATATAATAAACTACTATACTTACATAATAAACTACTATACTTACATAATAAACTACTATACTTACATAATAAACTACTATACTTACATAATAAACTATTATACTTATATAATAAACTACTATACTTATATAATAAACTATTATACTTACATAATACCCCACTATACTTACATAATAAACTATTATACTTACATAATAAACTGCTATTATACTTACATAATAAACTACTATACTTACATAATAAACTACTATACTTATATAATAAACTACTATACTTGTATAATAAACTACTATACTTACATAATTAACTACGATACTTACATAATAAACTACTATACTTACATAATAAACTATTATACTTACATAATAAACTGCTATACTTACATAATAAACTACTATACTTACATAATAAACTACTATACTTACATAATAAACTATTATACTTACATAATAAACTGCTATACTTACATAATAAACTACTATACTTACATAATAAACTACTATACTTACATAATAAACTACTATATTTACATAATAAACTACTATACTTACATAATAAATTACTATACATACGTAATAAACTACTATACTTACATAATAAACTACTATACTTACATAATAAACTACTATACTCACATATTAAACTACTATACTTATATAATAAACTACTATACTTACATAATAGACTATTATACTTACATAATAAACTACTATACTTACATAATAAACTATTATACTTATATAATAAACTACTATACTTATAAAATAAACTATTATACTTACATAATAACCCACTATACTTACATAATAAACTATTATACTTACATAATAAACTACTATACTTACATAATAAACTATTATACTTATATAATAAACTACTATACTTACTTAATAAACTACTATACTTACATAATAAACTATTATACTTACATAATAAACTACTATACTTACATAATAAACTACTATACTTACATAATAAACTACTATACTTACATAATAAACTACTATACTTACATAATAAACTACTATACTTACATAATAAACTACTATACTTACATAATAAACTACTATACTTACATAATAAACTACTATACTTACATAATAAACTATTATACTTACATAATAAACTGCTATACTTACATAATAAACTACTATACTTATATAATAAACTATTATACTTATATAATAAACTACTATACTTACATAATAGACTGCTATTATACTTACATAATAAACTGCTATACTTACATAATAAATTACTTTACGTACATAATAAACTACTATACTTATATAATAAACTACTATACTTGTATAATAAACTACTATACTTATGTAATAAACTAGTATACTTATATAATAAACTACTATACTTACATAATAGACTGCTATTATACTTACATAATAAACTGCTATACTTACATAATAAACTACTATACGTACATAATAAACTACTATACTTATATAATAAACTACTATAATTGTATAATAAACTACTATACTTATGTAATAAACTAGTATACTTATATAATAAACTACTATACTTACTTAATAAACTACTATACTTACATAATAAACTATTATACTTACATAATAAATTACTATACTTACATAATAAACTACTATACTTACATAATAAACTACTATACTTACATAATAAACTACTATACTTACATAATAAACTACTATACTTACATAATAAACTACTATACTTACATAATAAACTACTATACTTACATAATAAACTACTATACTTACATAATAAACTATTATACTTACATAATAAACTGCTATACTTACATAATAAACTACTATACTTATATAATAAACTATTATACTTATATAATAAACTACTATACTTACATAATAGACTGCTATTATACTTACATAATAAACTGCTATACTTACATAATAAACTACTATACGTACATAATAAACTACTATACTTATATAATAAACTACTATACTTGTATAATAAACTACTATACTTATGTAATAAACTACTATACTTACATAATAGACTACTATACTTACATAATAAACTACTATACTTACATAATAAACTACTATACTTACATAATAAACTATTATACTTACATAATAAACTGCTATACTTACATAATAAACTACTATACTTATATAATAAACTACTATACTTACATAATAAACTACTATACTTACATAATAAACTACTATACTTACATAATAAACTACTATACTTACATAATAAACTATTATACTTATATAATAAACTACTATACTTATATAATAAACTATTATACTTACATAATACCCCACTATACTTACATAATAAACTATTATACTTACATAATAAACTGCTATTATACTTACATAATAAACTACTATACTTACATAATAAACTACTATACTTATATAATAAACTACTATACTTGTATAATAAACTACTATACTTACATAATTAACTACGATACTTACATAATAAACTACTATACTTACATAATAAACTATTATACTTACATAATAAACTGCTATACTTACATAATAAACTACTATACTTACATAATAAACTACTATACTTACATAATAAACTATTATACTTACATAATAAACTGCTATACTTACATAATAAACTACTATACTTACATAATAAACTACTATACTTACATAATAAACTACTATATTTACATAATAAACTACTATACTTACATAATAAATTACTATACATACGTAATAAACTACTATACTTACATAATAAACTACTATACTTACATAATAAACTACTATACTCACATATTAAACTACTATACTTATATAATAAACTACTATACTTACATAATAGACTATTATACTTACATAATAAACTACTATACTTACATAATAAACTACTATACTTACATAATAAACTACTATACTTACATAATAAACTACTATACTTACATAATAAACTACGATACTTACATAATAAACTGCTATACTTACATAATAAACTACTATACTTACATAATAAACTACTATACTTACATAATAAACTACTATACTTACACGATAAACTACTATACTTACATAATAAACTACTATACTTACATAATAAACTACTATACTTACATAATAAACTACTATACTTATATAATAAACTACTATACTTACATAATAAACTACTATACTTACATAATAAACTACTATACTTACATAATAAACTACTATACTTACATAATAAACTACTATACTTACATAATAAACTACTATACTTACATAATAAACTACTATACTTGCGTAATAAAAAACTATACTTACCTTATAAACTATTATACTTACATAATAAACTACTATACTTACATTATAAACTACTATACTTACATAATAAACTACTATACTTACATAATAAACTACTATACTTTTATAATAAACTATTATACTTACATAATAAACCACTATGCTTACATAATAAACTATTGTACTTACGTAGAGACGGTCACAACAACTTTCAACGTTCATCTGTTCCACAGTGAGTTTTATACCTCTTGCCAATGGTGGAGCTAGAGTCCACCCACAGTTAAGATCATTTGCATATGCGCCTGGGTAGCCTGGAGAAGTGATACGGCCGCTTGTTTGGGTGAAATACCCCGAGCCACAAACAATGCCATCTGAAGAGAAGATTAGAAACTGTGTTGGACATCTCATCCATTTTGATTATAGTTTCATGGTACTCAACATACATGTAGGTTTACAGCAGTAAGTGAAGGTTTTACCAAATAAGAATGTTAATTCGCTTCATTTTTCTAAAAAATAATAATTATGATCAAAAATTAAATCTAGAAATGACAACTGGTTGCAAAGTTAGGACATAGATTTCATTTTATTATTGAATGTAGGCTGTGCTTTAAAATAGATTATTAATTTTATTTTGAATCTAACTGGTTGAAAGATTGATCACTGTATGCCAAAAGCTCAAGAAGCTGTAAATTTAAGTGATTCTGACAAAACTTGCAGTGTACTTGAAATTCATACCTCTTTTTTATCAAAGATAAAAAAGAGGTATAAAATTAAAGTGCAAATATAAAAGAGATATTCCATTTCGCTCAAAATATTCCATATTTTTAGCGAAATGGAATATATTTGCAATCAGCTGTTTTAATAAATTTCTAGTCAAACTTATGCATTCATAGATGCTATTTCCCTTGGGTCACAGAAGGCTACAAGTTGACCAGATGGAAACATACTATTTACTCCATCTGGATAACTCTATGTATTGGTAAAGTCAGTCAGTCAGCATAACAAAATGACTAAATGTTTTACTGTCCCTCGACCATCTCTGTTTTAGGGCTATGTATGGTGGGAGCCAGTCATCCCTGTCTTCTGGCCAGCTTGGCTAGCCACCTCGGCCGGCAAACCAGATGATGCCGGACAACAAGAAGAATAAAAAGACTGGCCCCGCACTCGGCAAATGGAGGTAGAGCTTACTCCACCAGCAAGTATATAAAAAAGAACTACATGACAGATAGTCAGAGCACTTATGCATCTTGTTACATACTGTACATCACTGTGTATCTTATATATACAAACATATATCCGTTAACTCCCAACGCAAGTTATTTTTTGTCGTAAAGGAGTCAATTGCTTTCGTTTACTTATGTACAGTACGTAGCACTTAACTATCTGGTAGTAAAATTTTGCCTTTCTGAAATAGAAAACTTCTCTGTCATTGGATGCGCTGTCAGGTGGAACACAATAAGCAAATTGCTAAAGATTTTGTTAAAGCTTAGAGCAAAGGTTTGACAAGTAACTTAAGTATTCAGTAGTCTCATAGATAACGTCAGCTAAGAGAAGTCATCAAATCTGTATCCGATGTAGGAGCCAGGTTGACCTCTGTTTAACCTCTGTTTGACCTCTATTTGACAGATTGCTTTACTCAATGTATAAGCAATATGAATTTCTGGTCAACTTACTTGAGCAGTACGGAGCAGCTGACCAATACCCTGAAGACTGGCACGCAACAGAGTAGCGGCCATTTCTAACCTCATAGCCTGAGAGACACGAATAGACTGCTGTATCTTGATATTCATTTCCTGTCTGCACTGTTGCATCGGGATCGGAGTTGTATACTCGAGGCAAAGTTCCACATCTGACCTCTGATCAATTATAAAAATGGTTCTGCTAATCAGAAGAATTTTGTAAAGCAATAAACTCACAACCACAAACTATTGAAATTGAGATAGAGCTATTGGTATTAAGTATCCAAACTTACTGCCTAGTTGGTAGACATGAGCAACTGAAGTTAATTATTGCTATGAGGACACTATGACACTTAGCTGAAAATCTACAGAGTGTGAAAGTAAGATTCGCATCGACAAGATAACTCTATTTCTAACAGAAATTGAACAAAACAGTAGTTTCAGTAATTTAGATATGCAGTCAATATAAGTTTTGCGTTTACTTGTTAGTTGTATGTATGACTTTTACTGATGCTAGGAATCAACAAGTTGATGTTTTTCAAAGATGAGAAGACAGAAATCAAGACGTATTGAGTGAGTTGCACAAATGGGATTTAAAAGCTTAAATAACATCTCTCAGTATTCTAACATTTTTTAAGTTCAATCTTTACTGAATGTTACAATTTTTTTAAAGCTTTTTTTGTTCTAAATATAGCTATGTTCAATTTTGGAAAGAAAGAATGGATAAAATCAGTTTTTATCAAGTTCAGTCTTATTATAATATTATTTATTTGTGTCGCTGAGCTACCACAGTGTCACAAAACAGATTTTTTGTATTATTGACGAACGTATCAAGTTTAATTCTTTTAAAATCCACATTACCTTGCTGTACTTGTGGCTGCTAATACAATATAAAGTAAATTTGTACTTCGCTGGCACCGCTAAGCCTCCCTTACTTGTGCAAGAAGCAAGGAGAGTTGTCCAATTTCCGTCAGCTTCACATTGAACTGTTGGACTGCCCTCACTGATCGTATATCCCGTCAGGCAGCGGTATGTTACTATATCTTGAAAGCTGTTTTGTGAGTTGTAGCTGCTAACTGGATTTGAATTCGGCACAACCGGAGGTGGACCACAACTGACCTCTGTAAAGAAATTCACATCCTGCATAGGAAAAGTTGCGCAATGTTAATTTTTGTTACTATAACTGTTGTAATGATATTAGTACAAGTGCGAGTTATCCTCTCATGTTTATGTTTTCATTAAGAGTAGACAACTCTTGCATTTAACGAGCACATTATATTCCTGTCTGGGGATGACCATGCGTTTTCGGTTAAATACAAAATTAAAGAAAAACGATCTTATATCGCTCTCGTTATAATCCAAGCCATCCTCTCCATCTGTGTAATACAACATGGTGGCAGCGGTCTAAACTTGTTCCTGGGTGTCATGCAAGGTGTTTCGTTTCCACACGCTTAGATCTGAGGACTGATGATCTCTCTGGAGCGTGGAGAAAATGGTCCAGATCATTTGAAGATTATTTGCTGGCCATAGATTTGGTGGCAACAAGCAAGGCTGCAGAAAAAAGGAAGCTTGCCTTGTTCAGACATGTAGGAGGTGAAGATGTAAGGGAAGTATATTCACAGCTGGAATTTACAACTGACCCTGATGAAAATGGTCTGATTCATGAGATAGAAGAAGGAACAGAGGGGAGGAAGTTAAATGACGTGTTAAAGAAATTTCAAGATTATTGCAACCCAAGGTCCGGAACTATAGTGAATAGATTTCAATTCCACGGCTGCACTCAGTCAGGTGAGCCATGTGATGTATATCTTATGAGGCTGAAGAGGCTAGCTGAAGAGTGTCAGTTTGAAACACAGAGGGATTTACTCATCAGAGATAAACTACTCTTTGGAATGGATGATGTGAAGCTTTGTGATAAGCTAATGAGAGAGCCTGATGAGAAGCTCACTTTAGAGTACGTTGTCAAGGCAATTCAAGTGCAAGAAATGGCAGTCAAGTTCAAAAATGTGACTGCCACCCCACAGCAAGAAAAGCAGGAAATCAAGGTTGGAGATATTGAGGTAGTAAGGAGTGAAAGGAAAAGCTGGAAAACCAAACCAGCAATAAAAACAGTTGGTGGAGGCTTTTGTGGCAGATGTGGAAGGAATCATAGCAAGCAAGTAAGGTGCCCCGCTATGGGTCAAACATGCAGAAACTGTGATAAATTTAACCACTTTGCCAGACAGTGCAGAGGAAGAGCAGAAATAAATGCTCTAAAAGAAGATGATACTGAGGTTCAGGAGGAGGTTTATTTAAGGGAAATAAACCTAGTGGAATCCATCAACACAGGAGCATGGCATTCTACAGTCAAAGTAGACACAAGCTTGAAGAAGGGGCAAACAGCCAGCTTTAAATTGGACACTGGGGCTGCGCTAAGTGTTTGTGGACCAAATCACCTCAAAGGGAGATTGGAGCCTTCAACTAAAAGATTATACGGGGCAGGTAAAACACAGTTAAATTGCTTAGGGGTTATAAGATGCCGCATCCAAGCTGGTAAATTTGCGACAAAAGAAGATATATATGTAGTTGAGAATCAACAGACACCATTGCTGAGCAGAAAAGCCTGCGAAACACTACAGTTAATATCAGTGGATGTTGACAGATGTGAAGTGAGTAATGTGAATGTGGACCAGCAGCTGTTCAAGGGTCTAGGAAAAGTGAAGAGTGAACATTCCATCACACTAAAGGAGGATGCCATACCTTTTGCCATACACGTCCCTAGACCAATAGCATTCCCGCTAAAGAAACAAGCAGAGCAAGCATTAGATGAGATGGTGAAGGATGGAGTCATCACGCCAATTACTGAAGCAACACCCTGGGTTGCACCAATGGTCGTTGTACCAAAAAATGGCCAAGACAAAGTTAGAATTTGTACAGACTTCACCCAACTCAACAAATATGTGATGAGGGAAATTCATCCAATGGCCACTGTAGAGAGCAGTCTTGCTAGTCTGGGAAACGGTGTAAAGTTTTCAAAAATTGATGCTAACAGTGGATTTTTTCAGATACCACTCAGTCAAGAGTCAAAAAAGTTGACTACTTTTTAGACTCATAAGGGAAGATACATGTATGAAAAACTTCCCCAAGGCCTTTGTAGTGCCCCGGAAATATTTTCAGCAGAAATGAATAGAATGCTGAATGGGATTGAAGGAGTGATAGTTCATATGGATGATGTGTGTGTATTTGGAGAAACGGAAGAGAAACATGACAAAAGTTTGGAGCTGGTCCTGGCCGCAATCAAGACGGCGGGTATGACACTGAACAAGTCAAAATGTAAGTTTGGTCAAAAAAGTGTGGAGTTTCTTGGGTATATCATCTCCAAGGAGAGTATAAGCACTGGACCGCGAATACAAGGAATACAAGACTTTCCCACACCCACTTCTGTGACAGCTGTAAGAAGTTTCCTTGGTCTTGCAAATCAATATGCATGCTTCTCAGAGAAGCTGGCTGAAAAGAGTGCCCCTCTGAGGGCTTTGCTGAAGACAGGTATTGAATGGCACTGGGGTTATGCGCAGGAGAGTGCATTTCAAGAAGTCAAAGAGCTGTTCAGCAAACCAAGCATCCTTGCTCCATACAGTACAGAAAAGCCCACATTTGTGACCACAGACGCCAGCAATCAAGGACTAGGAGCTACTCTGAGTCAACTTCAAGGTGACGGCGCTCATAAGCTAGTGGCGGCTGCTAGTAGATCCCTTAGTGAAACTGAGCAACGTTATGCAGCAATAGAAAAGGAGGCGCTAGGAGTGTGCTGGGCAATGGAGAAATTTTCTCATTATGTCTTAGGAATGAAAGATGTAACGATTGAAACAGATCACAAAGCCCTCATTCCCTTGTTCGGTAATCAGTTTCTAGATAAGCTGCCTCCCAGAATTCAAGGCTTCAAATTGCGACTACAGAGATTCTACTATGATATCAAATATGTGAGTGGAACTGACAACAAGGCAGCGGATGCACTATCACGATATAACACTAGGGAACCAGAACAGAGTGATATAGTACGAGTAGAAGTGATTGAGAGCTACGTACGAGAGAGTGTGCATTGGAATGGAAGCTGCGACAGATTGGAGAAATTCAAAATGGAACAAAAGGAAGATGAAACTTTGAGACAGGTTATTCATTATGTTGAACAGGGTTGGCCAGTTTACCTTTCATCCATGGACACAATCCTGAGGCCGTACTTTGAAAGGCGAGGACTACTTACTATGAACAAGGGACTGCTGATGCTAGGCATGAGATTGGTGGTTCCCCTATCCCAGAGAAGTCAGGTTCTTGAAGATATACACAAGGGACATTTAGGCATTACTAAATGCCAAGCAAGGGCTAGAAACAGTTTGTGGTGGCTGTCTATGGCAAAGGCAATAGAGGTACAGATAGCTAATTGTGAAGTGTGTAGGAGAGAATTGAATATAACATACGAACCCCTGAGACCTTCCGCTACCCCTGATCGCCCTTGGCAAATGTTAGGCACTGACTTGTTTCAACTAGAGAGAAACAACTACCTGATAGTGACAGATTATTATTCAAGATACCCTGAGATAGTTTTACTAGGTAGAGATACTACATCAAAGAATGTCATATCCCACATGAAAAGTATGTTTTCCCGGCACGGTATTCCAGATTGTTTAGTGTCTGACAACGGACCGCAGTATTCATCTGAGGACTTTCAGATATTTGCAAAAGCATATGGATTCACCCCTGTCACAAGTAGCCCGAATTATGCTCGCGGCAATGGTGCAGCTGAGAGAGCGGTTGCAACAGTAAAATCCTTGCTCAGCAAGGAGAAAGATCCATACATAGCTCTCCTTGCCTACAGAGCATCACCACAGTTAGGAGTATACTCTCCTGCTGAATTGCTTATGGGACGGATGCTGAAGGCAACTTTTTCAGTACATCCTGATAGTCTAATGCCAAAGCTACCCGATCATGAGAAGTTTAAAGCCAAGAATGAGCTTTACAAAGAGAGAATGAAGATGAACCATGATATCAATCCTAAAGTAAAAGATCTTCCAGCAGTGTGTGGTGGAGATCGTGTTATGGTGAGAGATAGTAGCCAGGAGGGCACAGTACTCAGAGCTAACCAAGATGGCGATTGAAAGGTTATCATAGAGGGAGATAATGGTCAGCACTTGGTACGGAACAGGTCAGCAGTAATCTCAGTTAATGACTCTAATGTAAATGCGGAAATACCCTGAGTTAATGTCAGATCAGCTATGAAGGCAACCCCGAGGATGAGTATGTGGCTCAGGCAACAGCCAGATAAATATGAGGCATAAGCTTAAGAGTATGGTAACTACCATACTGCGACATGCTGCTACATCATATCGCTGAGCAACAAACTATGAACTATGGTAACTACCATACTGCGACATGCTGCTTCATCATATCGCTGAGCAACAAACTATGAACTCTAGACAATCACTATTGCATATTATTACGTACCTTATCTTGACAAATATTCTTGTTGTTTACTTGCGTTGCATTTACCCATACAAATTTACGATAGCTTATGTGGTTGTCACAGGTTTTATGTGCCGATTTATCTTAGTAGATCATTATATAGATATGCCAGCTTTTGAGCTTGTGAAGGGATGTTGTAATGATATTAGTACAAGTGCGAGTTATCTTCTCATGTTTATGGTTTCATTAAGAGTAGACAACTCTTGCATTTAACGAGCACATTATATTCATGTCTGGGGATGACCATGCGTTTTCGGTTAAATACAAAATTAAAGAAAAACGATCTTATATCGCTCTCGTTATAATCCAAGCCATCCTCTCCATCTGTGTAATACAACAATAACCACCATAGTGTGAAAGATCTGCAAGATAAGATAACTCTGTCTCTAACAGAAGTTGAACAAAACATTAGTTTCAGTTATTTACATGTAAGTATGTAGTCAATATAAGTTTTGGATTTACTTGTTAGTTGTATGTATGACCGTTTACTGACATTAGGACTCAACAAATTAATGTTTTTCATTATATGTCAAAGCAGAAATGAGAAGACATCAAGTAATCAAGACATCAAGGCCTTGAACCAAGTATAACTCTTGATCATAAAGTACTATTAAGTTAATACAATGTAGTTTATGCAATGCATTTTATGCAATTCAGTGAACTCAATGTGATTTATACAATCCAGTTAAAACACTCCAGTTAATACATTGTAATTAATAACACACAATTAATGCAAAGAAATTAGCTCAACAATTCAGCTCAGTCATAAAATAAGTCAGAAAGCAAGGGCAAGATATTAAAACTTAACTTAGGAATGCAACAGTTTATGTGTCCCAATCAGATCATAGGTCTAGCACAGCCATATAACCATCTCATGGAATATCATCCTCACAATGTGCCATTGTTACACTTTTCTTTGTCGGAAAAAAGTGTCATCGTTTATTCACCTTATCTGAAACGAGCAGCCATTGTTGTAGGAAAGAGGAACAAAAAAGAGAATTTTATTGTGGAAAGCTGTGAGGAGTAGCTACTTATTATGTATTTTTGACTGCCCTAAAGGCTGGTTCACACTATATATATCCCTGTATGATGACATTTTCCTTTCGGTGTTCGTCATCGATTATGTGAACCGTAAACCGATGGCATCAACGAAGCAATGCGGTTACGTCGAGAAAGTTTGCAGCTGTCAAACTTTTCCGATATTTCGCTGAGCATCGACAACTACCATTTGAATGTGAACCCATTTCAGCAATAGTAATTTTTGGTCACGAATAGCAGATCTATTTATTTCCGTTAGTGATAGTTGCTGCAAGACTAGTATTCGATTCGAGCACTTGAAAACAAAAAGGTTGCTTTGCAAAAATTTAAAAAGAAAAGTGAGAACACTACGTCACAGAGTATTTGCTGATGCAAACGCAGATGGGTTTGTGATAGTGTGAACATTGTGATCATCGACGATCGTCAAAGTATTGTGACATCGATATAGTGTGAACCAGTCTTTAAAATTGTAGACACTTTCTGTGTGGTCTTAAAATATCATTACAAAAAAACAAGAGCGCACAAATACACAAAATTTCAGTAGTTGTCAGCATTAAATATCTACAAGTAAATGAACTGCATGCTTATACATAAACAGGGAACATTGACTAGGATTGAAATATCTAATAAACGTTTTCCAGTTACCACACTACAATTAACACAATGCAGTTAACACAATGCAGTTAACGCAGTGAAGTTAACACAATGCAGTTAACACAATGCAGTTAACGCAATGCAGCTAACGCAATGCAGCTAACGCAATACAGTTAACGCAGCACACTTAACATAATACAGTTAACACAATGCGATTTATACAATCCAGTTAAAATACTGCAGTTAACTCATTGTAATTAACACAACATAATTAATACAAAGAAGTCAGCTCCACAACTCAGTTCAGTTAACGCAATGCAGGTAACACAATGCAGTTAACACAATGCAGCTAACACAATACAGTTAACGCAGCACAGTTAACATAATGCAGTTAACACAATGTGGTTTATACATTCCAGTTAAAATACTGCAGTTAATACATTGTAATTAATACAACACAATGAATGTAAAGAGGTTAGCTCAACAATTCAGTTCAGTTAACACACAGCAGTTAATGCTACACAATGCACAGTTAATAGTCTCTTTCATGACTGCAGAGTGTTAAAAGCTATTTATTAATACACACTTATACAATTGACATTCTTATGTAATAGGCTTATGAGAGTAACTTTCAACACTCTATGACCCCTTGTGTTCACAGCTGTGTCTACTATATTGCCGGCTCTAAATTGTGACTCGGGTACTATTGCTGTTTTCAGGTTAGCTACTCCAAGGTTACTAACAAACTTGTTATAAGGGATAATGCTGTTTGAACATAGACATCTGAAGAGCTGATTCAGTATTTTTAACATAATTTTGAAGCTTGCTATGATATTATGATAAAATAGAGTATGATAACAGTTGATTAAATATTGTTGGCTGTCGTGTAGATAAATTTCTGGCTCGTCATCGCTGATTATTTTCAGTCCGCCAGTATAAACACTAGTTGTGGTATTAAATAAACCACTTAGTAATAGAGTTGTGGAGTTGTATCAACCAAACCACTGCACATGAAAAGGCTTTTGAGAACCACTAATCTTGTTATATCTCTTTTATTATTTACTTTCTGTTTAAGTTTTATGCAACCTTGTTAGAATATTGTAAAATTAATAATATCGTAGAAAGCATTAATATACCTTACATGATAAAAATATTCGATGGATTTAATAATTCGTGATTTTGCTAACAGCCTATTTCTCGAATTATTAAATTTCGCGAATAATTAGTTCTATTTTTAAACACAAAGGAGAATAACTACTGCCTCAAATTAAAAACTAGTTGCTAGGCAGAAGTAGTAAACAGAGCTGAGTTCCAATTTTTTTTAAATCATCGCCGGGGCTTTGAGTTGACCCCATTGCAAATACATTACACTTCTTTACAAAATTGTTCAAGGTTGTCACAAGTTATGCAGAAAGGCATCGTCATGGCAAAAATCTCTTTTACAGTTTTTTACATTAAAATCGACTCCATTAATCTTTAAAACTGAAGTTGATGATGATGATTCCGATCTGGACATTATGGTAGTGTGGAGGACTGGACAAATATACTATTTATGCCATCTTTAGATATCTGTGTTCAACTATTATAACCTTACATACGCATTCCTCATATATCTTTGTTATGTAACACTTTGTATTTAAGCCTGTCACGCAGGCATGCCGTAACTAAACTGTATATTGATATGTAAGAGTCATTACACTCCTTTTATGAGCAAGACTAAAAGTGGGCGGAGAGAGGCCAGTATATAAGGAGGAGGCGCAAGCCACCTCGTGGGAATAGTTGAGAACTTGATGCCGTTGTACATGTGTTCATGATTATATATATAATAAATAGACTAAACTTCACTCACACAAACTGATTACATTCATGCCTGCCTGGGTGGCTTAGACAGGACCATTCAACCAGAACTGATCTGACTCTGGATAAGAACTGCCTGAGAGATACCTAAGGAAGGCTAGGGGTTGGGCTACGCTACGACTGGACCTGATCGGAGATGCAATAGCATAAGAGATCGGGCCCTATAGTGAGCTAGCCTGGTACCTAAAGTAGCCACCGATAGGGACTCAGAGAGCAGGCTGTATTAGGGTTCCGAGCGAGCCTGAGGTTGGGTAACAGCTACGGCCTGATCTGACCACCAAGTGTGTCAGGCAGGCCCGACAAGAGGGAGGCCCAGAGTTCAGGCTGCACCTGCCTGTTAGTACAGTAAAGCTGGCTCAGCTACCGGGGCCAGGCCTTTACAGTATGTATTTGATTTGCAGTGCAGATACATTTTTCCATAATTAACTGCGTTAGTTCATTCTCTTGTTTAAAAACTGATTGGTTTCATTCGATACTTCAGCTATTGTTTTTGTACTTCCTGTACACTTGTTAATGTTTGTCTTTTTGTGTTTACTGCAGATCGGGAATGAAACAGAATCTATTCCTATTACGAAAACTAGAGACAAATATTCTACATGTAACTACACCAATAGTGAATGCCTTACAGTTTGCAAATATGCGTATAACTATGGCACAGCATCTACTTTGGGTAAATTTCTGAACATTGAAAACGAGTCAACTGTACGAACGTGGCTGAAAGTCTACAAAGAAAAAGTTGCAACATTAAAAATAAATTCAAAGAAGAATATGATTCCAAAATCTATTAGGTGTCATGCTTATATAACAAGCGTGATGATAAGTGCGGACGTCCTAAGAAACTAAGAGACAAAATAGACGATCTTGTTATTATCCTTGCTATGGAATCTACTACCGGTTACACTGCATAAAATTGTAAATGCTAATTCTTTCAAAAATAAACTAAAGCGCTACCTCAGACAACCAGACTAGACTAAACTAACCAGACAGACTTCTGCTGACTCTACTTTCAGGTTCTGCGCCTTGATTAGCCTTGCTATTGCGCACAGGGACCTCATCCTCACCTTCCCTAGGGTAACTTTTTTTTTCTATTTCGCTTGTTCTTGTATACTGTAAGAAACATTTTTCATATTATTTTTGTAGTTATATTACAGATGAAAATAAACAAACAAACAAAAACTTCAAAAAAAAAATTGCACAGCTGGTGGCGTGATTAATCGGCGGATTGCCCTGTGCGTGGCAAGGGCAGTTATTTGCAAAAGAAACTCGGGTCTTCTTGAGGAAAATAGAGGTAGCATTGAGCTGACTGAGGGCTGGGCGAAGTCGCTGTTCAAGAGAATGGGACACACAAAGGAAAGCCACTACTGGAAAACTTTAGCTCTCTCCTGACTACATAGAGGAAGTGTCGCTAACTTCTACGCGTGAGATTTCCCAGCATGTGATGGCCGAAAATATTCCTTCCTTTATGATCCTTAATTGGGACTAAACACCACTCAAGTATGTGCCAGTTTCAGATAAAACCATGGCCCAAAAGAGCTCGTCACAGGTAGCTTTTAGCGGCCTTAGTGACAAAAGAGGGGTTACTGTTGTATTAGCAGTGTCTATGGGCAATACGATGCTTCCCTATCAGGTTATTTACTCAGGTAAAACTGTTAAAAGTTTGCCGCAGCACAAAATGCTTCGAGGCTTGATTTACAAGTAAACCCTTGCCACTGGTCCAACGAGGAGACAATGATCAAATATGTGGAGAATGTCATTTGACCATACTTAGATGAAACAAGGACTCGACTTGGCAAACCAGACACGCCAGCTCTTCTTCTTTATGACGCTTGTCGAGCCCACCATACTGAGGCTTTCAAAAGCAAGCTCAGCTCTATGAATGTGATCTGCGTGCAGGTAAGCCTAGATTTTAGATTTATACTTTCTTAAATTTGTGTATCAGTTTTATAACATAGCCCAATCCTGTTTTTTGTTTCATTGTTTGCGGGGCATAGTTAAAGCCTCTGCAATTGCTCTTCAATTTGCAATGTTGAAGCATTGGATGCAAAAAGAATCTGTTTGGAAAACCTGTTTTGCATCAATCTTATATGTTTATAAAGTGGCAGAATGTTTGATGTAAGCATAATTTTTTGATTCACAGGTACACAGAACAAGTCATGGAGGTCGGCCATCAGTATGAGAATGTCACATCACTGATGAAAAACGTAACCAAGCTCAGAGAGGTGCATGCCCAGTGGATGTGTGAATCATATAGGCACTTTCTGTTACCATCACACAGGGCTACCATACGGAATGGGTTCACCAAGGCAGGAATATTAGAAACATGATTATGTTATATACGTATATTCATATGTAGATATATATATATATTCAGAATATACACTATATATATAATTTTATATATAGATATATTTCTATATATATTTTTTTTAAGGACTTTTAGAGGTATTTATATAGAGATATTTTTATGTATAGATATATTATGATTTATTACAAACTTGAGTGTACAAATAAAATATTTCAAATACCAAGAAAATTTTAAAACAATGAATGGAGTAAATAAAACAGTTTGGCACGTATGGCGTTTTTCTGGCATTAAAATTAAACTAATTCTTTTGATAAGTAAATACTAGCATGTAATGGTGCTTTCTGACTAGTTATTTTAGTAATAGCAGCTCTATATCTCTGTCACTGTCTTGGGTACATGTTAAAAGCGATTCTCTTGCTACTACATGGCTTGTAAGGCAGTTATCATCAGAACTCACCTCGTGGCTTTCTAAATACTATTGCAACGTTCTGCAGGTTGGCAAAAGATTTGTGATCGTAAAGACGTTCTTATTCCTTTTTTAAACAGATATATTCTCCTCGTTAGCAACTGCGGTTACTTCTACCTCAATTTCAAAACCTTCCTGGGCGATTGGTGATCATTTAGGAATGGCAGGAGGTAGATGACTAACCCTTGCACAGTCTGCATTTACTAGCTTTACTGCAAATGGGTCGTGCAGATTATTGGGCTCTCTCTCACACTAAAGTGAATAACGAAGCGGTAGTGATGGAAAAAAATAAATATTGCATTTTACCAAAGAACCAAAGTAAAATTCAATTATTATTTTGGAAATGTGAAGGGTTTAGCATGTGAAGGGTTAACTCTATTGCTAGCTGCAATAGAGTTAAATCTTCATAGAGAGTGATTGCGTTCACCCGCGAATAAATTAGTCCATGAATATGCACGAACAAAAAATTTGCGCGAAACTTAACTCCGCAAATATTTTCATCCTGTAGGGTATCAGATCGCCAGCAAATGATTGTCTCTAAGAATAGAAAGGGCTAGACATAGCGGAATCGCCTGCAATGTGTTACTAATAGTCAATCAGAAAGACAATAGGAAGCATCTGTCTATGCAGCAGAGTGTGTAATATTGATTAACCTTGAATGACCTTTCATCCTTGATGCTGTGTCCTATTAACAAAATAGCAAAGACTAACACTCACCGCTGACTTGACAATTATTTCTGGTATACATGAGCCACAGAAACTGATACATTCTAAAAAACACCTGTGGCCAAGTTTAACGACTACCTACAGTATACTTTATTTACCGGCTTGCTCTTGAATTACCTAGAATGTACTTTATCCACCTACCTGTCCTTGAATTATCTACAATGTATTTTTTTTAACTGCTTTGTATTTAAGGTACCTAAAGTTTACTCCACCCACCTTCTATGTGCTTGAATTACCTAAAATGTACTTCACCTCTCAACTTGCTCCTAAAGTATTTACAACCATCTAGAACTACAGCAACATTTCACCTGCCTGCTACTACTCATATTGCTTCTAATATATTTTTACCCGCCTACGTGTCCTTGAGTTGCCTACAGCATACTTCACTTGCATTTGTACGGCATAAGATGAGTTATTATATGACTTTATAATAACTGTCAATAATGTACTTGAATAACTGTCAGTAATGTACTTGAATAACTGTCCGTAATATACTTGACTAGCGGAATGTCCGGCATTGCACGGGTATTAAAAATAAATTTATAAACAGTGACCGGTAATGTAGTTGCTTGCCACTTGCCATTAGCCTGGCTATGGCAAGTGGCAATATTAGTATTGCTAAACATACTAATAGGAGCTGTTAGAGCAAGCATAAATGTGCCAGAAATACCATACCACAAAATACCTTACCATAAAATACCATACCACTTGCGCCATAACGCAGAGTGGTATGGTATTTTTACCCACATAGTAACATATATCGCCCAATGAATCCATCAATCTTATGTAGCTAAATGGTTTAGCATATCGTCTGGGTAATGGGAGGTTTTGAGGTCAAATCTTATGAAATTTGGATTCTACATTCTAAGATTTTAATAGCTATAACTGGATACACTTAACGACAGACTTTAAGATTTATATACATAGATTAACTGTCAGTAATGTACTTAAACAACTGCTAATAATGTACTTAAACAATTACCTGTACTGCATTGAATGGTTGGTTTTGGTTTTTTTTCAATGTATTTGTGTAGATCTTAAACTCTGTAAATATTGTGTTACTGAAAGCTTACTTTGACACCTTGTGTAGTTTCTATTGTTGGTTGCGGCAGACCAGTTTCCTGTCGAAAGACAGTCAATTGTAAAGGATGTTCCATTATTTTCATAGCCTTCTGCGCAGCTGCATGTTGCGGTGTTTGGATATAATGTGGAGTTGCTAGCACAGCTGTGCTCAGCAATTGTAGGTGAGCCACAGTCCTTAGCTGTAAAAATTGTCTCTCAATAAACATAGACTACACAAAATTCATGAAAAAATTTAAACTGAGTGACTTAGTTCTCGTACAAGGCAACTCTTTTCTTCAAACTCTTTTTTATCTTACATATGACGGGTAAACCCCGTCATACGTAAGGTATGTTTGCCTGAGGACAAATTGTTTTCGTCTTTTACATATAACATAAAATCAAACAAACTAAGAAAACTATAAATGGAAACAGGGATTATGTAAAAAAACTAAAATTTACCAAAAAATAGTATGTTGTACGTTTAACAGCAATAATTATAATTATAATGTGAATTTTACAGAAAAATTTTAATGGGAATAGCGTTTTTCATTGTCACTTTAAATGGATGAAAATTCATTTAAACTTACACCAAGATTGGCCCTTTGTGTTATAAATTTATCATCTGCATGTTAACCTTAATAACATCAAGTGACTAATATTCATCTATTCTCATGAAGATCGCTGCAAGTATTTGTTTCATTTTTTACTTCAACTTGGTGTTATATTTAAAGTGTTTTACTCTGATAAAGGTTTTTCTAGCAATTAACTTGCTGTATTCATGAAAGATCTTGTTTTTTCTGGCATAAGAAAAGCAGGCTTTACAGAGCTCACGTGTGCAGAGGAGTCCATCTCCATCATACCCTGTGTTGCACACACAGATTGTTGATCCGTTGACATTGCCACAATGAGCATGCTCATCACACTCATCTCCTCCGATGGTGCAGTTGTAGCCATAAAAGGCTGTCATACAACAATTAAATATTATTATGATATTTATTTTTTATATTATTTATAATATAATAAATATTACATATATTTTTATTATATTATATATGTATACTTCACTGGTATTTATCTTAGCCTAAACACAGTTTTCTACACCCTATGTACTGCACTCTATATTATACGCCCTGTATCCTACACTCTATGCTTTATACACTATACCTATACTACATACCCTATATCCTACACCTTATACCCTATATCCTATACTCTATACTTTATTTCCTATGTTCTATACTTTTACTCTATAAATTATCCCCTATACCTTATATCCTAAATATATATTGTATTATATCCTATATATACATGTATATATGTATTAGATATATATTTATATATATATATATATATATATATCTTATATCCTATATCATATACCCTTCACCTTATACCTTAGACCAGATAGCCTATAGCAAATGCCCTATCTCCTATGTCCTACACCCTATACTTTCTGCACCCTGTCACCTATGTCATATACTCTTTGTCATATACCCTATACCTAAACTGTACTTCTTGCTTCATACCCTATTCCCTATAGCTTATATCATATACCCTAGATCATGCGATCTCTACTCCATCTCCTATGACCTATAGTCTCAACCAACAACCTATAGTATGCCTACTCTATACCTTCTACTTTACACCCTATACCCTGGTTATACACTGTCTTAGTAAGTACCAAATCATTAATTGTTCAGTTTAGTAACCTACTCCTATAGCTATTCTCTATCGTTGCTCAGTTTGATATTATTCTGGTAATATGCAATGTGCTGGTTATCTCTATTGTTGCTTAGTTTGATATTCTTCTGGTAATATGCAATGTGCTGGTTATAGCTGACAAACTTTTAACTTCCTGTTATTTTATCTTATAGCTTATCTGTTCTTTATCTTATTATCTTTATGTTATTATATCTTATCTTATTATTTATTTATACCTTCTTGTTGTAATTAGGAATGCTTTCAGACTCCTACTTGTAACTTAGAGGTGTAACCTAGGGGTGCACCTTAGTAATTTACCTTAGGTGTTTAATCTAGGAGTGTACCCTAGGATATAACCTACATTTTATTCTTGGGGCTTATCGTAGAAGTGTACCGTAGTGATTTATCTTAAAGGTGTACCTTAGTAGTTTATTTATTGGTGTACCCTAGATAATTGTTTTTGGGGTATACCCTAAAGGTTTTTCTTAGTAGTGTGCCCAAAGGGTTTATCTTAGGGGTGCACCCTAAGGGCTAAATATAAGGATGTACTCTAGCAGTTTATCCTTTAGGTGGACCCTGGGGGTACATTTTTGTGGATGCATCGTAGAGCTTCATCGTAGGAGTGTAACCTAAAAGAGTTATCATAAAGATGTACTCTAGGGTTTATCTAGGAGTGTAGACATAACAAAATATTATATATTATAAAATGTGATAAACCTATGTTTAGTTTTATACATATTTATAAACTTGTAGTTGTTCCTACATGCTTCGTTTATAAATGTGCAATTGACATGCTAATTACTTTATCAGTGATTTGCAAATCAATCGAACAAAAACGTTTTGTATACACAAAGGGTTCAAAGCAAGCTCTCAGCTATAGCAGCCTACAAACATTAAAATATTTATAACGATCTTACCCCTAAGGCCTCAGCTGATGCATCGATACTTATTTAGCTGCATCCAATGAACCCTATCGGACTAGCTTATCATGTACCCAAACTAACCTCAAAAAAACATATTTCTCTAAAAGTTGTGAGGAGTAAGCTTTTGAATTTCAACACCTCTTGCATACGCAAATCACAGACACTCGAGTGTATTCAAATCACACACACTCAAGTGTATTCAAATCACACACTCAAGTGTATTCAAATCACGCACACTCCAGTGTATTCAATTCACACACGCTCAAGTGTATTCAAATCACACACACTCAAGTGTATTCAAAACACACACACTCAAGTGTATTTAAATTACACACACTCTAGTGTATTCAAATCACACACACTCAAGTGTATTCAAATCCCACACACTCAAGTGTAGTCAAATCACGCTCACTCAAGTGTATTCAAAACACACACACTCAGGTGTATTCAAACCACACACACTCTAGTGTATTCAAATCACACACACTCAAGTGTATTCAAATCACACACACTCAAGTATATTCAAATCACAGACACTTGAGTGTATTCAAATCACACACACTCAAGTGTATTCAAATCACACACACTCGTGTATTCAAATCACACACACTCAAGTGTATTCACATCACACACACTCAAGTGTATTCAAATCACACACACTCAATTGTATTCAAATCACACCCACTCAAGTGTATTCAAATCACACACACTCAAGTGTATTCAAATCACACACACTCAAGTGTATTCAAATCACACACAATCAAGTGTATTAAAATCACACACACTCAAGTGTATTCAAATCACACACACTCAAGTGTATTCAAATCACACACACTCAAGTGGAATCAAATCACACACACACACCAGTGTATTCAAATCACACACACTCAAGTGCATTCAAATCACACACACACACTCTAGTGTATCCAACTCATGCACACTAAAGGGTACCTAAATCATGCTCACTCAAATGTATCAAACTCATGCGCACAAAGGTGCAAGGAATAAGAAAGTACTATAGCTTCTCTAGATTATAACAAAAGCTGGACATTATTTTGAAACTCTCACAACAGTTTTCCCTCGCTCACTCAAAATGATGCTCGAAGTTTTATGGCTATTTAGGAGACAATTCAGACCAGGTGTCTGGAATGTGTGGCTCACTTGCCAAATTTAGCTTTTTTATGATTGCATCTGGCTCACGAGCCAAACATTCATAAATTCTCTACAGCACAATTCTAGTTGTCCTTGTGAAGTATGGGAAGGTCAAACACCTAAGTCTTATTTTATTGGAAAAAGGGGATTTTATTAATCCCCTATCAGTCAGTAAGTCAGCCTACTAGTTTTTGCATATAAATCCTTTTTTCGAAGGAAAATAAAAAAGAGGCGGAGGTCGATACATTTCAGTAAATATATGCAATAATTTGCTTTTGTAGAGAGAGCCGGATCTACAGCATGCTCAATATGCACTGATAAAGTTTCATCGACAGAATTGGCAAATATAAATTGACATTTTAACATACTCCATGTTTCATCTGTGTCAAAAGACTTAGCAGCACATGCCAGGAACAGAGAATGCCGAAAGCTACTGTCCAGAGTTCAAGCTGGTCAGCAGCAATTCTGTTTATGAACCCAACAAGTTGATAAAATTCAGCGAGTTTTACTAATGGCTTACCAATAGTCAGAAAAGTCATTTTAGATAGAGAGTGTGCCACAACATTCATGCTTGGTACAGTTAAGAAACCTTTGGCAAGAAATTTATTATCCTATTTTCACCAAAACTTTTCTGGTCAATATAAATAATCTCATAAATAAATGTAACATTATATGAGCTTTTGGTGATTGCATTGCTCCATTATAGCAAAATAATTAAAAAGAATAAATTTAGAGGCTCTATTAATTCTAAAATTGTTGGCTTTATCTCAAAATTTTTATGTTTAGCGGAATTTAGTGCTAAAAATATTTTAGGTATTTCATAAAAACACGTCTTAAAATAAGTGGTGTTCATGACTCTCTTAGCCAAAAAGTTTTTTGGACACCGCTAGAGGTGTCTAGAGCAACATTAAGTAAGAGAAACAGGCACTGATTATTTTACAGTAGCCTTGTATAAATACAACATATTACAAGCTACAGCATAAAGTTATAGTGTAATTAATTATAAGTTAATTTATCTTGACAACTACTAATGTTTTTTATTAGTTAATATCGATATGTTAGATGTATATATACATGTTATATATATATGTATATATATTTGCTGTTATGGAATGTGATCCACTGAGAGCTGAGCCTAGGACTGAGCTAAGCGGAGCCAGGCTGTGCTCAGTCAGGCAGAATAACGAGGTGAGAGTTAAGCCAGTCAGAGCCAAGCCGAGCCGATTAAAGCCAAGCCAAGCCGAGCTGAGTAGAGCCAAGCTAAGCCAAAGCTGAGCCGAGTCAAGCCCAGCCAAGCAGAATGAGAGGCGGGGCCTACCCACTATATAAGCCTGAACATTTGTTCTAGAGAACAGAGCTGTTCTGAGCCTGTTCATTGCCTGTTATTTGAGCATTATTGTACAACTTATGAACTTAGCAGAAAATATATGTATAAACTCATGCACCGAGTTTTGTACTAGGGAGAAAAGTGAATGTCGCACAAAACCTTTACACTGGTGACAGCAGTGGGATCTCTGACACTCCCAAGAACTTCACCACAGAACCATCAGGATCACTGGACTCTGGATGAACTGGGCTGTCTGAAAAATGGCAAAACTGCTCCTACTGGAGAAATTTTCTGGCAACAGGAAGAAACCCAGAGAGAGCTGTGAAAAGCCCTGCAGTATCGGACCCAGTAGATGCACTGCTCCAGGAGCAGAAACCTACTGAAGGCTCCAACAGGGTGTGTCTGAAGAAGCAGTGTTGCTCCTACTAGAAGAACTTCCTGGCAACAGGAAAAAACCCAGAAAGGAGACGACGGTCACGGACTCAGTAGAGGCACTGCTCTGGAAAGGGAACAGAAACCTACTGAAAGCCAAACATGGCCATTAGGAGAGCATGAAACGTTGATCCGGGACCCGACCGACTAGTCGAAGCACTAGAACGTGTATTAGTGCTGCTGAGGGTGCGGGAACCAGCACCACGCTTCAGGACTCCCCAGTACACTAGAAAGGCAGATGTGGAATACTTCATTGCTAACTTCATAAAGGTAGCCGACGCCAACCAGTGGATACATGGAGCAACCCTGTTGCACCTCCGAGAAGCACTGGGCAAACAGGCTGAGGACTGCGGGCGGGCTGATGACCAGGAGGCCATTTTCAATGCCCTCCGAGCAAGATTCGGGCTATCCGCTAGGCTGGCGCTAAGCTAGCTTTACGCCCTTAGGCGAGAGGAAGGAATGATGCTTCAGGAGCATGCTATAGAGGTCGAAAGGCTAGTAGGCATTGCGTACGGAGACCTGCCAAATCGACACCCGAATAGCATGGCCATAGAGACATTTTGCAGCTCACTAAGGGACCCTGCCCTGCAGCGACATCTGTTGGCCGTACATACGCCCACACTAGCTGGCGTTGTACGGGCCGGAAATGATTACCTCCAGATTCAGGGAAGCGAGTGCAAACCCAACAGATTTTTGATACGGGCCTTGGAGGGAGGATCCTCTGACCAGGTGAACTCGGCCAAAACTGATGTCATTGGACTACTAGCCTGGCTAGTCCAATCTCTCACGAAAAAGGTGGAGCGGCTCCAGGAGCAGGTCCACACTCAAACCGAGAGGAGGATTTAGCCAGCTACCCTTTGCTAGAGTTGTGGCCAACCAGGGGACGTACGGAAGAAATGCCCTTGCTACTCAAAACCGGCTTTGGTAATTGAAGAAAGGCCATAGCAGTAGCTCCGACTATTGGCTGTGCCAAAGCCAAACAATTCTTGAAACACAGTAGGATTACACGGGATTCGGTGACAGCCGACAGTTGGTCTCAACCAGCAAGGACTAGGCCGAAGAAAATTCATGCACAGGAAAGGCCTGTGGAGACACGAAACTACTACCAGTTTTTGAGTGAGGCCAGTCTAGACATCTCCCCTGTTCCGGATACCACCTACGCCTCTCTATGCAAACAGCAGGGATATAGCCTAAAACGGAGGAGGGTGACCCCCAAATCTCCTCTACTCTAGACATTGCAAACCACCCCCACTGAACCGCATGGTTGGAAGCCTGCCTTGAAAGCGACAGGACCGACTTCTACTCCGCCTTAGGGATGGCAATCACAGGAGCCGCTGGTCTACCCCAAATGTGGAACGGCCCGAGGAACTGACTCTGCCCCACCGTAGAAAGGAAGTCTCCTAGGCCTCACGGAGGGTGTCTTGGAAGACACCATTAGGGCGCCAGCCCTCAGTCAACCTCACTCCACCAGCTATTTCCTCCCAGAAAGAGTGGAGGGGCGGCTCATCCAGTTTCTTTTAGACACAGGACACACCAAAAACCTGATCAATAAGCAAGTGTTTGACCGATTGCCAGGAGCCGTACAGGACCAACTCAAGGATAGTGACAGCCGCAGGTTATTGGCTGACAGAACACGACTCTCCTTTTATGGGATAATCCATTTGACCATCCGCCTGAGGGACATAAGGATGGAGGAAGTCTTTGTAGTCAGCCGTTTAAGCAAGGATGCCATACTCGGAATGCCATTCTTCGTGGCGCATCAGTGCTCTTGAGTTTGAGCAATGGTGGTCCGAGTGGATGGCAGGCAGCTAGTCTGCACAGATCGGCATAGACGGCTGCTACAGAGCAAGGTACAGGTGATCAGGGGGGTAGTGGTTCCCGCCCGGACGGAATTGGCGATACACTGCCGCATCACCACACAGAATTACTGCTCCGTGGGACTGATTGAAGGATTGCTCGACGGACCCCCGGTAGCAAGTCACCTGAATCAGCCAAGACCCAAGGGACAGGTCATCACCCGCTGCATAAATGCTATAAAGCGGCCATTGACCTTCTGGTCCGGAGCCACTATCAGCACTTACACAGGGGTAGAGACCCCGTAGGTCAAAGCGGATGGTCCCTTATTGCATGAAGTCGGTCCAACTTCAATCAATGGAGTGCCAGCTCACTTTGAGGAGTAGTTCCAGGCGGCCCGACTGAACTGTGGGAAAACAGGCCAGACGGCGCGGTTGGCCTCCTTGCTGAGTCGATATGCCACCGTGTTCAGCACGGGTGATGTCGACGTAGGGAGGACCTCCAAGGTAGAACATTCAGCAAGTCATCCAATCCAGCCACTCCCTTCCCCCCCACAGACTCGGACCGGAGAAGGAGGCAGACGCCGAGAGGCAAGTCCAGGATCTACTTGAGAAGGGGCTTATCAAACCAGCTGGAGGAGAATGGAGCTCCCCCGTAGTGTTGGTTCAAACAAAGGATGGGAAGTGGCGCTTCTGCATAAACTACCGCCTACCCAGGATTGACGACAGCCTAGATGCCCTGCCTGACAGCCGCTACTTCAGCACGCTCGACCTGGTGAGCGGGTATTGGCAGGTACCCCTGGATGCAGAAACACAGGATAAGTCAGCCTTTTCAACACAATCCGAATTGTGGAAGTGGAAGGTGTTGCCTTTTGGACAGACATCCCCCCAGTCACCTTTCAAAGGCTCATGGAACGCAGTCTACATGGCTTTCACTGAAGAATGCTGCTACTGTATCTTGATGATTTTATAGTCATCACCCCGGACTTTGACATGCCTTGCATCGGCTGGAGGAGGTCTTCCATAGACTCCACAGAGCCAGACTGAAGAAAAAACCATCCAAATGCAAACTGTTGCAACCTCAGGTCCGCTACTTGGGTCACATAGTAAGCCAGGACAGAGTCTCTACAGACCCCGACAAGGTAAAGGCAGTCACGGAGTGGCCTAACCCACGGGGAGTAAAAGAACTCCAAGGATTCTCCAGGACCTTCAGTTCCTACCAACAGTGTATCCCGGAGTTCGCCATGATAGCACATCCCTTGCACCAGCTGACTGCAAAAGGAGAACCCTGGAGATGGACGGAAGGGAAACAGTTCGCCTTCAACAAGCTGAAGGACAGTATCAGCACCGCCCCGATCTTGGGCTACTCGGACCCCCGGAGGCAGTACATCCTGGACACGGATGCCAGCAGATGTTAAGTGGGGCCGTGCTGTCCCAAATACAGGAGGGCTGCGAGAGGGTCATTGCCTACTACAGCAAAGCCCCCACCCTCTCGAAATGTAATCACTGCGTCATTCGACAAGAATTGCTTGCGGTAGTCAAGGCAGTTAAGCACTTTCGGCCTTATCTGTATGGTCAGGAGTTCCTCCTACGAACGGACCACGGTTCACTCCAGTGGTTGTGTAAGAGGAAGGAACCAAATGGCCAGGTGGCTCGAGATCCTGGCAGAGTTCCGCTACATTCTAAAACACCAGTCATGGACTCGCCACAGAAACGCAGATGGGCTGAGTAGGCAAACCTGCGAAGACTGCCGGCAATGCGCGACCATTGAACAGAGGGACGGAGGCCCCTCACGAAAGATGTTGGCACGGGAGCAGGGGTCGTTAGCCGTGTGGGTACCGACCAGCTGCCTGGACGGGACTCCCGCCTTCGACAGAGCGGGATTGACCCTGGGCAACGTTGCATACCCTGAGGTGCCGACAGGCAGCTCGCATGGGATTTCCGCCCCATCCGTGGCGGGATTGAACCGAGTGCCAGTGGTACCCCCGAAGGGCTACCAGTTCCACAAGGAAAGTCAGAACAGAAGGGCGAGCTGGCATTGCTATAGGCCACCGGACAGGGACCGGTAGTCACTATGTACTGGGTAATTGCCACAGGAGAGGAGGTATTGGCGGAACACCTGGTAATTGGAAGCAGAAAGCTGGCTATACTGTATCAAATGCAGGGCTCTTTGCGAATATGATGCGACGACGTGCTGGAGGTTCGCCTGGCCCCGCAAGGCCACGCTAGATGGTGCGCCATCTGTCCCCCGGCTATGCGGGAAACCGCGATATGGCAAACACACGCCCTGGCCCACTCTGCGGTGGGAAGGATGACAAGCTGCCTCCAGCTGACCTGGTACTGGCCGAACTAACCTCCACAGTCAGACAGCTCATCAATAGTTGCGAAGTGTGCCAGGCCGCAAAGCATGGAGGAACAATGGCGGCCAGAGGGAAACGGAGGCTCTATGGTGGAAGACCCTGGCAGAAGGTGGCAGTGGATCTGGTCGGGCCATTTGCGGCGACTCCAAGAAAAAATAAGTGAGAGCCGGTCCTCACCGACCACTTCACCCGATAGCAAAACGCGCTGACGCTGCATGACGCCACGTCACCAGTGGTCATGAACGCACTAAACGAGCGGGTGTTCTGCTACCTGGGGCTTCCAGAGCAGATCCACACAGATCAGGGGCGCAGTTCGAGAGCCAACTGATGGCCGAACTGTGCCAACTCTGGAACATGGAGAAGACACATACCACTCCTTACCACCCACAGGCCAATGGAATCGTTGAACGGAATAACCGGGGACCCAGAGATTTCTTGAGGGCATTACTCCTGGCCCGAAGACAGGATGAATGGGGTATGTTGTTTCCCCAGCTGATTAGGGCATACTGAGGCATCCCCAACTCTGCAACCAGAAAAACAGCCAACATGATGATGCTGGGATGAGAGCTGAGGTTGCCGGACCAGCTGGAGAGTGACCCCTCACCGACCGAGTTATTTCTTGCCTACGAGCACACCCTTAAGGTGCAGCAAAGGCTACAAACGGTACACTAGAAAGAGCCAGATAGAGGTGAGACAAGAAGATCGGAAAGAGCCATCGCTGTACGTCCCAGGCGACTGGGTATGACTCACGAACAAACGCCGGAGACGGGGAGAAAATTCCAAGCTGCAGGCAAAGTTCGAGTAACCATACCAGGTCCTGAAGGCCTGGGGCAACCACACATACCTGGTGGAGCGACAGAGCCAGTCTTCCATCCAGAGCGAGGCAAGGTGAAGCCCTACAGTGCTTGCCCAGAGAGACTGGGACAAGCCCCGGCCACTCTGGAGCCAAGTAGGGGTCCTAACATGAAAGGGGCTTGACCAAGCAGGCCGGAGAGAAAACCGGAAGAAGTCAGGAGCAACCCAGTGCCAATGATGCCACCCCGTAACTGAGAAAACTTGTTGATGGAGGCCACAGAAAAACAAAGACAGGAGACAACTTCCAAGGAAAACTCGGCCGCGCCAGAGGAAGGAGGGTGCCAAAGACCGAGTTCAGTAAAAATCAATCCGGTCCCACTAAGAGAAGAAGTTCCGGGAGAGCCAGAATCAAACCCAGAGGAGGCCGGAGAAGCCGCGACTCTAGAATTTCCATCAACTCCAAAAAACCCATCAGCTCCAGTCCGGCACAACCCGAGACCGGCCTGGACCACTAGGAAGCCGGAACGGTACAGAGATGGGGTATGCTACTCCATGGAGTTGTCGGAAAACGGTCCGGAGGTCAAACAGAAAGCCAGTAAAACGGTTCTTTTTAAAACCCTCATTTTCTCTGGATGATGTTAGAGCACTCGAGAAGATGGACAGCGAAGGTAACACTTTGCTACAGGATTTATTGACTTCGGTCACAACTAGCTTGAAAGAAGTCGAGGAAGCACTGGGTGCACTAGAGCCAGTAGGTGTGGCAGCATCCAAGGGAGATCAGGAGTGGGAGGAGGCGACTGCCGCGGCCAGCACGAGCTGTCTCAGAGAAGCTGTCTCCAAAGCGGATGACGAGGACCTGGACAGAACCCTGACATGAGAGGAGGAGGAGGTCTGCCGAGTAGCTACCATAAGCTCTCGCCTAAGGTCTAGATTAGAGACAGTGGTCCCCAATGGAAGGGAGAGTGTTGTGGAATGTGATCTACTGAAAGCTGACCTTAGGGCTGAGCTAAGCCGAGCTGGGCTGCGCTCAGTCAGGCAGATAACAAGGTGAGAGTTAAGCCAGTCATAGCCAAACCGAGCCGATTAGAGCCAAGCCGAGCCGAGCTGAGTAGAGCGAATCCAAGCCAAAGCCGAGCCGGGTCAAGCCCAGCCAAGCAGAATGAGAGGCGGGGCCTACCCACTATATAAGCCTGAATATTTGTGCTAGAGAGCAGAGCTGTTCTGGGTTTGTTCATTGCCTGTTACTTGAGCATTCTTGTACAACTTATGATCTAAGCAGAAAATGTATGTATAAACTCATGCACCCAAGTCTTGTACTAGGAAGGAAAGTGAAGGTCACACAAAACCTTTACAATACATACAGTACATATCTAACATCTACAAATCTCAAAGTTTGTCATTATCTGGCATTACCTGTTTGTCTAGCCATAGCTATTGAAGTCTTGGAATGAAAAGCTCGCTTTTTGCTGAATTTGAACTCGCGAAGACTGCTAGCGCAAGTTTTTAAACATGCATCTAACCACAAGATTAAGCATTACTTAAAATTTCATCGCCCTTATGATATACTCTATACTCTTTTACCGAATGCACACGCTAAATGACTTATTAACTGATACTTTGCGCTCATGGTTACAATGCCCTATTATAAAATATTTTTGCTTATATGAAACACGATGCTTTTTTGTTCTCGTCACGCTAGGGTGAATTTTTTACGCCATATGATATCCACAAAAAGTTATCTCAAAACTAAAAATGTACATATATACAGATATATTTAATCTAAATGTATACTTCCGCAGTAGTTGTGTCTAACCTGTCCAAGTCATCCTAAATGCATTCTCAGTGACTGAACGAACGGATGTAAACCACACAGTTACAGTATTACCAGTAACTTTAAATGTTCCTGTTTCTGTCAAATATCTGGATCTTCGTCCACCAATTATCTACAAATAATACGTTAAGCAGCATTATTCAATTGCAACACTTTTTCTGCAACAGGGGTAGGAAAAAAAGCTAACAGAATGTTCTTCAATATTTGATTTTTACCTGTGCAACTCAAATGTTGAAGAACATTTGATCAAATCAAATTTATTTAAATTCTAAATACATGTAATTTCTAAGTTATAATTAGAACTTGAATAAATAGAAAGTCATCTAAAACTAATTTATTATCCTGAAACAAAGAAGAAGTTGTTCGCTGATGCATTATCATGACGAGAATTAAATAATGCTAGAATTTCCATAAGGTATTTGTATTTCATCACATAATTGAAAGTGTTCCCCTACAGTGTCTTCTGAAGCAGATTAATTGCAATTCAGCCATTGCTAGTGGGTGGCCAACTGTCAGATCTGCCCAGGTTAGAAAAGGAACAAAACATAAGAAGAGTAGAAAATCTATTACAGAAGTGTTCATGTATCTCATTTGTTCAGGTAATCTGCAATGTGTCTACTGTGACATAAGTCTTCATGTACCTTATTTGTTCAGGTAATCTGCTATGTGTCTACTGTGACATAAGTCTTCATGTACCTCATTTGTTCAGGTAATCTGCAATGTGTCTACTGTGACAGAAGTGTTCATGTACCTCATTTGTTCCGGCAATCTGTTGTGTCTACTGTGATTAGAATGATCAGCTATCTTGATTCCAAACAAACATGCCAGCAAAAACCTTCTAGAGCAGAATCTACTACACTAATGGTCAGTTCTATTCCTGGCCTAATTTAGTCAATGGTAACCATAGGCTGCCGTCTCTAGAACTATTAGTGTCTTACAATTTGCATCTCTCCTGACTGTCGATGCACTAAGAACAGGAGCCTAAGACAAGTGTTGATAACTTCTAGAACTATATCGACCACATTACTGAAGAGAGATGACATTAACCAAGAGATGACTCTTTTCTGTAACGCTCTTACTGTTAGCAATTGATGACCGTGTTTCACTATAAACACACTTCTTTTTAGGGCACAATTTGATGCCATAAAACTGGAAGAATGTTTAAGCTGTAAGCATAAAGGAGTCGTACAGTCCATAGTTCTTGACAGCCTGTTGACACTTAATCTGATTTTCTGGCCTATACTGTAAGTAAACTGTAAGTATGTATAACTTGTTAATGGCCTCGGCAGTTATCAACAAATTCATGTTTTGCGTTCTATGCAAAAAGAAAGGAAAAAATGTAAAGACAGAAATCAGAAATTATTGAGTGAGTTGAACAAATGTGTTATAAAAGTTAGTAATCTCATCATATTAGTGAATGTACGATAGTAATCTAATAGTGGTAGTGAATGTAGGGTAGTAATCTAATAGTGGTAGTGAATATAGGGTAGTAATCTAATAGTAGTAGTGAATGTAGGGTAGTAATCTAATAGTGGTAGTGAATGTAGGGTAGTAATCTAATAGTAATAGTGAGTGTAGGGTAGTAATCTAGTATTAGTAGTGGTTGTAAGGTAGTAATCTAATAGTAGTAGTGAATGTAAGGTAGTAATCTAATAGTAGTAGTGAATGTAAGGTAGTGATCTAATAGTAGTAGTGAATGTAATGTAGTAATCTAATAGTAGTATTGGATGTAGGGTGGTAATCTAATAGTAGTATTGAATGTAAGGTAGCAATCTAATAGTAGTAGCGAATATAGGGTAGTAATCTAATAGTAGTATTGGATGTAGGGTGGTAATCTAATAGTAGTAGTGAATGTAGGGTAGTAACCTAATAGTAGTAGTGAATGTTGAGTAGTAATCTAATAGTAGTAATGAATGTAGGGTAGTAATCTAATAGTAGTGAATGCAGGGTAGTAATCTAATAGTAGTAGTGAATGAAGGGTAGTAAATAATAGGATGGCAGCTTGCAACTAGCAACGGCTGAAATTTCATCTCTGTAGAAGGGTTGGAAAGGTAATCTCAAAATCTGACAAATTATATTAAAAAACTATGTTTTGCTACTTTGACAGCTGTTGAATTTTAGAGAAAAGGGTTGATAACTCCAAGATGTTAGCTACAGGGTTATGGATATTTGAAGGGGTCATTAAGTAGAATACACTTGGTTTTATTACCTCACATTATAGCTCTATACTTGGTTCTCTCTCTTAATGATGGACTCGCACAAATCTTTGTAGCTTTTATCAGGAATTATCGGTATTTTTCATCATTTGCTATTGTTTGCTCTGTTTAAAGTGCTCTGACTGCCAGGATGTTCCAAGATTATAATCAATGAAACTTAATTGCGGTTAAAATGCTAAAATCAAGCGAAACGACACTTATAACATCAATAGTTGCGAAGAGACCAACAGGATAAAGACCCGTAATCCTACAGCTTGAATGCAATATTTTTTCCTGAGTGTTTTAATTGAGATCATTCTGGCAATCAGATTATCTTCAGCATTAAAAACAGTCTCAAATGATAGAAAATAATTGATACTTGCTGATATAATCTACTAAAATTCTGTGTAAGTTCATTTTTAATTTTGACTTGAGCAAGATACAGATAAGCTTTGTAGATGGTAACATGTTTTTACAAACAATAATATGGTGGTCTGACATCGCTGTGACAAAATGGGTCAAGATCACAGAAACCATGGTTAAGTCAGGATTGTAATATTTAGAGTTATCTACATTAGCAAAAGGAAGAAATTCTTACAGTTATTTTGCAAAAAGGATTTTGATTCTAGCTTAAGTACAGCAGATTTTATGGTCAATAAACTGAAAGCGCGTTTACCATTTGTGCGAAAACATCGTTCTGAGAAAACTGGCATTAAAGTTTGAGAAATGAAAACCAGTGTACAATCTTTTTTACATTTCAAAACGTCATAGCAACCAATATCAAGAAGTTGTGATATTTATCTAGATTTCTGTATTTATATCCAAAAAACTATGCTGAATTTAAAAATCTAAACAGATTTTAGCTGATTGTCATAAAAATAGCTGTATATTTATAAGAAAATGTATTACTTAATTTTGCAGATATTGTAATGGATTTACTGAGCTGAGCTTTCTCTAATTATCATAAGTGTTAAACTATTCTCGGATTAGCCCAAAAGCCAGCTTGCGCAGAAAGCCCATAGATTAACACCCAGCCCTTGCTATATAAGCAAAGATGCTCCAGTGTTAAACAGGAAGGAGTAAGGATATGCAACAAGAGAAGACACCCTAGTGAGAGAGAACAAAGAGCACAGAGCAAGTGATACAGACTACGAACAACAAAAATAAGGAGTGAGAATTACAGTCTTAATCTTGATTAAGAACAGGGTGGTAACATTAACCTACCTCTGTGCAGCTTTGTATATCTTTGTAACATATATATCTTAACAGTCTTACATATACAAGTGTAACTGTTTTGAGTATTTATAATTTGTAACTCATTTCAGCATTACGCTTGATTGTAGTGAATTGTATCTAATTGTTCTATCTTTTCATGTTTATAGAGCTTGTTTGAATAAAGAGCCATTATTCGCCAGACACCCTGCTTGCAACAATTACAGTTGTACATGAGAGCTATTACTCATTCGGTATAAGACAACTTGTATGCAGAACCCACTTGCAAGTGGCTAGTCAGCGCTGACTTCCACAACAATATTAAAAACGGCTTGGCAGTACCGCGATATCGGACACAGCCAAATCATCAACAAAATCTTGAGAAAAACAGCTGTAACATATTGCACACCATCGGTCTCTATATATTTCGATATTGCAATTTTGAATAATTATTCTTATAATTAAATCTGATAATAATCCTATAAAATTGAATAATCATTCTTATAATTAAATATTGTAATAATCTTGTAAGAATCGTTAAGAAAATATCTTCGTAATTCCCTTTACTTTCACTGCTTTTGACATCAGTTATAATACCAAAGTACTCATTATAAGTGTCCAAAATGTCAGAGTTATCTTTAAAATCAGCAAAAAAGAAAGGATTATATTTATCGGGCGCCATTTTTCAGTACTTTCTGTTTAGCATAGCAACGGTTTTAAGGGGTTTTTTCCGATTAGTTAAAGACTTCTATTGGCTAAACTGATTTCAGATTCAGAAATATCACTATTTGATTTGTCCAGATGCATGCGTTACAAAAATCGTTACTAATATTATAAATTCAGTTGGTGCAACTTCAAAGTCGAATAACTCAACTTCGTGATTTGTGACTTAACCATGGTTTTTGTGACCGTGACACAAATGTGAGATTCTACTTTGATAATTGAAAGAGCTAATATTATTTAAGAAACATGTTGTTTTGCTGACTTCTGAGTTATTGTAACAGTGATATATGATTACCTGTACAATAGGCAGCAGAGCAAATGAAACTTCACTTCCATTACATTATTGTATTGCCTTCCTATATATAATTGTGAAAAAACTCTGAACATAATTATATTTGTAGTAGATCACTGCTAAGGTGCCTAAATGTCCTCAAACAGACTCAAGTATGATGCAATAATACGTTGCTCATAGCATTACATAATCTTAGTCTGTCGAGGAGATAGTAAACCACATCACTAACATGACAATATTTTAGGTTTTTTTTTGACCTTCAGAAATTATTACATTTTTTTGCTCGAGGAAGTTAATCCTAATTAAAATTAAGTCGTTTGACCTGTTAAGATTTCGTATGGTGTCTAACTTTGCCGCGCGATCTCATCTGTTAAAACCAACTTTTAGCCAATCAAGAAAACTCACCCTGACATAAAACCGGCCTGTTTCCAGGTCATATTTATCTACTACAAGGATTAGTTTGAGCGCTCGAGGTACGGTGATGGTCCATGAACAACTTTGATAATTGCTATAACGACTAGACCAGCTCAAAGGGGGGCTGAGGGTTCCATTGCTCTGAGTGAACGTAGATGTATAGCAGGGTGTTGCACCTAAAAAAGAAAACAAATAGTAGATCATATATTGCTCAGACTATATCTGTTCCTGTGTTCTATGTGATTTGCATGTTTCCTATGTACAAAGTTTAATACTAAGATTGCTAGCAAAATGTTTAACCTGAGAATTCAGCTGCCGAGCATCATGATAAACCAGCCAGATTCTGGTTTTTTTGTAGCTGCAGTCTAAGGTAATAGAAAAAACGGAGAGCTGAAGTGATTTTAACTGCTGTACTTATTATTATTATAATTAACATATCGAAATGTAAGTACATGTATGTTGGAAAGAGGCGATACTGCACAGTCATTGATTGCATTAAGACAACTCTGGTATGTTTACATGTATACATGATCATTTTACATGTACATGTTTATGTGTACACATGTGCATGGTGCCACGTATAGATGTACGCATGTAAACTGCTATGTGTACATGTTTGCATATACATGGACAGGTGTATGTGTATAGCTGTATCTGTACATCTACATGTACATACACAAGTATGCATCTACATGTACAAACAAATGTAGATGCATACATGTGTATATACATGTACATGTATATACAAATGTATGCATCTACATGTTTGCTTGTATGATTAAACATGTGTATGTGTATTCTTAAATGTGCATACATATTCTGAACATTCAAAATTTACTCAGATAGCTTAATAATGTTGCATCATAAATTTTCCTTTTAGGCAAATTTAAATATTTAAAACTTTTCACGAAGTACACTTGAACTTCACGAAAGTGTCCAAAGTTGGACAAAAAAATCAGATTTACCTTTTTGTTGTATTAACTTGTTTCTTCCAAATGTACTCTGAACTATAATTATTATACTATGGCAGAACTTTTCTTTTATAAATCTGTTATATAACTAATTATTTGATTATTACTGAATGTTGAAGCACCTGCCAAATGAATTGTTTTTAATTCATTTAACTCACATTTACCAAATTTACTACCGCTTTAGACTGTATGAGTGATTTCATATATAAATCCCTCAAATTGTGAAGAGTGAAGTAATACACGGTAAGAGTGAAGAAGGTTTGTACAGAAGCACTAAGTAATATTCAGTAGGGTAATAACTGACTGGTTACTGTAAAAGTGAAGGTTTGTACAGAAGCACTAATTACTATTCAGTAGGGCAATTACTGACTGGTTACTGTAAGAGTGAAGGTTTGTGCAGAAGCACTAATTACTATTCAGTAGGGTAATCACTGACTGGTTACTGTAAGAATGAAGAAGGTTTGTACAGAAACACTGAGTAATATTCAGTAAAGTAATCACTGACTGGTTACTGTAAGAGTGAAGAAGGTTTGTACAGAAGCACTAAGTAATATTCAGTAGGGTAATTACTGAACGGTTACTGTAAGAGTGAAGAAGATTTGTACAGAAGCAGTGTTATTCAGTAGTGTAATCACTGACTGGTTACTGTAAGAGTGAAGAAGGGTTGTACAGAAGCACTACGTACTATTCAGTAGGGTAATTCCTGAACGGTTACTGTGGCTATGAAAATGGTCACCTTTCCAAAAATTCTGTTTATTTTATCATCTTCTACTTTTAGCTGCTTCAGTGTTCAATTAAAAGATAACAACGAGTAGTGCATCGGCGATGTGTACAGACTTGTACTATCCCAAATTTTCCCATAAACCAGGGCATGAGCTAGTTAGCAAGAGTGTGGATTAGTTAGACATATCATGGATTAGTAAGCCAAGGTATGAATTAGTTAGCCAGGGTATAGATTAGTTAGCAAGGGTATAGATTAGTTAGGCAGGGTTTGGATGAATCAACCATGTCATGAAGTAGTTATTCAGCACAAAAATTAGTTAGACTCAGCATGTATTGGCTGCCTAGAACATTAATTAGTTCGCCACAGCAAGTGTTAGTCACAGCATGTGTTAGTTAGCCACAGCATGTGTTAGTTAGCCACACCATGTGTTAGTTAGCCACAGCATGTGTTAGTTAGCCACAGCATGTGTTAGTTAGCCACAGCATGTGTTAGTTAGACACAGCATGTGTCAGTTAGTCACAGCATCTGTTAATTAGCCACAGCATGTGTTAGTTAGCCACAGCATGTGTTAGTTAGCCGGCCATTTAGTCAAACCTTTAAAAAAATATCAATAGCTCTTGAGTCAATTATTAAGTACAGCAAGTGGTGTGTCATGGTAAAGCAATGTGTCTATGAAAAAGACGTTTCTATAAAAATGGATGTTTTTTAAAACAGGTGTATTCATAAAAATAATGTGTCTATTAAAAAGGATGTGTCTATGAAAAAAGATGCATCTTTGAAAAAGATAAAAAAATGTGAAGAAATATCTATGGGGGATGTATATCTATCTATATGCATCTATCTATAATATCTATCTAGGGATGTGTCTATGTAAAGGGGTGTGTCTGTGTGAAGGTCACCCCTTCACACAGACATGTGAAGGGGATGTGTCTGTGTAAAGGGGTGTGTATGTGTAAAGGGTTGTGTCTGTGTAAAGGGGTGTGTCTGTGTAAAGGGGTGTGTCTGTGTAAAGGGATGTGTCTGTGTAAAGGGGTGTGTCTGTGTAAAGGGATGTGTTTGTGCCAGTTGGAGTATGCTCAAGAAAAAAGGTGTCTGTGCAAGTTCTCTTGAATCTCCACGCAAAAAGTGGAGTTATACCTAGTGATGGAAGGGTGTAAAAGGAGTGTAACCATGATTGTTGATAGGTCCTGAAAAAGGAGCGTAACCATGCGTGTTGGTAGGTTCTGGCTAAGAAATGTAGCAATGCATAGCGATAGGTCCAGATAAAGGGGTGTTACCATGCATGTTGACAGGTTCTGACAAAGGGGTGCAACCAAGCATGTTGATAGGTCCAGTCAAAGGGTGTAACTATAGGTTTTAATAGGTCAAGGCAAGAAGTGTATCCATGCATATTGACAGGTCCAGTATTACGTTTTTAAGCTCTCATGGAGACATGTTTGAAGTTAGTTCATAGCTGTGTTTTACACGCTTACATATCGATTGCATACTTACCTATGCTTATGCTGCAAATGGCTAGCCAAACTATGACAGCAGACAATAAAACTCTCTGAGCAGACATAGCTGCTTGCACCTAAAAGCATTGAAAGAACGGGTGGACAAATACAAAATAGACAGTTGATATCGCCTGCTACAGGTAGACCCACTCTTTATCAGGTGTCACTATAAATTCGTAAATACATGGTACATGTAATATTCCTCCCATATGCATACACTTTCATGAATCATTTTTGTAAGATGCTGATAAAATAGAATACTTTGAAGCTTTCCACCTATAGAGGTTTAAGTGAGTTTTCTTGAGCAGAGTTGAAATAGAAGATCTTAGGTCAAATTTACACAGTTGGTATTACTAAGGAATGTTTATCATACCTTATAGCATGCTTCTATTCACACAGTTGCTATTCCTAAAGAATGTTTATCATGCCTTATAACATACTTCTATTCACACAGTTGGTATTACTAAGGAAAGTTTATCATACCTTATAACATACTTCTATTCACACAGTTGGTATTACTAAGGAATGTTTATCATACCATATAACATATTTCTGTTCACACAGTTGCTATTACTAAGGAATGTTTATCATACCTTATAACATACTTCTATTCACACAGTTGGTATTACTAAGGAATGTTTATCATACCATATAACATATTTCTATTCACACAGTTGCTATTACTAAGGAATGTTTATCATACCTTATAACATACTTCTATTCACACAGTTGGTAATACTAAGGAATGTTTATCATACCTTATAACATACTTCTATTCACACAGTTGGTATTACTAAGGAATGTTTATCATACCTTATAGCATACTTCTATTTACACAGATGGTACTACTAAGGAATGTTTATCATACCTTATAGCATACTTCTATTTACACAGCTGGTATTACTAAGGAATGTTTATCATACCTTATAGCATGCTTCTATTCACACAGTTGGTATTCCTAAAGAATGTTTATCATGCCTTATAACATACTTCTATTCACACAGTTGGTATTACTAAGGAAAGTTTATCATACCTTATAACATACTTCTATTCACACAGTTGGTATTACTAAGGAATGTTTATCATACCATATAACATATTTCTGTTCACACAGTTGCTATTACTAAGGAATGTTTATCATACCTTATAACATACTTCTATTCACACAGTTGGTATTACTAAGGAATGTTTATCATACCATATAACATATTTCTATTCACACAGTTGCTATTACTAAGGAATGTTTATCATACCTTATAACATACTTCTATTCACACAGTTGGTAATACTAAGGAATGTTTATCATACCTTATAACATACTTCTATTCACCCAGTTGGTATTACTAAGGAATGTTTATCATACCTTATAGCATACTTCTATTTACACAGATGGTACTACTAAGGAATGTTTATCATATCTTATAGCATACTTCTGTTCACACAGTTGCTATTACTAAGGAATGTTTATCATACCTTATAACATACTTCTATTTACACAGTTGGTATTACTAAGGAATGTTTATCATACCTTATAGCATACTTCTATTTACACAGCTGGTATTACTAAGGAATGTTTATCATACCTTATAGCATACTTCTATTCACAGTTGGTATTACTGAGGAATGTTTATCTTACCTTATAACATACTTCTATTCACAGTTGGTATTACTAAGGAATGTTTATCATACCTTTTAGCACACTTCTATTTACACAGTTGGTATTACTAAGGATTGTTTATCATACCTTATAACATACTTCTATTTACACAGTTGGTATTACTAAGGAATGTTTATCTCACCTTATAACATATACTTCTATTCACAGTTGGTATTACTGAGGAATGTTTATCTTACCTTATAACATATACTTCTATTTACAGTTGGTATTACTGAGGAATGTTTATCTTACCTTATAACATACTTCTATTCACAGTTGGTATTACTAAGGAATGTTTGTCATACCTTATGGTTTGCCTTGTTACTTTCACAACTGTTAGATTTTTGCTCAATCTAAACTCTACCTCAATACTGCTTACCACACGACTGCAAAATATAATCAGTGCTGACTATTAGTTTTATGATAACTAAATGACCCCTATCACAGGTCAACTTCTTCTTACAACAGACTCTTCGCTTCGATCAAGCAGAGTCTTTTTCAAAAGTCATGCTTCCTTTTGGCAAACATACTTTGCATGCTGACACTCACTCGTAATTTTTTATTGAGGTCATCAGAGTTTAACACATAAACCATAAATCATAATATCTTTTATTTTCATGTTTTTTAGCTTAACCCAGGCAATCGAAACATCTGCCTGGTATATTTTGCAATTTTGCCTTATTATATGCACACTCTGAAATTGTAACTCTTATCTGTTATTGGGCAGGGTATTTTTGAAATGTCATACTTCCTTTTGCCCAAAATATTTTGCTATCTGGCTCGCAATGATCAGAGATGTAAAGAGTTTAATGTGTGAACTATCAATTATTGGTGTTTGTTAGCCTAACTTAGGCAATTGAAACATCTGCTAGACACATACTAGAAGGTGCCTTGTTGGAGGCAGAGTTCACAAATATTTACTTGAGTCACACATCATAGGGACCATTTTACTAACTCTACTTCCTTATTCATTTTATGGGATGGCCATTTACAATAATTTGGAGCTGTCTGCTGAAGGCATCATTTATGACAAGTTTATTTTTAGTAACGGTTTTGATATTTTGCTACACTCCACCTGAGCTTAACGTCAGCACAGGGGAGAAAATGTTACCTTCACATGAATGCTACACTGACATTCCAATTTGTTTCAGTTTAGAATCTGATCAAAGTTGATCATCACCACCTGACTTGTTATTTTTTGTTCAACTGTTGGATGGTCTCATTCAGCCATAGAGCCTTCCTAGCAGATGACCCTTCTCAACAACTTTGTCTTTAGCAGCCAAATGATGTCAAATGCTACAACTACTTCTGCTACCACAACTAGTACTATTCTTACTACTACCACCCCTGATGCTGCTACTAATACTACTACTACAATGGTATCAACACCATATATTGTTTTTTAAATGTTAAAATAAGCAGTTTTTCTTTTAACAACTAACTTGATTCAAAGTTAATAACAACATTCATGACAGTCACAGTGATTGAAGTTTCTCTAACATAACTTTTTGGCACCTCTATATATTATATTCTTTAACCAACCTTGCTTAGACGTTTTATTCTATTTTTAAACCAACCTAGCGTAGATGTACATATTAACTATTTATAAGCAGTAACTCTGTGTTACTATTTATAAAACGTGTACATCAATATTACATTGTAGTTCTATGCCTTGGACAGTGGTAACAATAATGTCATCAAGATCACCAAATAACTGATACCAATAGAAAACTTGTGCAATAAAAATTAATCGATTATGAACATCGACAAAAAAACTATGTAGTCAGTAAAAACCCAAAAAAAAATTATATTGTCAATGGAGTTTTTGGAGTAAGTCCAGACAGTGGGTTATTTCAACTTTGAATGAGCTAAAAACATATAACCCTTTTTTCCTCTCGCTCCCTTTTTCTCTTTCTCCATGCTTGCTCATTCTTTCTCTGTCCTCTCTCTCTCTTTCTTTGTCTTTTCGCTCTTTCTGTCACTCTCTCTTCCAATCTCTCCCTCTTTTTGTTGATGCACAGTTTATATGACAGTCAGTTGTTCATCTCCTCTTTCAGAATAATAGCCTTTGTACAATGTATATAGTGTTCAACTGACTCGCTGTTTTTGTTTTTAGTGTTTATTCTATGAAAGACACACAAAAACACAGTCCAACCACTTTAGGTTGCTAAATTAGTATGACCTACCAATGCAACCGGCAGACTTAGCTTATAATTAGAAACCAGTGGAACCAGAAAGTGGAACCAGAACCAGTTGTGAAACCAGAACCATTTGTGAAACCAGAACCAGTTGTGGAACCAGAACCAATTGTGAAACCAGGACCAGTTGTGGAACCAGATCCAGTGTGAAACCAGAATCAGTTGTGAAACCAGAACTAGCTGTGAAATCAGAACCAGTTGTGGAACCAGAACCAGTTGTGGAACCAAAACCAGTTGTAGAACCAGAACTAGTTGTGGAACTAGGTTTAGCCAAACTGACTTACGACTTCGAGGTATCTCTAGCTTTTGTGCGTCTTTTTCTTCCAATGATATCATGGTTTAGTTCTTTGAACATATTGCTTCTCTAGAATCTCAACCACGTAGGGCTGTATAAATTTACCAAAATCCTGTTAGGTTTTTCCAAGTTTTCAAAGTGATCTTTTTGAATCTGCATAATTGTCAGACAATTCTTGATATCTCAAGCTAATGTTGGTAAAACAGCAGGTTGCAAAAAAAAGAGGTTTCCCCCCGAAAGTTTTAGAAATATTTTAAGAATGTCAGCTCATTAGTTTTAGTGAGATTGTTGCACAGAAATATTGCAAAGACAACATACTAACCGGGAATGCAGTTAAATCACAGGATAAGCATATAATACGTACAAGCAGCAAGACACCCAAAGACATCAAAAAATTCAATAATTGAAAAAAGTTTAAAGAAAATTAGAAACTTCAAAATTGGAGGAATCAATCATAGAAATTGAGTCAACACCAGATGGATAACATGTCTAACGGATGCCGGAGCAATTAAACCTACTAACCACCACCACTAGAAAACTACCAAAGAAACATTGGAGACGACTCGAATGAGTACACATATACAGATCTGTCAATCCTGTCAAACACAACCTAGATACCAAGAGTAAGTCATGACCTCCACCATACAGGTCTACATCATGTACACCAGCTGAAGACTTATGCAAACAAAGATACCCTCACACGCCTGACATGTCGTCCCAAACGCCAGACATCTATAAAAAAGGACAGCTCCAATGACTCAGCCTCTCTCTTTTCCCAGGGCCTGCTCATGCGCCCTCCTCTCTGCCTGCTGAGGAGCCTCTTTCTCTCGCCTATGGAGCCTCATTCTCTTTACTCAGCTAAGCCTATTCCACACCACTATTTCAACTGAAGAAACTCTCTACCTATGGACTCACGACTCTCGCTTGACTGTTGAGACTTACACCTGTACGAGACTGAGAAAGCAACCATGGACAAGCGTTCGAGTAATGATGTAACTTTCATTAGCTATTCTCACCTTTTGTTATTAATATTATAATTGTTTTAGAATTTTGTTCGTGTTGTATTTTAATTGTTTGACTTATTAAATAAAGGTGTAACTTTTACTGGTAAATATCAGTATTGTTTACAATAGCTTAACACCTTCATTAATACCTGAACCAGTAATAATCAGACTAGTTCCCACAAGCTAAGCAAAAGTAAACAAACTAAACAGTAAAAGTAGAATAAAATGACAAATCAATTTCAGCACTGACGTTGTGGTGGATTCAGATTAGTTATGCATAACATAATCTTTTCACATTCACCCATAACATCGCACAGCCGCTATTTATCGCTTTCCAATATAAGTAAAGAAGTTTGCACCGAACTTTCGTTTTCGCCTGTTAAAAACTTGCTTGTCGTTGGGAGAGTTGGGTGCTTTCAGTAATGAAAGTTTTAGCTTGTAAGTTATTTTTGGTCTATTTGTTGTTGAGATTATTTGATACAGCAAATTACATAATGCTATTTTTAGTAAAAAACCTTTTTCTCTTTCTATCGCACAGCTACCTTCTGCAAGAAGCTTAGTAACTAGAGTGTTATTTAAATAGTGTCTTTTATAGAATTCACGTAAAACAAGTTGTTCACTCAACTATCATAACAAGATCCCAATTGATGATATTAGCTGCAGATCTAATTATTCGTTATTAAATTATTATTTCATTGTACATTGTAAAAGTTACGTATTAAATAAACCTGATGAATAATAAGGTTTTTTGTCCACTCGAGTATTTTTAGTCATAAAACATCTTATTAGCATTTTAGCCTTTGCCATAAAAATTTAGGTTTTTGTATGTTTTGTATATACAAAATGATTTGTATATTGTGTATAACTTATACAAAATAATCCGCATTATACTACATGTTGGATGTATCAGGGAATAAAACTTGCTCAATCAGATTAAATTAGTAAAGTTTCCAGTCTGACTTTTCATATCTTTAGCTTTTGCTTTTAAATGTGCAATTATACTCATAGACATGTAGAGACAATTATACTCATATATACATGTAGAGACAATTATACTCATATATACATGTAGAGACAATTATACTCATAGACATGTAGAGACAATTATACTCATAGACATGTAGAGACAATTATACTCATATATACATGTAGAGACAATTATACTCATAGACATGTAGAGACAATTATACTCATAGACATGTAGAGACAATTATACTCATAGACATGTAGAGACAATTATACTCATATATACATGTAGAGACAATTATACTCATATATACATGTAGAGACAATTATACTCATAGACATGTAGAGACAATTATACTCATAGACATGTAGAGACAATTATACTCATAGACATGTAGAGACAATTATACTCATATATACATGTAGAGACAATTATACTCATAGACATGTAGAGACAATTATACTCATAGACATGTAGAGACAATTATACTCATATATACATGTAGAGACAATTATACTCATAGACATGTAGAAACAATTATACTCATATATACATGTAGAGACAATTATACTCATAGACATGTAGAGACAATTATACTCATATATACATGTAGAGACAATTATACTCATAGACATGTAGAGACAATTATACTCATAGACATGTAGAGACAATTATACTCATAGACATGTAGAGACAATTATACTCATATATACATGTAGAGACAATTATACTCATAGACATGTAGAGACAATTATACTCATAGACATGTAGAGACAATTATACTCATATATACATGTAGAGACAATTATACTCATATATACATGTAGAGACAATTATACTCATAGACATGTAGAGACAATTATACTCATATATACATGTAGAAACAATTATACTCATATATACATGTAGAGACAATTATACTCATAGACATGTAGAGACAATTATACTCATATATACATGTAGAGACAATTATACTCATAGACATGTAGAGACAATTATACTCATATATACATGTAAAGACAATTATACTCATATAGACATGTAGAGACAATTATAATCATATAGACATGTAGAGACAATTATACTCATAGACATATAGAGACAATTATACTCATAGACATGTAGAGACAATTATACTCATAGACATGTAGAGACAATTATACTCATATATACATGTCTGTTTATCAAAACTGTCATCTATATATATAAATCTCAACAGATGTCTTTTGTTTGTTGGTCTGTCGTATTCTGTGTCCAGTTACAGCGATAAAGTTTTAGGAATGAGAAAAGCCCTTTGTACTGGATTTAAAGTTGGCACTGCTAGTTCTGGAGGCGGCAAGCTTACCTATTAGACCACATGTCCAACTGAGCTTAGTTATTAGTAATAGTTAAGATACCGTATTCATTACATGTATCAGTTAGAATACTCACAATGACAATGCGTCACATGTAACAATTACCAGGTGACCTCACTAGATGAATGCCCGGCATTGCTTTAGTAATAAAAACAGCTTGTAAATAATTACAGGGAGTGCATAGTAAATAATGCAATGCAAGGTAATGCAATGTTTATAAGCTGCTTTTATTACTTGTGCAACGCAGAGCATCTACATGTAGTTAGTGCATATAAAAAAGTATTTTTTTACAAATTTCAGACCTCACAAAAAGCATTTCCAGCAAGGAATAACTAATTAAACAGATAAAAATTTAACTGAGCTATTTGTTAATGCTTATTTACGAAATCGGTATCAATATTTCAGTTTTATGATTTCTTATTGATTACAACCTACAGAGAAGGATTAAACATGTAATGCTTATGCTAATGACATGAATGAGCTAAAGAGCTAATCACCAATAATTCAAGTTACTCTCTAGTCTATCACTCTTCCTTTTGCTGTCAAAGTACCACATGAAACTTGTCTGGTAAATGGAAAATTTTTAACTTTTATTTATTTAATCTTGTAAAGGAAACTGCTAGTTCTCTTCACTCCCGACTTTGTTGGACTGAATTGAGAGACAATGTAGATGAAATTTTCACTTCAGAGGATGCAATTACTCGCGTAAAAAGTATTTAGTTTTTAAAGATTTACCGAAGCCGGAAATAATAGTGTAACAACACTTTTGAAATTTAAACGGCACATTTAAAACTTACAACCTAAAAAAATAGGATGTAATCGTAAAAGAATTAGTTTTTAAGCAAAACACTAATGCAAAAAGTAATATTAACTAACACACATGTTGGAACCTTGCCATAAGTTTTAAGGCAATAAGGCAAAAATTCGTAAGGCACAAATGTTGTATAGAAGGTATAGAAACCCACAGTAATCTAATGTTGTATAGAAGGTATAGAAACCCACAGTAATTTAATGTTGTATAGAAGGGTATAGAAACCCACAGTAATTTAATGTTGTATAGAAGGGTATAGAAACCCACAGTAATTTAATGTTGTATAGAGGGTATAGAAACCCACAGTAATTTAATGTTGTATAGAAGGGTATAGAAACCCACAGTAATTTAATGTTGTATAGAAGAGTATAGAAACCCACAGTAATCTAATGTTGTATAGAAGGGTATAGAAACCCACAGTAATTTAATGTTGTATAGAAGGGTATAGAAACCCACAGTAATTTAATGTTGTATAGAGGGTATAGAAACCCACAGTAATTTAATGTTGTATAGAAGGGTATAGAAACCCACAGTAATTTAATGTTGTATAGAGGGTATAGAAACCCACAGTAATCTAATGTTGTATAGAAGGGTATAGAAACCCACAGTAATTTAATGTTGTATAGAGGGTATAGAAACCCACAGTAATTTAATGTTGTATAGAGGGTATAGAAACCCACAGTAATCTAATGTTGTATAGAAGGTATAGAAACCCACAGTAATTTAATGTTGTATAGAAGGGTATAGAAACCCACAGTAATTTAATGTTGTATAGAAGGGTATAGAAACCCACAGTAATCTAATGTTGTATAGAGGGTATAGAAACCCACAGTAATTTAATGTTGTATAGAAGAGTATAGAAACCCACAGTAATCTAATGTTGTATAGAAGGGTATAGAAACCCACAGTAATCTAATGTTGTATAGAAGGGTATAGAAACCCACAGTAATCTAATGTTGTATAGAAGGGTATAGAAACCCACAGTAATCTAATGTTGTATAGAAGGTATAGAAACCCACAGTAATTTAATGTTGTATAGAGGGTATAGAAACCCACAGTAATTTAATGTTGTATAGAAGGGTATAGAAACCCACAGTAATTTAATGTTGTATAGAGGGTATAGAAACCCACAGTAATTTAATGTTGTATAGAGGGTATAGAAACCCACAGTAATTTAATGTTGTATAGAGGGTATAGAAACCCACAGTAATCTAATGTTGTATAGAAGGGTATAGAAACCCACAGTAATTTAATGTTGTATAGAAGGTATAGAAACCCACAGTAATTTAATGTTGTATAGAAGGTATAGAGGCCCACAGTAATTTAATGTTGTATAGAAGGGTATAGAAACCCACAGTAATTTAATGTTGTATAGAGGGGTATAGAAACCCACAGTAATTTAATGTTGTATAGAGGGTATAGAAACCCACAGTAATTTAATGTTGTATAGAAGGTATAGAAACCCACAGTAATTTAATGTTGTATAGAGGGTATAGAAACCCACAGTAATTTAATGTTGTATAGAAGAGTATAGAAACCCACAGTAATTTAATGTTGTATAGAAGGTATAGAAACCCACAGTAATTTAATGTTGTATAGAAGGGTATAGAAACCCACAGTAATTTAATGTTGTATAGAAGGGTATAGAAACCCATAGTAATTTAATGTTGTATAGAAGGGTATAGAAACCCACAGTAATTTAATGTTGTATAGAGGGTATAGAAACCCACAGTAATTTAATGTTGTATAGAGGGTATAGAAACCCACAGTAATTTAATGTTGTATAGAGGGTATAGAAACCCACAGTAATTTAATGTTGTATAGAAGGGTATAGAAACCCACAGTAATTTAATGTTGTATAGAGGGTATAGAAACCCACAGTAATTTAATGTTGTATAGAGGGTATAGAAACCCACAGTAATTTAATGTTGTATAGAAGGGTATAGAAACCCACAGTAATTTAATGTTGTATAGAGGGGTATAGAAACCCACAGTAATTTAATGTTGTATAGAAGGTATAGAAACCCACAGTAATTTAATGTTGTATAGAAGGGTATAGAAACCCACAGTAATTTAATGTTGTATAGAAGGGTATAGAAACCCACAGTAATTTAATGTTGTATAGAAGGGTATAGAAACCCACAGTAATTTAATGTTGTATAGAAGGGTATAGAAACCCACAGTAATTTAATGTTGTATAGAAGGGTATAGAAACCCACAGTAATCTAATGTTGTATAGAAGGGTATAGAAACCCACAGTAATTTAATGTTGTATAGAAGGTATAGAAACCCACAGTAATTTAATGTTGTATAGAAGGTATAGAAACCCACAGTAATTTAATGTTGTATAGAAGGGTATAGAAACCCACAGTAATTTAATGTTGTATAGAGGGGTATAGAAACCCACAGTAATTTAATGTTGTATAGAGGGTATAGAAACCCACAGTAATTTAATGTTGTATAGAAGGTATAGAAACCCACAGTAATTTAATGTTGTATAGAGGGTATAGAAACCCACAGTAATTTAATGTTGTATAGAAGGGTATAGAAACCCACAGTAATTTAATGTTGTATAGAAGGTATAGAAACCCACAGTAATTTAATGTTGTATAGAAGGGTATAGAAACCCACAGTAATTTAATGTTGTATAGAAGGGTATAGAAACCCATAGTAATTTAATGTTGTATAGAAGGGTATAGAAACCCACAGTAATTTAATGTTGTATAGAGGGTATAGAAACCCACAGTAATTTAATGTTGTATAGAGGGTATAGAAACCCACAGTAATTTAATGTTGTATAGAGGGTATAGAAACCCACAGTAATTTAATGTTGTATAGAAGGGTATAGAAACCCACAGTAATTTAATGTTGTATAGAGGGTATAGAAACCCACAGTAATTTAATGTTGTATAGAGGGTATAGAAACCCACAGTAATTTAATGTTGTATAGAAGGGTATAGAAACCCACAGTAATTTAATGTTGTATAGAAGGGTATAGAAACCCACAGTAATTTAATGTTGTATAGAGGGGTATAGAAACCCACAGTAATTTAATGTTGTATAGAAGGTATAGAAACCCACAGTAATTTAATGTTGTATAGAAGGGTATAGAAACCCACAGTAATTTAATGTTGTATAGAAGGGTATAGAAACCCACAGTAATTTAATGCAAACGCCCCCGCATAAAAATAATCAACATTTTACATGTGAACTTATTAAAATTTAGTAAAAAAATAATATGTTAATTTTAGTAATCATAGTTAACTACAGTAACTTTAGTGTATTTTGGATATTTATAGGTTATGATCTGCAATAAAATGTAGCATTACAATCTAATATATGCAGTACATACCATAGAAGGTTCTTGCCTTTGAGACAGACGTACTATAAACGTTGAATTTAAGCTAAATAAATTTAGCTTACTAATCACATACCTAAAGGTAAGTTTTAGTATGAATTTTACTAAACTTCAACTTTGTCATAAGCTAAAATTTTATCACCTGTCTGTTCCCAGTTTTATTATCACTATAAATAACAATAACAAATGCTGAACTGAGATAAATTAGCAAATAGCATATTGGCATCTTCATTATTCCAATGTAATCAGCACACCAACTGCCAAATTTTAATTTTGAGATAAATGTTGTTGATATTGTATGGCAAAGGCAAAAAACCATCGTATTCTACATTGCAATGCAAAAAATCGTATGCCTCTTTTTTATATATGCACACTTTTATATTACATTAAATCTTATTTTTCAGCTTTGAGTTTTTTTACATGCAGCAACAGCAAACTTAATTGGTACTCTAACTGTGTCTTAAGGAGTATCAGCTGCACTGTTTGTTGCAGAAGTAAACTGTGTGCCTCCACCGGTAGTAGACAACTCTAAGAGATAAGTACCTGGGTACTCATATAACGATACAGTCAGATATGAATGTGATGATGGATATAAGATGATTGGAGATGATACTATAGTATGTCAGGAGACAGGATATTAGACTGTACACCCTGATTGTGAAGGTATGTGAAGCGTGATTTAACATGCATTTTTAGACTAGCTCAAAATGTTGGGTTGGCAGAACGCCAAAACCACGGTTTTGTACTTCTTCATCACCGAATGCAGTAACGAGGAATTACAACACCGACTTCTTCGCCACTGTGATTCACACTATACTCTACCAACCAATACAATGATGTCATCAAACAAAATAATCGACAGCTGGGCAACTCCCCGCAAGTGCTGCTACAGACCTGGGGTCAAAAGAAAGAGAGACAGGTTGCTCCTTCAGTTGATGCAAGCATATCCTAGCATGCCAAACTGAGCCATTGAAGTAACGGCCAAACTGCTAATGGTCAGACAAGAATTGAGACTTCTTGACCAGTTATAATTCCTCTCTCCACTCTCCAAGGCTAAGGCCTTACATAAGTATTTGGTGGAGACGCTAAAAAGGCTGGAGGAAGCAAACACAACCCTTCGAGAGGAGCAGATGGCTATCCGGTAGGAAGATCAAGAAGAGCCTCCAATGTATGAACCGAAAGACTGGGTTTGGCTCCTAAATAAAAGACAAGGAGACAACCCTAAGCTACAAGATAAGTTTGTGGAACTTTCCAAGTTATAAAGGTCTGGCCAAACCATACTTGTCTGATAGAGCAACAGGGCCAGTTGTCAGTGCAGAGTGAGAGCCCATTGAAACCCTTTCATGCCGGCCTGGAAGAGCTTGGATAGGCGCTAGCTACCATAGAACCATGAAGGGGCAAAAGCCAAGAGGCAGAAAGAACAGGCTGAGTTAGAGCTGGCCAAGCAGAGGACAGAGGCTTACACTTCCGTTGTTTTCAGCAAGGAGCCAGAAGCCCGGTTGTAGGAGCTCTAAAAAAAAGCAAAAGCACGAAAGGCAGCAGAAGCATAGAATTCCGGAAGAACCAGCCCAGCCCGCGAGTCACCCGCAAGCCCAGTCTTTTAGCTAAAAGGAAATGGCTTTTGAGATCACCTGGTATAACTCCCGGCCAGCCTAGAACACTGCCACCGGACCGGTATAAATAGTGAGAGCGGCTAACCATGGTGACAGCCAATCTGAGTCGCCACAGGCATAGCGATGCAAGATCTCAAGTGACCAGAGAAGCTGGGAGATTGACAGCAAAAAAAATTTTGTTTCTGCACTTTCTAATGAATCAGTCAGCACACGAAGGCACATCAATATTATTACAGACACAACTTTCCAATGTTTTCAAAACACTGTTGTCAACACAACTATGGCAAATTTAGGTGAAACTTTTTCTGAACTGACATTTTTAGTTTGTTGGAGCCTGTGGCAACAGAAGAAGAGTTGTTGGCAGACCCGCAAAGCTCAGAAGAAGAGACCGCATCCATGCATCAGAGTATGGGCTCAGCTGCCTCAGAGAGTACAACCGAGCTCCCTAGAAACTCACCAAACCACCAACCGAGACGCTTTCAGAAATTCACGAACACCTCAACTAGGTAAAAAAGGGTAGAGAGAGCTGTGTTGACCAAGCCGGCTCGGGTCTTGTGTGTAATTGAAACCAAGTTCGTGTGGTCACCAACCCCTATGCAGTCACCTCTGCAGAAGCTATAGATTAGGTTGGCTAAACTACAAACTGAGAAAGAGCCAAAGAAGGAGGTGATTCATATTGAGCATTACATCCGTGGTAGCACATGAGAACAGGTGGAGGATGTGTTAAAGAAGCCCGGCACCTTTGGCTTATGTGGTGTTACCACCAGTGCGGGCAGGAACCGACAGCACGTGGTGCAGCATTTTGCTGTATATGTCCGGCCATGCTGTTTCCAACACATCTCCAGAGACCAGCTTGTGGCCCACAAGAAGAACTACCAAGCTACCGAGTGCAACAGCGCAGTATACCTAGTCGACCGGGTCGGCTGGAGATCCTTTCTGCGTGCAAGAATGTCTCAGTTAACCTGGATATGACGCTTTGCCAACCAACATTGATTGTGGCCAACCGCCCCTTAAAGAGCCGGCGGTCCGATCTGCCACTACCAGAAGAGCAAAGGAAGACCGCGGGTCGAGAGTTTCATACCATCCTCGAGCTGCCATGACTCACGCGAGCCTGTCATGATTGAGAGCGCTCGATTTTTCTTTTAGGAAGCCATGGATGCAAGCCAGTGCAGCAACAACACCGGAAGAGCCTGTGTTTACTGCTCCAGTGAAGCCAGGGAGTCGGATCAAAAGATTGACTATCCTATCCAGAGTGCGAAAGGCAGATGAGGTCTTGTACAGCCATCAGGTAAAAAGAGCCAGACAGCTATTAGAAGATAATCCCCACAGGCAGCAGATGGCCTTGTGCACCAGCCGGCTCATAAGTTTCTTTGCAAATAATCGTCATCAATATCAATGCAACATCATAATCACACTTTCGTTTGCTTTGAGCTGTTAACCCTGGTCAATTGTTATTAATTTTAATTTTTAATCATCCTGGCAGTCAGACCACATCAAACATCTGAAACAATCTCAAATGATAAAAAAACTGATATTTTCAGATCAAACCAACCAAAATTTTGTGTAAGTTTATTTTTAATTAATAATTTGAAATGGTTGTAACATGAGTAATCTATTATTGTGGAACATTTTCAACACTGTTAACAAAGAATTTTATGATTAATGAGTAGGTGTGTGTAAGACCAGCCATCAGTAGCTCACATTGAAATAAAAATGACACAGAAATATCTTACGAATGGTATTCTGAAACATTAGAGCTCTGACTGACATAACTACAGACCCCACAACTCCATTTGTATTGGTTAGATAAAAACATTTCAATATGACATTTTAACATATATTATATGTTGACTATGATAGTGCTGACCTGTGACGATCCTCCTACAATAGAAAATTCACTAAACTTCACTCTTTCTCATGGCACGGAGGTAGGATCTTAGGCTATATATACATGTCTCCCAAGCTGTGAGATGTCAGGAGAACCTGCTATAGACTGCCAAACTAACCAGCAGTGGTCAACTCCCCCTAGTTGTCAAAGTAAGTTAGATATTGTTTTTTATGCGTCTTATTTCTAAAAACTTCACGGCTAACAAATAATTTTGTACAATTCAAATGTTCCTAAAAATGATTTTTACATTTTCACGATGTTTAAGGTTTACTTAAAATGTCGCTTAACTACCATGGTAACTGCAAAATTGGAGTAAAACCCACTGCAATAATCATAGGTGAGTTTTGATTCTAGATATGATGAGTTATTCCAATTGGACTGCCTGTCCACATGAAACAGCAAAGATGATAAAGCGAAGCATACTGGGTAGAAAGAAAAAAGACTGACAACTCCAAATATAAAAACATCAAGCTACACATATTGAATAAGTTGTGTCCCATAACTTATGTTTTGTTTCAGGAGTACGGTGTGGAAATCCACCACAAATTCAGAATGGAGTCAGGCGTGTCTATGGTCACTACCTGAATGATAGAACAAAGTACCATTGTCATACAGGTTACCTGATGGTTGGAGATGAATTTATTTACTGTGAGACAAATGGGCATTGGACTGTTCCACCTGAGTGTGATGGTAAGTTCTACAGATCAAATTTGATTTGTAGAAGAAGAAACTTGTTCCCTATTTTACTGCATTACAATTTAAGGCAACACGCGATATAATCGTTGCAGTTATCACTTGTGAAATGCCTCCTACTCCAGACAATGCTGGCCTAGTTTCTATGACTAGAACACAGTTTGGACAGACAGCTACCTACTAATGTTTATCTGGTTACACCACTGATGATCCAACATATATAACATGTCAACTGAATGATGAGTGTAGTCGTGCTCCCAACTGCGCTTTAAGTCCAATAGTAGAAGGTAAACTGAAGTCTGTCTTAAACATATATAAAGAAATTGAAATCTAATTAAACAAGTGTTTGGTTTATTGTATCACTAGAAGCAATTAGGTTTACGGGGTTGTTTGTGCCCACCAGTTTTTCAATCCATTATTCTTCATATTTTAACTAGTTAGCTTTAGACAGTATTAAAAGGGCAGATGTTTAAAGTTGAAAGTTTTGTGAATATTTATTTTAAAATTCTATACAAAGACAAATATATATTTATGTTTCTAGAAATAGATTGTGGTGTTGCACTACAGATAGAAAATGGCAATGTCGTACTTGGTACTGGTACAGTAGCTAGATATTCGTGTATATCAGGCTATGAAATGACAGGAGAACCTGTTATAGAGTGTCACCCTAACCAAGAGTGATCTGCTCTACCCCAGTGTCACAGTAAGAGATCATCCATATATGCTTTTCAATCATCTATACACTATTTTAGCAGTAGAAAAAAGTGTAGCATGTGCTACTGTGTGTATGCGCCTTACACACGTTCGTTGTCTATTACACTGATTCGAATGTTTCAGCTTTGAGTTTTTCACATGCAGCAATAGCTGCACTTATTGTTGCAGAAGTACACTGTGGACTTCACCGATAGTAGACAACTCTAAGAGACAGGTATCTGGACACTCATATAATGATACAGTCAGATATGAATGTGATGCTGGATGTGAGATGTCTGGAGATGATACTATAGTATGTCAAGAGACAGGATATTGGACTGTACATCCTGATTGTGGAGGTAGCCCTCATGCCCATCAATAATCTTCTTCCAATCCAAAGTTTTTCCCTATTGTGGCAAATAAAACTGTTTCATTGTGGCAGGTGAAACTGTCTCATTTTGGCAGATGAAACTGTTCAGGAGTTTTTGACAAATTGGTTCATGCTCCAACAACTACAGCTCAAGTCAATCTGACTGTCAATTGACTCACTCATTAGAACCTATGAGGCATTCGGTAGTAATTCTAGATTTTAGTCATCGACTCATCAAATTAAGGTTTAATAATTTAGCTGAATACTGTTATCAGCTTGATGTGCAAACAGCTTTACTAGCTTGAGTATATACAATATGTAGTGGTTGCAATAAAAAAGATTATCTTTCTGTACATATCTACAGCACAAGGAAAGTGAGGTCAGTCTGTATATTGTAGATCTGTCTTTAATGATTTAGCTAATCAGATGTCATACCAAATTAGTTATTACTAGTTAAGGCTGATAACTGAGTGTACTTACTCCAACGAAACCAGACATATAAATGCTAAAGTAAAAGCTACAGATATAAAATAGGCGTAAATCTAATGTTTAGTAGAGTGGGATCATAGATACGTCTGAGAACACTGTGGCTAGCTCTCCCTAAAGGGATGTGATAAAAGGAATAAACTCAAATTCATTTTAGCCAGGTTTCTAATCAAAAAATGGGGTTGTTCATGGCTTGTCATCACTTTCCATCTATAGTAGTTAGCGCAGTTCAGCTTGACTTCTATTCCCAGAGCAAAAGCTGTCAGAAAATCAAGTCTAATTAGCATTTTTAAGAGTGGATAGTTCCTATTATAGCTCAAATTTTATCAGGACAGTATAATAACCATTAAACAATTAAAATAAACATAACAGCTGACTTTGGAACAATTCAAATGCTCTGAACACTAACAAATGTCTATCAAAAGGTACTCTATCAGGCTGATGAGTCAGCAATAGTCTGAATTCAACTGTCAGAGATAATATGAAAATATAGCAAGTGCATGGTGTCTAGAGTGAACTGAGAAAAGCTGTATACACTTCAAAGACTTACTTTAAACAGACATTGAATGATCAATACTTATCACAGCATTTTGTCATACAACGAGCCTTTGGCAGAGCACCAGATTTGTTAATGCACTTTTCCTTATTCATACTTGACTGAGCTAACAGTAGAGGGTAATATTCAGACTATTGAATCTTTTTTAATACCAGTTCAACAGGTCTACCTGTTTACTATAACTTGTGTTGTAAACATCTATACATGAGCTTAATTTTATAGAGCTAAGCTGTGGACTCATACCGGATGTAGAAAATGGACAAATCTCACTTACAACTGACACAAAAGTAGGATCACAAGCTAGATATACATGTATGTCAGGTCACGAAATGGAAGGAGAACCTGTTATAGAATGTCAATCTAACCAGTAGTGGTCGTCTCTACCTCAGTGTCACAGTACTATATGCTATATATGTTCTCACCTTACACTAATGAGCTATTTGTTATTTTAATACAAGGTAATTCAGTTAATTTTCAGCTTTGCTTAACACTTGTACATTATTTATTGAAGTAGTTATACTCTCTGTGAATTTTTAAAAAACTATAACATTTTATTAGTTTTCTGGTTTTCTTGTTTCATAGTGTTTTTATAATTCTTTCAGCTATACACAATGTGACAATTGTTTTATAGAAGTAAACTTTCTGAAAACAGGTTTAATAGAATACTGTGGTTAAACATATGAATGAACCAGCAGCAGGGTGACAGTTATAGTCAACAAACAAGTAAACTAAAAAGAGGCTGAAAAATCTTACTGTTAACTAGTAAACTATTACAGTAACTTTTTTGTGAGTTATATGTAACTGAAGCAAGAAATCTCCAATGTAAAGTCTTTGTTAAAAAAATTAGGACCATCGTCGCTACTTATGACTCTTGGCTACTTGACTCTTTTCCAAAATTTGGGAAAACTCTCCGGGTCTCAACACACTCTACTTGTAAATGCGTTGCCCTTATATATACATACATCAACTCACATGCTAAACTGATCAACAGTTACCATGAACTTCATCTGCTATTGTACATAACTCAACTCCAATTACCTCAAACGAGTGAGCTAGCGTCTCTAAAAGCAGCAATGGTCTCTCCATCTGCAACATAACAGCCTCTTTGCATGGCATGCAACTCAACCCCAATTTTTCTAAATTTTGGTATTTTTTGACCAACAAACTGTGTGCTTGGCTTTTCAAAAAGGTTTTGTCAAACCTGATAGCCCCTTGTGTAATTGAATCAAGGATCTTTGTATACCTTCAATGGAACTATATTTCTACCTTCAAAAAAAATAAATTCTTCTAAAGAAATAGGAACAAATGAAGACTAGGATATATGTGATGAATGCATTTTGACGATGAGCTTTTTCTCTTCATGTCATTATTATCATTTCGCATTCATCAAGGTTTTCTTAATTTTTATCTCATGGTACATGACTAAAGTTGTCTTTTCTTACCTAATCTACCTATCATCACCGCTTAATCACTCACTGCGCATAGGCATAATGTTCAACCTTTCTTCAAAATTACTAATAGATAAAAGAGGCAAAGAAGCAAAGTGATTGTGTGCTTTTAAATGAGCCATAGCGGTAAGAATTTTTATACAGTTTCAATTTTTGTTTTTCCTATTTATCGCTTTTGTTTGTGTATTAACGTATTTTGTTGAAAACGTAATTTAAGCGTAGTGACCGCAAATAATCAATAAAACTTTTTTAGACTATTTATGGCTTTTTTAGTTTCACTAGTTAGTTTGTTCAAATATCGCATAACTGCGGGAACCATAAGCTATTGATGAGGCCGCAGTCACGAAATATGAGTACAGTTTGGTAGTTTAGTACTTACCCTTATCTGGTCACAACATAAATCTATGTTTCTTTTAGTTAAATTAAAATTCATTAGGTAGGCATCTATTACTGATATAGTCCAACTGCAGCTGACATCGTGATATTAAGCAACATAGACTCTCGGAGCAGTGAGCTTTCCAGAAAGTTTGTTGAAATAACTTGACAACTAAAGGAAGTGCTAGCTAAAGGTGTTACAGAAACATGTTAGCACATCAAAGTTCATCTTTCACTCAGTAAAAGTATCAAGTCATTATGAAAACTTAAGTATGGCTACGTTTGCTATATATGATACTTTGGAAAGAGGTAATTTAATAAAAACTGAAAAATTACCAATGTGTAAAGGAACCGACTGAGTTGCTCTATTTGCTCCACAAGGAAATAAACCACTTGAGTTGTGAGGCAATGAACATATATTTTTTAACAAATATATGATGATTATGCAGTTCAATATGCAATAATCATATAAGTAACTGCATATGGTGGGACTTTCTTATATATGCTTTAAGCTCCCTCCTTCAACCTCGGCCGGCCATGTGTACGCTACTTGGTTTCAGTAATATAAGCAATAATATGTCTGGCTTTAGTCGAGCAGAGTACAACCTTGATAGCGGAGCTGACTTTGTCTTTACTAGCAGAGATGGTCTCAGTCATTTCGACTTTGGTCCTGCCAGCTGACTTGGTAACAGCTGTGCCAATTGCAATCAGCTGACTGATTAGTTTCTGATCACTCGGTTGATCGTGTACACAACTTGTTGTTGACCTTTTTGCTTGAAAACTTGGTACTAGTATTCTGCTGGTTTCCACCACAAACTCCTCCCAATTAAGTTCGCCGTTGTTTTAATGACTCGTCGGAGGTAGAATGGCCAGCCGAACACATGGTCAATGTTGCCGGCTTTGTGTTCCAGTATTTTCACGATTTTGTCTGCCCTCGGTCAATCATTGGGAGGTAAAGCACCAACCAGGAGTGACTCGGCATGAGTCTCTTTGCTATTAAAAACATAGTTGCTCATGGAAGCAGCTTGGCCAAGCCGCTCTCTTTCTTTGCTGTTTGAGAACTCCACTGCCTCATTCAAGTCTGTCATGCCCGTGCTCTGACATGTAGAATCCTCATTTGAGTCTAAGAGGCGCAGAAGCTATATTTTTCCTTGCCTGTAATGGGAGATTAGGATTGCCCTTTACGGCGGCTAGCCACGCTTACTTGCCATATCGGTAAGGTTGCCAAGTGATGCGAGCCGGCGGAGGGTTGTTCTAAATAATACCTGGCGTTGTTGGCTCTGGACTCCAGAGCCTAGCTAGTCATTCCTAAAATATCAGGGCATTCTTCATCTAGGTTTTCTTGGAGTTCTTTCAGCTAGGCTTTTTGTTTTTCATTGACTTCTGTACTGCTCGTACATGTAGATTGACACTCGGCTTGGTTAACCCCAGTTTGGCTTCCAGCTAGGCTTCCAGCTCACCTTTTTTCTTGCTGATTTTTAGCCCTAGCTAAAAATTTAGCTTTTTTAGCCCTCATCCTCTGGAAGAGCCTTAGCGCAAGGCTCCGGCCTTCTGTTGAAGCTCCTCTAGACAAGCATGAAATTGTTTCATCCTGCTATCACCTTGATCATAAGACTGTTTTTGTCATTGTATCAGGCATGTGTGGTTGGGCCAGGCTTTTATGCCCTGGTACAATCAGACAAACTTGGACTGAAGCTTAGGACTGTCTCTTTTTTTCTTTTGCTTGCTTATTAGCCAAACCAAATTTTCTGGAGCAAAGAGTGGGGGCTTCTCTTTGTTATTTTGCCAGATAGCCAGTTGCTTCTCTCTGAGGGTCACATGCACTTCTTCCAGTTGCTTGAGTGTCTCTACCCTTAATGTGTTGGCTGACCCTCCATAGTTGGTAGATGGAACTCTAGTTCGTCCCGCAGGCGTAATCATCGGTCTAGTATAAACAGACTGGCCATCTCTTTGGTTGCCGAGTGGGGTGTACCATTGTATGCCCTCATCAGTTAAAAGAGCAATGTGTTCCATTTCTCTGGGTTTTGTACTAGCAGTAGAGCTCGGAGTAAATCACCAAGCAGCCAATTATTCCATTTTGCAATTTCATTGGTTTGCAGGGGGTAGGAATTGGTGTGAGTCTTTTTTATTCGCCAGCGCTGGCACAGCTTAGTCATTAATTGACTTTTAAACTGGGCTGTTTAGTTTGTGTGAATCTATTCTGTAAGGCCCAAATGCAGAAGAAGTGCTAAACCAGTGCACGGGCATATACTGAAGCCATGGTTTTTGGGAAGGTCAAAGCGTCTTGCTATCAGTTAAGTTGGTTAGTCAGTACCAGAATCTACTTGTTCCCTCTTGGTGTTATTATCATTGGCCTCACCAGGTTATGGCCACCTTTTGCTAAGGGGGCTTTATTGGCTAAGGCCACCTTTTGCTTTCGCATTTTTACGTCTGGCCCAACTTACTGGTCTTGACCATTCTCCTTATGGTGGCTGTCATTTCTGGCGAATACCAAGTCAGGAAGAATCAATTGATTGGCCTTCTTACCCAGGAGTGAGCAAAAGCAAGCATTGGTCACATGGTTGTCTCCTTGATGGCCAGTGGGCAGACTGCACACCGCCAAAATTAGCTGCGGCGGATTTTCGAGCTTCCAATATTTTGTCTGGTTGTAGTCAGAGAAATAGCTGGTTTTTGCGCAGCTGCAGAAGCTCCTGGTTTCCTAGCTCTAGCTGATCCTAGTTGACAATCGCCTGCATTCTTACAGCTAATTCTTATCTATACTCTTATAGCTGACACTCACCTACACTCTTACCGCTGATACTCACCTATTATACTCTAACAGCTGATACTCACTTAAATTCTTATAGCTGATACTCAACTACACCCTTACAGCTGATACTCACCTACTCTCTTATCGTTGATACCAACACTCTTAAAGCTGATGCTCACTTATCTTTTAACAGCTGATACTCACACTCTTACAGTTGATACTCACCTATACTCTTACAGTTGATACTCACCTATACTCTTACAGTTGATACTCACCTATACTCTTACAGCTGATACTCACCTACACTCTTACAGATGATCTTCACCTACACTCTTACAGTTGATACTAACCTATACTCTTACAGCTGATACTCACCTATACTCTTACAGTTGATACTCACCTACACTCTTACAGCTGATACCCACCTACACTCTTACAGCTGATACTCACCTATACTTTTACAGCTGATACTCACCTACACTCTTACAGTTGATACTCACCTACACACTTACAGTTGATACTCACCTACACTCTTACAGTTGATACTCACCTACACTCTTTCAGCTGATACTCACCTATACTCTTTCAGTTGATACTCACCTACACTCTTACAGCTGATACCCACCTACACTCTTACAGCTGATACTCACCTATAATGTTACAGTTGATACTCACCTACACTCTTACAGCTGATACCCACCTACACTCTTACAGCTGATACTCACCTATACTTTTAAAGCTAATACTCACCTATACTCTAATAGTTGATACTCACCTACAATCTTACAGTTGATACTTACCTACACTCTTACAGCTGATACTCACCTATACTTTTACAGCTGATACTCACCTACACTCTTACAGTTGATACTTACCTACACTCTTACAGTTGATACTCACCTACACTCTTTCAGCTAATACTCACCTATACTCTTTCAGTTGATACTCACCTACACTCTTACAGCTGATACCCACCTACACTCTTACAGCTGATACTCACCTATACTTTTACAGCTGATACTCACCTACACTCTTACAGCTGATACTAACCTATACTCTTACAGTTGATACTCACCTATAATGTTACAGTTGATACTCACCTACACTCTTACAGCTGATACCCACCTACACTCTTACAGCTGATACTCACCTATACTTTTAAAGCTAATACTTACCTATACTCTAATAGTTGATACTCACTTACACTCTTACAGCTGATACTCACCTACTCTCTTACAGTTGATACTCACATATAGTCTTACAGCTGATACTCACATTTACTCTTACAGTTGACACTCACCTGCACTCCTGCAGTAGATGGTAATAGGAATAAGTAAGTTTAGCTGATCTCTATCATTTATAACTAGCAGATAATAATTATAGGGTAACGTGTTTGAACTTTATGCATTGCTAACATAACAGCTTTGACTGGCCAACTTACACAATCACTTCTCCTGTCTTCCTGTTTTAACTTGAAGCTGTTCAGCTAAATGCTGCATTTTGATGTCTTAATCCTTACCCTAAATATGAAGAACAGCTTGTTTTTACTCACACTACGTGTGGGAGTTGAAATTCTCCTAAAGGTTACCACAACTCAACCCAGGGATGTATTCTTAAACAAAATTGCTATATATTCTTTAAAAGACAACTGAACGAGTTATAAAACTACAATTTGCAAAGTTTTAGTGTTGCAAACTGCCTGTCTGTTTTCCTCTTTTAAAAATTTCAGTATTAAAATCTTGAGAGCGTGTTTAATAAGATGTGTATGAGAAATATTCAACTCTTGAGGTTGATATACTAGACAACTACATGTACTTATCAACAAAAGTTTACTACATAAATGAATACCAAACATGCATTGTAAAAATATTCTACATTTAAGCCAGGTGTATTTTACTTTAGTTTATGCGTTGTTTTCCGTTGTCGATATTGTCTGAATATAGTAGTTTATCAGAATCTAGGTTGTTTATTACCAAAAAAGTAACTATTAAATAAATATTAAATTAATTATTGTTACAGCAGAGCGCTATAACCAGGGCTATAGCAATAAGCCTCCTGGTCACCACAGTTGTAGGAATGAGCCTTCAAGTCACCGAGTAAGGCCCGGCCACCATTAAGACACTCGGGCTACTGAGGAGAAACTGAGAGACCAAGAAGAAACTTAAAAGACCGTAAAAGAGAGACCAAATGTAGAACAAAGGAAAAGAGGCGAAGCCCAAAATGAAAGTGAAAGTATTAAAGGAAAAAAGGACTTTCTCTGCATGCTTTGACTGTGGTTTATTGCCTGTCATGCATGTAAATTCATTTGTTATTTAGTAATTATATACTTCATTGGCACTTAACACTCGGTGTTGTTGTTTGACAGCCTTGAGGGAGTAAAGAGAACCAGCAGTTTTTCTTACAAAAATTAATAAATAAAAATTAAAAGTTGTCCATTTACCAAACAAGTTTTTTGTAGTGTTTGACCGCAATATGAAAAGTGACAGAATAGAGGGTAATGTGAATTATTAGTGATTAGCTTCAGCTCATTCATGTCATTAGCATAGACACTGCATGTTTCGTTATTCTCTGTAGGTTGTAATCAGAAAAAATCATAAAACCAAAATATTGATCCCAATTTGGGAAATAGGCATTAACAAATAGTTTAGTTAAATTTCTATCTGTTTAATCAGTTATTTTTTGCTGCTGATTTAATACTGCTGATTAGTTTGTATAAGTTATACAAAATATGCAAATCATTCTGTATATACAAAGCATACAAAAACCTAAACCCTTATGGCAAAGGCTAAAATCATCCAATGTTAATAAGATATGTTATGACTAATGATACTCGCGTGGGCAAAAATCCTTATTATTCATCAGGTTTATCTAATACGTAACCTTTACAGCGTACAATGAAATAATAATTTAATAAAGAATAATTAGATCTGCAACTAATATTATCAACTGCTAAGATTATTAATTGATATTTTGTTAGGATAGTTGAGTGAACAACTTGTTTTACATAAATTCTATGAAAGACACTATTTAAATATCACTCCAGTTACTAGGCGCCTTACAAAAGGTAGCTGTGAAAAGAGAGAGACAAAGATTAAGTACTAAAAATAGCACTATGTATTTTACTGTATCAAATAGTCTCAACAAAAATAGACTAAAAATAATTTACAAACTAAAACTGTCATTACTGAAAGCACCCAACTCTCCCAACGAAAAGCAGGTTTTTAACAAAAGAAAACGAAAGTTTGGTGCAAACTTTTTTACTTATATTGGAAATCGATAAATAATGGCTGTGCGGTGTTATGGGTAGATGTGGAGAAATTGTGTTATGCATGACTAATCTGATTCTACCACAACATCAGTGTTGAAATTGCTTTTTCATTTTATTCTATTTTGACTTTAGTTTGTACACTTTTGCTTACTTTGTGGAAACTAATTTGATTATTACTGGTTCATGTACCTAGTGAACCTAGTGAACCTAGTGTACCATGTACCTGGTTCATGTAACTAGTGAAGGTGTTAAGCAATCATAAGCAATACTGGTATTTACCAGTAAAATATACTTCTTTAATCTATAATTATAACAATTAAAATAAACAGCTAACAAATCTCTAAAACAATAATATTAATGACAAAAGGTTAGAATAGCTAATGAAAGTTACATCCTTACTTGAATGGGGGTCCATGTTTGTTTGCTTAGTTTCGTACGGTTGTGAGTCTCGACAGTCAAGCAAGAGTCGTGAGTCCATAGGCAGAGAGTTTCGGCAGGTAAGATAGTAGCTCTTTTATTGATGTGTGGCATGTCGACCAACTAGCCTGTGGCAATAGGTTGAGTATTAAGGTTCAATTCTTTGTGTCAGGTGTGTGAGGATATTTGGTTTGCGTAAGTCTTCAGCTAGTGCACGTAATGTAGACATGTAGAGTAAAGTCTGTGACTACTGGTATCTAGGTCAAGTTTTACAGGAGTGGCAGATATGTATATGTGTACTCATTTGATTTGTCTCTAACGTTTCTTTGGTGGTTTTCTAGTGATGGTGGTTAGTAAGTTTAATTGCTTCGACACCCCTTTGGCATGTTCTCCATCTGGGGATGATGCAATTTCTATGATTGATCCCCTTCAATTTTGAAGTTTCTAATTTGCGTTTGACGTTTTCTAAATATTGAATTTTTTATGTTTTTGGGCATCTTGCTGCTTGTACGTATTATATGCTTATCCTGTGGTCTAGCTGCATTCCCTGTTGGTATGTTGTTTTTGCAATATTTCCATACAACAATATCGCTAAAACTAATGAGCTGAAATTCATAAAATATCTCCAAAATTGTTGACGGAAAGCCTCTTCGTTCCAATCTGCTGTTTTACCAACATAATTTTTAGATATCAAGAATTGGCTGACAATTATACCGAAACAATAAGATCACTTCAAAAACTTGGAAATAAACTTGAAAGATTTTGGCAAATTTATACCGTCCTACACAGTTGAGATTCTGGAAAAGCGATTGGTTAAAAACTGAGCCATGATATCATTGGAAGAAAATGATGTACAAAAGTTAGAGAGATCTCAAAGTTGTCAGTCAGTTTGGCTAAGCATAGTTCCACAACTATTTCTGGTTCTACAACTGGTTTTGGTTCCACAACTGGTTCTGGTTTCACAACTGGTTTTGGTTCCACAACTGGTTTTTGTTCCACAATTAGTGATGATTCCACAATTGGTATTTATTTATTAACTAAGCCTTTAGGTTGACATGGTGTGAGGGTTTGCTGAACTCACACTTATGAGTTCTGAGTAAATGTCTTGCAAATAAGACTTTCATTTTAAACTTCAAGCAAGATAATATATTTGAGTAATGTGCACTGTGAATATAGCAATCACGTGTAGAAGACTGACTCTCTATAGCTAATAGTGCTCATTTTATATAAAAACTTTATGACATGACTGATGTCAAAACATAAACATTGCCAAACACAACTTGGTATATGTGACACACAACATTAGCCAAAAATATACATTTTGTCTTTTTAGACACAAATGACATAATAACAGTTCACAGACAGATGTATCATAAGATTTGTTTTTGAGAATAAACCTTAAAGGCAGACACAGGATGAGATTGTTCATTTTAGACAGAGTTCATAGCAATGCGTGTCAGCAGTGACTGTCAATATAAATAAATCCACAAACATTGCATAGCTTGTGTAGAGGAGTCGCTTTCCTGGAAATGTTATCGTAATGTTGCTATAAAGAGATAATGGTTCTCAAAGATATGCCTAAAGGCAGCAATCGCTAAGACAGACATAATCAGGTCAACACCGTTGAGTCATTGAGAATAAAATGTTCTTCTTCTTTGAGATATATTCATATCTTACATTAGTAGGTCATAATAATTTGGCAACCTAAATTGGTTGATCTGTGTTTTGTGTGTCTTTAATAGAATAAGCACTAAAAATAGAAACAGATAGTCAGTTGAACACTATATATATATACCTTGTACTATGAAGTAATGAAGTGAAACTCATACAATATATCTAAAATTGTGGGCAGAAAGCCTTTTCTTTGCAATCTGCTTTTTTACCAACATTAGCTTGAAACATCAAGAAATGGCTGACAATTTTAATGATTTAAAAAAATCCCTTCAAAAACTTTAACAAACCCAAAAAACTTGGCAATATTATACAGTCCTAAACAATTGGGGTTCAGAAGAAGCAATTGGTTCAAAAGACTGAGCCGTAATATCATTAGAAGAAACTGATACACAAAAGCTAAAGAGATCTCAAAGTTGTCAGTCAGTTTGGCTAAGCCTAGTTCCACAACTATTTCTGGTTCCACAACTAGTTCTGGTTCCACAACTAGTTTTGGTTCTACAACCGGTTCTGGTTCCACAACTGGTTTGGCTTATTAGGTAAACCTTGAGGTTGCGTTGGTAGGTCATACTAATTTGGCAACCTAAAGTGGTTGATCTGTTTATGGTGTGTCTTTAATAGAATAAGCACTAAAAACAGAAACAGCTAGTCATTTGAACACTATATACATTGTACTAGGGATCTGACTTTTTATTCTGAAAAGGGAGATGAACTACTGATATATATGTTGTACGTCAACAAAGAGGGAGAGACTGGGAGAGAGTGAGAGAAAAGAGCAAAAGAATAAGGCAAGAGAGAAGGAAGAAAAAAAATGAATGAACAAAGATAACGAGCAAAGAGGGAGAGGAAAAGAGGGTAATATGTTTTAGCTTATGTAAAAGAGAACCTCTCCCTCTGCACCTGTTTATGTACTACGCTACTACTGATCTTAATGAGGTCATCAACTTTTCCCAACTGCAATCACCTAAGATCTCAGATGTAACTGGACTCCCACAACTTTGATTATTTAACAAAAAAGAGAAAGAGGAAGCAAGAGTGAGGAAAAAGAGAGAGAGAGAGAGTAGAAAAAAGGAAAAAAGAGAAAAAACAAAGGAATCTGAGAAAAAAACTAAGTATGTATTTTACCAGCCCCCTCTCTGTCTCTCACTTTCTCACTTTCTTACTTTCTCACTCTTTCGCTCTCTCAATCTCTCACTCTCTCAATCTCTCTCACTCTCTCACTCTGGACATCAGAGCGACAAAAATCATGAAGAAATGTGAGAGATGAAGAGTGCTAAAGGTTGACTTGCAACAAAATTTACATTACAGTTATTTGGTATCATAATATTCACCATGAGTTATTCTGTTGTGTTGTAGGTGCAAAATATATGGAAATGTGATTACAAGCTCTTAAAAGCTCAAAAACGAACAATTAATCGCAGCCACACGAGACCGCCGTAGTTTGGATTCGCTTTCCAAAACGACTCAAATGGGACGTAGTTGTAACAGGATGGTTTCTGTTTACACTTTATGCAACCTCATTCGTCGAAATATTTTCACAAATATACTTCACGTATTCAATAAAACCATGTCTATTGTTTTTACGCGTCTGTTTTATCGTCATTGTAATGCTGTAACTTTTAGCAGTGATACCTTATAACTTACCGTAAAAAATCGTTAATCTTTTTAACCTTACCTCGAAGGAGTATATATCATTGTCTGATAATCATGATGAGCCTGTTGGTTACATGTGATAATCGAAAAGTGCTGCAAAAATTATTTGCGAAGTATTGGGTCACGTGATCAGATTACGACTTGACGATTGTACAATGCCGAAAGAAAACTGTAAAGTAGCGAGCATCTATATTTGATACGGGGTCTTCAGTAGAACCCGAAGTGTTTATCATAAACTAGTGCTACGATAAGCTTTATATTAAGCTTTTTATTGGCCTTTCAATTTACGTGAGAACATATGTAACAAGACGATAACCAAACTGGAATGACTACGTCAGAGAAATAAACAGATTCCAATCTACGGCAGATTTTCGTTTTTGAGTTTGAAAAGCTGGAAATCACATTTCCACGTATTTGACACCTACACACAACAGAGTAAGACATGGTGAATCTTTTGATACCAAATAACTGTAATGTGAATTTTGTTGCAAGTCAACCCTTAAACATACTGTTAAGAATCTGCTCATATAATACATCCGCTTATCATCAAAATCTATATTGTAATTCTTTGAGTGTGCAAGCAGTAGATGTCCTAGTTAAGAAGGTCTCTGTATGGGTAAAACTAAAACCTAAACATAAAAATGTTGTGATAAGGTGCCAGGTGATTCAATGAAAACTATATTAAAATACATTTATTCCAGTTAAAAACGTTAGTCAATGTGACATTTAGCTGTCAAACTCTATAACTCACTGTCTGGATTCACTCCAAAAACTTTGTTGACAATGTTTCTTGGTGGTTTTTACCAACTAAATTATTTTTTCTGTCGATGTTTACATGTATAATTGATCAGTTTTTATTACACCAGTTTTCTAGGGGAATCAGTTCTTTGTTGATTTTGATGACATTATTGTTCCTACTGTCCAAAGCATAGAACTACAATGTAATATTGGGATACACATCTGATAAATAGTAACAAATAGTTACTACTTATAAATAATTAAAATGTAGGTCTAAGCATATGAATAACTATACAAGGTTGGTTAAAGAATATAATAAAAAGAGGCACCAAAAAGTTACACTAGAGAAACTTTGATCACTGCGACTGTCGTCAATGTTGTAAGTAGTTTTGAATCAAGTTAATAGTTAAAAGAAAAACTGCATATTTTGATGTTTAAAGAATAATGTATGATGTTGATATACATGTAGTTGGAGTACGAGTATTAGCAGCAGCATCAGTGGTGGTAGGTAATACTAGTAGTGACAGCAGAAGAAGTTGTAGCACTTGGCATCATTTGGCTGTTGAACACTGTATTGGAAGCTCTCTAAGTCTCCAGTAAAGTTTAACGAATGGTCGAATTACTGTTGTTGTCTTTCATTAATCATAGCATGGTGTGCTTTCAAACGCATTAGTAGAACATACATTGACAGAATAGTTAGATTTATATGTTAGTTGGTAATCTTTTATTTTGTTGAAAACAAAATAATATATTACATGGATTTATAAAAATTCCAAAGCTTGATAAAACTAAGAAAACTAGTTTCAACTTACAAAAACTACTGGTCCTTTTAGAGTTAGTTTGTGAAAATTAAAATTAATTAAGAAAAGCTGACATACAGCTGCTTACAAAGTCTTACAAAGTCTTACAAAGTCGCGGTTTTCTCTACGCTTCAGCATCATGTTGCTTAGATACAAATATACTATTCAAAGTCTTGACTCACCCGCACTTAATGGAGTCCTCATCCAATCAGAATGCTCGCTAGCCTCCAAATTAATTGTGTTGCTAGGTGATGACAATTTCGTCTATTGTAGATATTGCTCATGATAGATTTAGTGATGATTGTATGCTTCGTGATGGGTTAAGATGAGGTTTGCTAAATATTCCCTAATGTGAAAAACAGCGGGGAACAAGCCAAGCATATCTATCAAAGCAGTCAAAGTCCATGTTTGACCTCATAAATAAAATTCTTCCAATACAAACACGAAGTTGCTGAGCAGAGTTATATGCTACCTATGAGGGCTCTTTGGCTGATTGACACCATCCGACAGTTGAAAAAAATAACAAGTCAGGTGGTGATGATCAACTTGGACGCAATTCTAAACTAAAAACAGTTGGAATACAAGCACAGTATTTACGTGAAAGCAACATTTTCTTCCCTGTGTTCACTTTAAGCTACGTAAAAGTGTAGTGAAATGCCAAACGCGTTACTAAAAATAAACTTGTGAAAAAATGTTTCATCAGACAGTTTCATATTGTAAATGGCTAACCAATACAATGAGTAAGGATAAAGAATGAGCAAATATGTTCCTATGATCTGTGACCCAAGTAAACATTTGTAAACTCTGCCTCTAATAAAACTCATTTCCTAAATATGCCTAGTAGATGCTTCAACTGCTTATGTGAGGCCAATAAACACTAATAATTGATAGTCCACGCATTGGATTCTTCACAGCTCTGATCATCGTGAGTCAGACAGCAAAATATTCTAGGCAAAAGGAAGGCATTTCAAATGGCATTTGAATGGCATTTCAAAAAATACCCTGTCCAATAGCAGCTAAGAGTTACATTTAGCCCAATAGCAGCTAAAAGTTTTATTTTGGGGGTGTGCCTAGACAAGGCAAAATTCTAAACTATAAAAGGCAGATGTTTCAACGCCGGCATTAAGCTAAAAAACATTCATGATTTATGGTTTATGCGTTAAACTCTTATCATCTAAAGAGAAATTTACCATCAAGCTTCGGCTTGAAAGATACATTATGCAAAAGGGCCGGCCTTGTGGATTCTAAGAGTCTATTGTAAGGAGAAATTGACCTCTGATAGGGGTCATTTTGCAATCATGAAACTGATAGTCAGCACTGGTTACATTTTGCTGCCGTTTGGTAAGCAGTGACGAGACAAAGTTTAGATGGAGTAAAAATCTTACAGTCTTGAGAATAACAAGGCAAATCAGAAGGTATGATAAACAATCATTAGTAATACGAACTGGGTAAATAGAAGTATGCTATAAGGTATGATAAACATTCCTTAGTAGTACCAACTGTGTGAATAGAAGTATGCTATAAAATATGATAAAAATTCCTTAGTAATACCAACTGTGTGAATAGAAGTATGCTATAAGGTATGATAAACATTCCTTAGTAATACCAACTGTGTGAATAAAAGTTTGTTATAAGGTATGTTAAACATTTCTTAGTAATACCAACTGTGTGAATAGAAGTATGCTATAAGGTATGATAAACAATCTTTAGTAATACCAACTGTGTGAATAGAAGTATGCTATGAGGTATAATAAACATTCCTTAGTAATACCAACTGTGTGAATAGAAGTATGCTATAAGGTATGATAAACATTCCTTAGTAATACCAACTGTGTGAATAGAAGTATGCTATAAGGTATGATAAACATTCCTTAGTAATACCAACTGTGTGAATAGAAGTATGCTATAAGGTGTGATAAACATTCCTTAGTAATACCAACTGCGTGAATAGAAGTATGCTATAAGGTGTGATAAACATTCCTTAGAAATACCAACTGTGTGAATAGAAGTATGTTATAAGATATGATAAACATTCCTTAGTAATACCAACTGTGTGAATAGAAGTATGCTATAAGGTATGATAAACAATCTTTAGTAATACCAACTGTGTGAATAGAAGTATGCTATAAGGTATGATAAACATTCCTTAGTAATACCAACTGTGTGAATAGAAGTATGCTATAAGGTATGATAAACATTCCTTAGTAATACCAACTGTGTGAATAGAAGTATGTTATAAGGTATGATAAACATTCCTTAGTAATACCAACTGTGTGAATAGAAGTATGCTATAAGGTATGATAAACATTCCTTAGTAATACCAACTGTGTGAATAGAAGTATGCTATAAGGTATGATAAACATTCCTTAGTAATACCAACTGTGTGAATAGAAGTATGCTATAAGGTATGATAAACTTTCCTTAGTAATACCAACTGTGTGAATAGAAGTATGTTATAAGATATGATAAACATTCCTTAGTAATACCAACTGTGTGAATAGAAGTATGCTATAAGGTATGATAAACATTCCTTAGTAATACCAACTGTGTGAATAGAAGTATGTTATAAGGTATGATAAACATTCCTTAGTAATACCAACTGTGTGAATAGAAGTATGTTATAAGGTATGATAAACATTCCTTAGTAATACCAACTGTGTGAATAAAAGTATGCTATAAGGTATGATACAGATTCCATAGTAATACCAACTGTGTAAATAGAAGTATGCTATAAGGTATGATAAACAATCCTTAGTAATACCAACTGTGTGAATAAAAGTATGTTAAAAGGTATGATAAATATTCATTAGTAATACCAACTGTGTGAATAGAAGTATGCTATAAGATATGATAAACATTCCTTAGTAATACCAACTGTGTGAATAGAAGTATGCTATAAGGTATGATAAACAATCTTTAGTAATACCAACTGTGTGAATAGAAGTATGTTATAAGGTATGATAAACAATCCTTAGTAATACCAACTGTGTAATCAGAAGTATGTTATAAGATATGATAAACATTCCTTAGTAATACCAACTGTGTGAATAGAAGTATGCTATAAGGTATGAAAAACAATCCTTAGTAATACCAACTGTGTGAATAGAAGTATGTTGTAAGGTATGGTAAACATTCCTCAGTATTACCAACTGTGTGAATAGAAGTTTGTTATAAGGTATGTTAAACATTTCTTAGTAATACCAACTGTGTGAATAGAAGTATGCCATAAGGTAGGATAAACAATCCTTAGTAATACCAACTGTGTGAATAGAAGTATGCTATAAGGTATGAAAAACAATCCTTAGTAATACCAACTGTGTGAATAGAAGTATGCTATAAGGTATGAAAAACAATCCTTAGTAATACCAGCTGTGTGAATAGAAGTATGCTATAAAGTATGAAAAACAATCTTAAGTAATACCAACTGGGTGAATAGAAGTATGCTATAAGGTATAATAAACATTCCTTAGTAATGCCAACTGTGTAATCAGAAGTATGTTATAAGGTATGATAAAAATTCCTTAGTAATAAAACTGTGTGAATAGAAGTATGTTATAAGGTATGATAAACATTCTTTAGTAATATCAACTGTGTGAATAGAAGTTTGTTATAAGATATGTTAAACATTTCTTAGCCAATACCAAATGGTTGATTAAAGATGCGCTTGTCTCTTGTTGATAACTCTATTTCTCAGATTATCTTAGATGTCAAAATTACGATAAGAATTACGTAAAAGCACGCTGTACTATGTTTGTTTTAAATCTATTTATAATACATGAATAGAAGCACTTAAACTACAATTATTGTTTTTGATATAACTGTGCAAACACAAAGACGAAAAAAGAATTAAAGCAACAAAGGTCAGAAAAAGATCCATTTGCTACTTCGAAATAACATGCATTTTTTATCTTTCTATGCATCTGCATGTAGGGAGTAAATTTGCATTTCTTCAAAGCTACATAATAATGGCATTCATGACTATGACATCCGTATAATGTCAGCTGCCAACAATATTTATATGCATATAGACAAGCACTAAGCTAGCATTAAAATGAAAATTAATAGCACTAAACATGAGATACCTGAGTTACAGTTAAGAGGCTTATGGTTTATCATCTGCTTGCATAAAATAGAAATTGGTCCTACTGGACTCGTGTTAGTTTGTAGTCATTTAACTTTAAGTGGCAGCTGATAATAGTGGTATGGCAAGTATGTAGATTCGTAGCAAAAACAGCAACCGAATTGGGCTATCTGATAACTAAGTTAAAATGGGGGTGTTTTATAAATAGATTTGAAACCCTACAACATATGGAGTATTGAGAGGATCTTTTACCAAACTTAATTTTTAACAATAAAGAACTGAATATTTATAAACTAACTTAACCAAAGCCGTTATGTTGACAATGTATTGAGATGGCACTAACTTATACGCTAATTGTTCGCAGGGATGATGTTTGCTAAAAAGCTAAGCTATGCACTAGTAGTCTTGATGGCGATAGGCTGCAAAAGTGTAGGTAAGTATCATCAGTAACATTATAGTTGACTATAAGCTGTAAAATAGTAGATGAGAATCAACTGTAAGATTGTAAGTGAGTATCAACTGTAAGAGTGCAGCTGAGTATCAACTGTAAGAGTATAGGTAAGTATCAACTGTAAGAGTGTAGGTGAGTATCAGCTGTAAGAGTGTGAGTGAGTATCAAATGTAACAGTGTTGGTGAGTATCAGCTGTAAGAGTATAAGTGAGTATCAGCTGTAAGAGTGTAGGTGAATATCAACTGTAAGAGTATAGATTAGTAACAGCTGTGAGAGTGTAAGTGAGTATCAGCTGTAAAAGTATAGGTGAGTATCAACTGTAAGAGTATAGGTGAGTATCAGCTGTAAGAGTGTAGGTGAGTATCAACTGTAAGAGTATAGATGAGTAACAGCTGTGAGAGTGTAAGTGAGTATCAACTGTAAGAGTATAGGTGAGTATCAGCTGTAAGAGTATAGGTAAGTATCAACTGTAAGAGTGTAAGTGAGTATCAGCTGTAAGAGTGTAAGTGAGTATCAACTGTAAGAGTATAGGTGAGTATCAGCTGTAAGAGTATAAGTGAGTATCAGCTGTAAGAGTGTAGGTGAATATCAACTGTAAGAGTATAGATTAGTAACAGCTGTGAGAGTGTAAGTGAGTATCAGCTGTAAAAGTATAGGTGAGTATCAACTGTAAGAGTGTAGGTGAGTATCAATTGTAGGAGTGTAGGTGAGTATCAGCTGTAAGAGTATAGGTGAGTATTAGCTGTAAAAGTGTAGGTGAGTATCAGCTGTAAGAGTAGAAGTTAGTATCAACTGTAAGAGTATAGATGAGTATCAACTGTAGGAGTGTAGGTGAGTATCAACTGTAGGAGTATAGGTGATTATCAGCTGCAAGAGTGTAGGTGAGTATCAACTGTAAGAGTGTAGGTGAGTATCAGCTGCAAGAATGTAGGTGAGTATCAGCTGTAAGATTATAAGTGAGTATCAACTGTAAGAGTGTACGTGAGTGTCAGCTGTAAGAGTGTAGGTGAGTATCAACTGTAAGAGTATAAGTTAGTATCAGCTGTAAGAGTATAGGTGAGTATCAACTGTAAGAATGTACGTGAGTATCAGCTGTAAGATTGTAGGTGAGTATCAACTGTAAGAGTATAGGTGAGTATCAGCTGTAAGGGTGTAGGTGAGTATCAACTGTAAGAGTGCAAGTCAGTATCAACTGTAATAGCATAGGTCTGTATTAGCCGTAAAGGGTTAGTATACGTTGTAAGAGAGTAGGTGAGTATAAGCTGTAAGAGTGTAGGTGAGTATCAGCTGTAAGAGTGTAAGTGAGTATCAACTGTAAGAGTATAAGTGAGTATCAACTGTAAAACTATAGGTGTGTATCAGCCGTAAAGGGTTAGTATACGTTGTAAGTGTGTAGGTGAGTATCAGCTGTAAGAGTATAGGTGAGTATCAGCTGTAAGAGTGTAGGTGAGTATCAGCTGTAAGAGTATAGGTGAGTATCAACTGTAAGAGTATAGATGAGTAACAGCTGTAAAACTATAAGTGTGTATCAGCCATAAAGGGTTAGTATACGTTGTAAGTGTGTAGGTGAGTATCAGCTGTAAGAGTGTAGGTGAGTATCAGCTGTAAGAGTGTAGGTGAGTATCAGCTGTAAGAGTGTAGGTGAGTATCAGCTGTAAGAGTGTAGGTTAGTTTCAGCTGTAAGAGTGTAGGTGAGTATCAGCTGTAAGAGTGTAGGTGAGTTTCAGCTGTAAGAGTGTAGGTGAGTATCAGCTGTAAGAGTGTAGGTGAGTATCAACTGTAAGAGTATAGGTGAGTATCAGCTGTAAGAGTGTAGGTGAGTATCAACTTTAAGAGTATAGGTGAGTATCAGCTGTAAGAGTAGAAGTGAGTATCAACTGTAAGAGTATAGGTGAGTATTAGCTGTAAAAGTGTAGGTGAGTATCAGCTGTAAGAGTAGAAGTGAGTATCAACTGTAAGAGTATAGGTGATTATCAGCTGCAAGAGTGTAGGTGAGTATCAACTGTAAGAGTATAGGTGAGTATCAGCTGTAAGAGTAGAAGTGAGTATCAACTGTAAGAGTATAGGTGAGTATTAGCTGTAAAAGTGTAGGTGAGTATCAGCTGTAAGAGTAGAAGTGAGTATCAACTGTAAGAGTATAGGTGATTATCAGCTGCAAGAGTGTAGGTGAGTATCAACTGTAAGAGTGTAGGTGAGTATCAGCTGTAAGAGTAGAAGTGAGTATCAACTGTAAGAGTGTAGGTGAGTATCAGCTGTAAGAGTATAGGTGAGTTTCAGCTGTAAGAGTGTAGGTGAGTATCAGCTGTAAGAGTGTAGGTGAGTATCAGCTGTAAGAGTGTAGGTGAGTATCAGCTGTAAGAGTGTAGGTGAGTTTCAGCTGTAAGAGTGTAGGTGAGTATCAGCTGTAAGAGTGTAGGTGAGTATCAACTGTAAGAGTATAGGTGAGTATCAGCTGTAAGAGTGTAGGTGAGTATCAACTTTAAGAGTATAGGTGAGTATCAGCTGTAAGAGTAGAAGTGAGTATCAACTGTAAGAGTATAGGTGAGTATTAGCTGTAAAAGTGTAGGTGAGTATCAGCTGTAAGAGTAGAAGTGAGTATCAACTGTAAGAGTTTAGGTGATTATCAGCTGCAAGAGTGTAGGTGAGTATTAGCTGTAAGAGTATAGGTGAGTATCAACTGTAAGAGTATAGGTGAGTATTAGCTGTAAAAGTGTAGGTGAGTATCAGCTGTAAGAGTAGAAGTGAGTATCAACTGTAAGAGTATAGGTGATTATCAGCTGCAAGAGTGTAGGTGAGTATCAACTGTAAGAGTGTAGGTGACTATCAGCTGTAAGAGTAGAAGTGAGTATCAACTGTAAGAGTGTTGGTGAGTATCAACTGTAAGAGTGTAGGTGAGTATCAACTGTAAGAGTATAGGTGAGTATCAGCTGTAAAAGTACAGGTGAGTATCAACTGTAAGAGTGTAGGTGAGTATCAACTGTAAGACTGTAGGTGTGTATCAGCTGTAAAAGTACAGGTGAGTATCAGCTTTAAGAGTATAGGTGAGTATCAGCTGTAAGAGTATAGTTGAGTATAAGCTGTAAGAGGTAAGAGGTCTATTAGGCTTGTAAGAGGTCTATAGCTGCATATTCATATAGTTCACTCAAATACTTTTAATATTCTAACATTTTGTCTATTTATCTTGTAGGTGGAACGTCCTGTGTATATGGAGCTCTTTTTCAAACACTTTCTGGGACTGTGAGATCTCCAAACTACCCTAATAATTATGCTAACGATCTTAACTGTAGTTGGACAATATCAGTTAGTGCGGCATCGGAAATAACTCTGAATGTTACTGTACGAGGTATAGAGTTATGCTGTGACCATCTATATGTAAGTAATATAACTACCAAACTCTTTTATTCCTACTCTTTGATTATTCAACTAATACACTCCGTGACTATATATTGGTTGTAACTACTTACTAGTTCACATATTCTATCACTTACATTTACACCATCGTAATCCTGCTGCAGTAAACACTCAGTGTAATATTTATAATGATTTAAAACGTGATATGTAAATGTCAGTTTATCAAATACAACTTTTTGAAAAGTTTGCTGGGTAAAAAAATAGCTGTGTCGAATATTTTTCATCTTTTCATTTGTATACTAGTTAAAAAAAACATGGCAAATACTCTGTTGAGTAAATGCTATCTCTTTTAATATGATTTGATCGACTTTAGAATAAATTTTATATTTTTGTATAGTCTAACTACTTTGTGGACATGTAAGATTGCATTAAAATTAGATTAAAAAGCAATGAGTTTAAATTAGCCTACAAATTTTGTAAGTAAGAAAAAACAGTGACCCAATATCTTTTTAAAATTTTTTAAAAGAGCCATTCAATGGGTTTCATGATAGTAATATCAACATGTGCATGTAACTAACAAGTAGTGCTTGTCACCTATGACTTGGGTCATATTAAGGCAGTAAGTAAAATATGTGTTTCAGTATAAAAATACTCCAAAAAAGAAATAGTAAAAATCTTAAGATAGAAAAGGCAAAAGTTCACATACATAAATACATATTATTATTATGTATCCTAAATGTAAATCATGTAATGTGAGCAATGACCCACATCCAACCTACATATATATGATACTAATCTAGCTGTACTACCCGGCATTGCCCGAGTGATAAAAAAGTGTTTAAACAAAAAGTTTATTATAATTTAACTTTACCATGGTAACTTTTAAACTTCATATTTTTTCATACTTCATACTTTTTCAAATAACTACATCTTTTAAATTTCATATCATGAAAGAAGTGTACTGTTTAAATAACTTAAGAGAAAAATAAAACTGCAAAGGTGTTTAAATGTAGATGTGGACGCCATTAGCAAGTTCTGGCTAAATATAGTCGGTCTTGCTATGATTACATTAAAACATTACTTGGAATACGATTATATGATTGTAGTTCGTTTCAGTGTTGGCATCAAAAGGTGAAAATATTGTAGAGGTGTACAGAGTAGCATAGGAACCCATAGTAATTATCTAACGCAATCACTGTCTGTTAAAAATCATCATCATTAAAAATAGTACCAAAACAATATGTTAATCAAAGTAACTATAATCATCTACAATAACTTTAGTGCATTTTATGGCTATGATTTGCAAGATGGTGTAACATTACAATGTACTACGTAAAGAGTTCTTACCTTCAAGACAGACGTGTAACATAAACACGGAATCTAACTTATATGAATTTAGCTTACTAAAAACTTACTTGAAAGAAGTTTTCTTATGAATATTAGTAATATTCTAGCTAAAATATCGGCTGATATCGTTTTGCGGAAAACAAATTTGCTCTAGTATGGCGAGGACGATAAAGTATCGCGTTTCATAGAGCTAAAATAGTTCCTGGAGTTTTAATTAATATGTAATTTTAGGTGCGAAAACGGAAAAGTATGTATACGGTATGTAGTAACGATGAGGAATGGCAACCGCTTTCGTGGTCTCGGGGTTAGAGGACTGAATTGTAAAAATAAGATTGCAATGTTTGTGAGTTCAAGTCCAGCAAAATGTGTTACCTTATCTACAAAATGAAAACTTTAAGAGCTATAGCTGGACATACCAAAAACAGACGACAAACTATGAGAAATATATATATATATATATATATATATATATATATACAGTAGATGCAGTATGAACAGTCTCTTGCATGAAAGTGCTCAATATTAAAATAGAGCGATGTAAAATTGAGTAAAAATGAAAGTTAAAGTTAAGTTTAAAACAACTTTATTACTAATAGTTTCATATTGGCAATATGAAACTATTAGTAATAAAGTTGTTTTAAACTTAACTTTAACTTTCATTTTTACCCAATTTTATATATATATATATATATATGTTGTGTATATATATACACAACATACATATACCATTATGAAATCAATGTACATATATAAATAATTATATACATGTGTTATATTTGTTGTATATATATATTTGTTATATTTGTTGTATATTGTATGTATATGTGTGTATGTTGATATATCTGTGTGTCATTCCGGCTAAAACTATTATTAGAATAGCGCAGCTGGATAATGCTGACGCAACTTCATGGCGCACCGTCATTAGAAGCCTTACTAGCTTACTGATATTTTCTCTACTGGCAATGTGCCAGGCCACTTGCTGGAAAGTTGCCTGCCAGCAAAAGGTAGGCAACTCTCATCACTTCTCATTGTTTATTAGCTGATTTTTAATAACCGGGCAACGCCGGGAGGCACTGTTAGTGTATATATTAGTGTTGGCACGAGTACTTTTTGGCCAACGGGCTTAGACTCGTCTCCTTCCGTTCGGGTTTTTTGAGTATCGAGTAGCTAGTGGTGGTGGGCATGAGTACTTATTGGCCTACAGATTTTTCGGGTATCGGGTTTGTTGATACGGATTTTAGGTCTACTGCTTACCGTACTAGTTTTCGGCTGGAGGAGACAACTCCATACAAATAATATATCATTTTTAATATAGGCACAAGCTAGGAGCAAAAACTTGTAGAATATCCATGTAACTAAAATGTGTCTGTTCATTATATGTGGTGCACCTCACTTTCAGGCTTATCTTGTTCTATATACTTAATTTGCAAATATTAGTGAAAAACTTGTTTTTATTTTATAACTACAAAGATTCAGATGGTATACGCCAAAGCTTCAAACAGAAATTGAAGGGAAGTTACTAAAAACTACACTGCTCTACACCGTATTCAGTTGAGCAATTGACATTGACGAAATTATAATACCTACACAGACGCGATTGCAAAATATTTAACTTGAAAATGTTCAACCATGTAAGATTAATGAACAGTTACTTTATAGACAAAGCATGTATTATAATTTTACATACATTTTAAAAAAACATTAACCCCATAAAAATCTCAGCTATGGGATTCGTTTGACAGAAATGCCAGGTTTGTGGATAGAAAACATAGTTCATTAACTTTGGCAGGTTTTCGCCAGGCTATTTCGCCTGGCTGTAATAATGTTCCCAGCGGTTGAAAACAGCCTTTCACTAGCTACACTCGAAGCTTGAATGCACAAATATTTTTCAGCAAACTTTGCAAGGCAGGTAAATGAGGTTTCATGCTGGCTCCACCAAGTCAAAGGGTCAGAGTCTTTTTCCGCACTGTCAGTAGACTTGTGTATAATGAAACTTAGGTCACCGTTGGCAGTAGTGAGAGCCGGAGTACTGAGAGAATTAAGATACGCTCCCCAACTTTTGCGTTTTGCTGAAGCAGTACAGCTGTTGGTGACAGACTCTAGTGTGGTTGTTTCTCGTACACCTGGAGCCAGCTGTTCACACTCGCAAAGTATAATATCTGTCACAGTCTCATTGTGGGTAGCTTTGAATCTAAAATTTCCAAAAGAAATCTTTGCAACATGTTATATTACAATGCTGTATTTTCTACTAACGATTAAAGTATCAGTGGAAAAATGTTATTTTTATCCTGTAGAGTATTATACAGCACTGTTTCAAAAGCCTCATACCTGCAGTGTAGGCTATGCTATGTACCTTGTGGCTACGTCACACTAAAATGCTAGTAGAATTTGTTCACCTTGGATCCAAAAAGCTACATTTTTTAAAGCAGCCGCCAATAATCAGCATCGTGCTGATGGTGCTTATTGATGTATTTTAAGATGAAGGACTTGATCTGTCGGGTCAAAGCAACGTCACTCTCTTCCGGCACTAGAAGTTTATTAAACAGTATGACCGTCGGTTGAACAAGTGATATTGTTACCGCGTCTTCACCTATAAGTAAAGCATTTAGCAGATTACTATCACAGTATGGCATCAATATGGCTAACCTAAAAGACCACTTACTAATATATCTTCATTAGCAGTAGGAGAATTATAGGGGAAAAAATAAGCATAGTCATGCCCTTCCCAACTTCACATCACTAAAAGGTTTCAATTTTATTTTTCGTGAAATAACGGTTAAATGTTATTTTTGGTGACAAAATTTTGTTATTTAAACATCTAATTTTTAATAAAAGGCCCTCAAAATAGTATAATGGCAGAGAATATGTTTAATGTACATTTGGTCATTTGAATTATAGTAATTTTTAAAACACATTTATAGTAAGTGCTTAGTACTTTAGTGGCAATCTTCATATTAACAGTACATGTTTACAAAACCTACCTGATAGCATGTCAGCAAAGGGCGCCACATGTTTTAAAGCAATTCTGATGGCTTCCAAGGTAGCCAAATTCTATCCTGTTGGTATTAAATGGGTGTGTTTTTATCAGCTGAGAGTGCTTTCCTAACAGCACACTCTTGCTCAAGAAAGCGATTGATCATCGCGAACTTTGAGCCCCATCTCGTAGGGTATTCGTTTAGCAAATGTTGTTTTGGCAAATGGAGTTGTTCTTGAGCAGCCTCTAGAAGACGACTATTCTTATGCGAGTGAGCAAAGTGTGTCGCCACCTTTTAACAGCCTAAAATCGCTTTATCTATTGTTTTGTCGACCTTCAGTGCATTTACAACTGCTAGGTTAAGGTGGTGACCAAAACATGATATTCTGGTCCAACCTGTAATGCATTGCAAACAATCACAACTAGGTATACTAGTCAACACTCACTGTAGTCGTGTGCTTATCAAGGATTGAATGTGAACCAATTTACTTACCGTACGTTTGGGACTATTAACCGCACCCCTATATAAGCCGCATCTGCTTTATTTTCAAAAAACCGATAAAACAATACATATGCCGCACTTTTGTACAGGCCGCAGAACTCATGATGATGCTTTTTAACACTGCAGCAAGTTTGCTAGTTAATACGGAACAGTACCGTTAGGCATTGTTTTGTATTTTCTTTCACCGCTAAAAGCGCACTAACCGGAGATTCCGGTTAGTGCAAACACACAATAGTGTGTCAAACAACAAAACTGTGTCAAACAATATAGTGTCACAAACAATAAAATTTATTGTGAAATTAGTTACCTCCATCTCTGCTTGCTTTGATGATGCTAGCAGCATTATCATTGAAAATAGCAGTCAACTTAGCCTCATCCAACCCCCAGCCTTCAATTACCCCGATGATGCCAGCTTTTAGGTTTTCAGAGGTATGATCTTCAGGCGCATGTAAAAGCTAGCAAAATATAACAATTTACAATGTGTTTTTAAATTATGGGATTGCCACTTTCAGCTATTTGATTTTGTTTGAAAGTGTATAACACGTCTAAAATGCTGTTAGTTGGTTTGTGATAAGCGCTGTAGTAAGGTTTGTTTTTAAAAAAACTCATTTTAATAACGCAACAAATTTGCAATTTGATGCCGCATATTGGTGTTGAAACATACCTGCAAGCACCTTGACTTAGCTTCCAATCAAAGATACAATGAATGTTAAACCCACAATAAGGTGCCCTAGTGTGTGAGCTCCATATGTCCATAGTAGCAGCATAAAACTGAGCTGTGGCAACCTCCTGTTTAATGGTGCCATACACATTGTCATACCACTCAGGGATGGCTGAGCGACTTATGTGATGTCGAATTGGAATGGAATATCTAGCAAACATGGAAAATCAAGACTAATTGCAAACAACATGGCATTCACTGGTGTGAACTAATAATGATAAATGTTAGGCAAAAACACATTTTCTGATTTCTATATTGATCCTAATATTACGTAACTGCAAAATTACACCGGCAGTGAAAAGCAACATAAATAATTTTAAAAAAAATATATTATGGCTGCAAATATTCCCATATCAAGTAGTATCTATATTATTATAATATGCCACATTTCATGAAAAATGGGCACACACAAAAAACAGTTTTATCAATCTATAAATATTACATGTATAGCTACCAAACACTGATGTTTACAGAACTGGCGTATGCTTGAATTCTATGAAGCCTAACATATTATTTTTTACTTTCATACATTCTACCAAACTCAGCAATCATTGCTTTGAAACCTTCTTTTTCAACAGCATATGCTGGAACACCATCTTTACAAATAGAGTGAGTTGTTGCAGAAGTCAGCTTCCGATGTTGAGCACTGTTTCTTCCGTAGTGCTTCGTAAAGAATGATAAGATAGATCGCTGCCTTTTTGTTTTTTCACAGGCACCGCTAGAATTAAATTCGGCTCCTTTGCAAACAATAGGAGTTTGAAATGCAGCCAGATTTGAGGAGTCGTCATCACCATTGATGAGAATAGGCGCAGCTATAACAAATTTGAACTTACTAACAGGAAAAGTCTAACAAAAACGGTATAAATAAAATGCAAGAAAATTTTGTCCATTTATCTACTCGCTATTGAATGAATTTTAAATACCATAATACTTGAAAATCGTATACGGCAAACCTTGTGAAGTGGTAGCAACAACCTTGTGAAGTGGTAGCAACAACCTTGTGAAGTGGTAGCAACAACCTTGTGAAGTGGTAGCAACAACCTTGTGCAGTGGTAGCAACAACCTTGTGAAGTGGTAGCAACAACCTTGTGAAGTGGTAGCAACAACCTTGTAAAGTGGTAGCAACAACCTTGTGCAGTGGTAGCAACAACCTTGTGAAGTGGTAGCAACAACCTTGTGAAGTGGTAGCAACAACCTTGTGAAGTGGTAGCAACAACCTTGTAAAGTGGTAGCAACAACCTTGTGAAGTGGTAGCAACAACCTTGTGAAGTGGTAGCAACAACTGAAGATGTTGTCGTTAACTGGCTTTTAAGATTTTCATCGTCATCAATTGTTGACTGAGATGGATGCACAATTTTTTTTAGTTTGAAGGCAACAGATTCCCTAGCTGCTTTGAAGATTAATTGACAGTTTTTAGCGGTACCAACTACATCTAGCCTCTCAAGCCATTGTTTAGGATAAATCGTTTGCATATGCCTTCTTATGGAACTCGTAGAGCCATAACTATGCTTCATAGTTGAATTGCACAAAAGGCATCTAACTGTCTCCATGCCATCAGCAATAGTAATGCCGTCTTTTGCAAAAAATTTCCAAACATCGGACATATCTTAAAATTTACTATAATTTTATTCAATTTATTTATTATTTTTACTATTTTCGATCAGGCGGTACTCATGCGCTTAATCCTTAGCAGGCGCGTGGTTAAACAGCGTTCATTTCGCAGGCGCAATAAACCTGGTTTTTGTTCACCCTACTCGACAGATCTGTGTCCTAAAACCCAAACTCGAAAGTCAAAACTTGATCCCAAAAGACCGAAATACCCGAAATCTCTATTACCTGATACTCGAGAGAAGACAAACCCGCGGGTTCAACGAGTATTAGTACTCATGCCCAGCACTAGTATATATACATATATATATACATATATACATACATATATACATACATATATACATACATATATACATACATTATATATATATTATATATATATATATATATATATAAACTGTTTCCTCACCTCGGTTTACCCATATGGGTGGTAATTTCTACTCTAACTCGGGTCTCCTCCCAGAGACCTGAGAGTTTTGAGCACTCGCCTCAAGATCCTAGCTGTTCCCGATAGCACACTTTTCTGCAACTCACTTGAGTTGATTGCTGTCGGTATCTAAGCAAGTCACATTTTATGCACAAGTGTTATTGCGCCCAGTGCCCCAATGACTACTGGAATTACAGTTGTTCTTACATCTGTAATTACAGTATATATAATATATACATATAAATATATATATATATAAAATTAAGTAAGATGAAAGTTTAAGTTTAGTTTAATACAAGTTTATTACTAAAAGTTTCATATTTCAAAGCAATAGTCATCAGATAAAATTGCTAACACTAAATTTGTCGTATATATAGGTTGAAATAAAAGCATTGCTGTTAAAATACATGAAAGCATTGCTGATAAGTAGGATTAAAATTAGCAAGCGATGCGACGATGTACAAAGTAATGGGACAAAGCTTAACAGTTTAGGTGTTAAAAGCTAAGTTTTAAAATTACTTAAAAAGAATCTGCCAGCAGGTCTGCATGTCAATGCAAACTCACACCTTTTATTCAAAGTAGCGGTTTCAGGTCTGCATATGGTGTAGAATTTTTTAGATAGACATAGGTTACATCTGCCCGTTGTCTTATTATACGGTGTTGTTCTTTTCACTATCTTCCACTTTTAGCTGCCGAATCCCCGACTCGGCCGACCAGTCTTTACCCGCCGAGCAGTTGACAATCGCTCTCTTGCACTCGCCTCGCAATCAATCACCTTGCACTCACACTCAATTCCCTTGAAATCAATCGGCTCACACTTCCCTTGCAATCAATCGCCTTGCACTTGCCTCACAATCAATCACCTCGTAATCAATCGCTCCGCAACCAATCACCTCACACTCGCAATCAATCACCTCATAATCAATAGCCTAGTAGCCAATCGCTTTGCAATCAATCACCTCGCACTCGCCAACTCATTCATCCGGAGCGCCGCGTCTGGAGACTCTTGGTGCACTCGGAGTGAAAAAGGTCTCACGTGCATCCCCGAGTGACGCCACAGCCCCAAACCTGAACCGCTAGCTGCATTACCCGTCCACGGTAACAGATACACGTACAGCAAGAAGTTTATTGAGAGTTGTTTTCCATACTGTAAAACCACTCCAAATATGCAGTCTACTGAAGTTTTTTGCCCTGATCAGACTATGCATACACATATGCAGCCAAACATGTCAATAATGTTGGGGAAAACAATGAAAGTCTACAATGCACCAGTCTCAAACTACTCAAACCGGAGTTGCCCTATTTTTGTACAGAGAACTGATAATGAAATTGACATTGCTAGGCAAACTGAAGTTCTTCAAACTGGCAGTATTGAAAAATTTGGCATCTTTCAATAAATTCTACAAAATATTTTGCTATCGCCAGCATTTATTGAATGGAGACTTCTACATCCTTAAAACACTAATCATGGCTCATCAGTTATTTGTCTTTAGCCTGTGTTTTGACATGGTATATACAAACAGTAATGAGGTTGTGTCGATAAAATTTATATGTATAACAGCACAGACAGTATGATGTCAAGGCGGATTGTTAGGACATTACAATGAACAATCAATGCATTACATTGTGAATGAAATTTACTATGTCATTATAGTACTAGAAACTCCACTGTCATACAGCCCACGACCAGAGTGATATTGGAAAAAAGAAAGGGTACTGATGGTTGAGAAATGCAATATTGGCAGTCAACTGGCACTGCTGTGCAATAGGATAACTGCAATGGTAGCTGTAATGTACTGGGTGTTGGTGTTATTATATACAACAAACAGCAATAATGAAAGGAAAAGATTATATGTTTATATCTCTCCCCCTGCAATAGGAGAAATGCAATATTGGCAAATATTACAAGTAAAATGCACTCATATTATTAGAATAATCAATATTATTAATATAGTAATAATATAAAACCAATGCACAATTTTGTTCACATTTAAAAACGTCATAGTTTGCCATATCAAGAAGTTGTGATATTTATATAGAATTTTTTTTAATCTGTACTACGTAGTCATTGTTCTGTAGTCATCCAAACTTATAATTAAATATCGTAATAACCTCATAAGATTCGTTAAACAAATATCGTCATTTCCTTTACTTACACTGCGTTGGACATCAGTTAGAATACCAAAGTACTCAAGTGTCTAGAATGTCAATTTGAAATCGGCAAAAATGAAATGATTTCAGTACTCCTACACTAATTACAGAAACTGTCAACAATGCCATAGACTGGTGAAATGTGCACGTTATTTTTTCGCGAAATGCGCACGATTTAATCATTCTATTCTCTGTCGCCCGGCGTTTCACTTTCCGGTCTTAACTTTTATTAAACCAAGCTTTTCAAGCGTTTTGTGACAATTTTCGTCCAAATAAATCTGTCTATTCGTGTATAATCTGATCAAATGGGTAAGTTTTTAGAGAATTTCGACAATTTACAAAGACTTGGTAGCATATTTAAATAGGCCTATATGTGTTTTGTATCTTTATTATACTTTAACTAATCTACAAAACGATGGTTAAATTGCTTGATGAAATTTTGATGCAAAGGTTCGTCTCATTGTTGATGAATAATTTTCGTAAGTTGTGTGCACATGCATTTATCATAAAAACTCCCAAACTTCGCATCAGCTTGTTTGGTCATGTGATTATACATAGCTGGTTATTTATGAAATAGTTACATATTAAATTTACTTGCTTAATATGTAATTCAAGAATAATACTCTTGCTATAACAGCTCTCTATACATATATACTTGGGATGTCTTTTACCAATTTATTGTAAACTCAATACTGGAATAAAGAACATTACAGTGAGAACACAGCATATAATTGGCGACAAGGACACTCTTCAGCTGGACATTCTACACTTCAACTCTACTCTAGATTTTCCCTACAATGTCTACTCAAACTGATCAACTGATTCAACCGCTGGCTCAACAGATGGCTTTTCAAACAGAGCAAATGGAGCAGCAGATGGAGCAGATGGAACAGCAGAGACAGCAGCAGAGAGAGCAGATAGAGCAGCAGAAAGAAAAAAAAGACTGCTGGTCCAACTTTTAATGCAGAAGACCGAAATCGTAGCAGGAGGATATACTCCTAATTTTACTGTTTTTGACCAAAATACAGAGCTGTGGACAAATTATTTACTGTGCTTCAGGACGTTTATAGGAGCCAATTCTATTAGTGAAGACAGAGTTCCACAGATATTTCTAACCAATCAATCAAAAGTTAATTACAAACAATTAACTGATACGTCAGGTCAACAAACTCCCAAGAAAGAAGTCAACAAACTGACAATGGAAGATATTGAGGACTACATGATGACTCAATATAACCCTAAAACTTTCATCGTTAGAGAAAGATATCGTTACTGGAGCAATATAAAAGGAAATCCAGAAGAGACAATTCAAGAGTTAGCAGCAAGAATAAGACATGATGCTACAACTTGTGACTTAGCAAGTATTACCGATGCACAAGATGAAGCTTCACGTACAAGATTTATCTGCTCAGTTGGGAATGAAGCAATACTTAAAGCACTATTCAAATTGAAAGACGAAAACCTTACTTTTGCCAGAGCTATCAAAATTGCTATGGAAATGGAGGAAGCAGCAAAAGTAGCAAAGGAAACAGTCTATGGTGCAGCAAATCCTGTCTAGGTGGTACACAAAAAGACTACAACTTTAAAACCGTCAACACCTGCAGATCAACAGAAATTCTACCGGTGGGGAAAATCTAACCACAAATCTACCGAATGCAGATATAAGAAATCTATCTGCAATCATTGTAAACCTACAGGACATCTAGAAGTCTTCTGCGGTAAAAGGCTCAAAGGTGCTAAGCCTCTGAACTTAGTGAAAGCCGTCAAAACCGTCAACACTAATCCACAGCTACATACATGTCTACCTTGATTTACAAGATCACGCAATGACCTTGGAAGTGGACACTGGAGCCGGAGACAACTTTATATCCCTGGACAACTGGAGAAAAATGGGGAGCCCTACACTCAAAACTTCAGAAGTTCATTAAGAGTCAAAACAAAGCTAGATTCACATCAACATGAGAAGTAATTACATTTCTTAGAGTGGTACTCTTTCACCAATACAAATATGGCAGTGAAAGACCAGTTTCTCATGCTAGCAAAACACTGAGCGATACTCAAAGAAGATACCGTCAAATTCAAAAGGAAGCTGTATCTATCATCTATGCACTAAACAAGTTTCACCAGTTTATCTATGGGAGGAAATTAATCTTGGTGATAGATCACAAACCTCTACTAACACTGTTTGGACCAACTAAAGCAACACCCGCTATGGCAGCATGCAGACTGGCAAGATGGGCTCTTACTTTCAACCAATATGACTATACCATTGAATATAGGAAAACCTCTAAATATGGAAACACAGATGCACTCAGTCGCTTACCCATTAGACATGATGACAAATTTAATAGGGAGGATGAAGGCGACGATATTGACACAGTCTGCACAATCAAACACATTGGAAGTCAGCTGAATCCAACAGATCCTGGTATTCTGAAAAAAGAGATTGCTAAGGATCTTGTACTCAGCACAGTGATGAGAAATCTGAAGGATGGATAGTCTAAAGAGGATGGCAGCAACCAAGCTGGAACCATGACTAAAGGCTATTATGTAAAAGACTTCAGTAAACTTGAGATGTCATTGTCAGCTGATAGCGCATGCTTGATGTATAGAACAAGAATGGTCATACCACTATCTCTACAAAAACGAGTTCTTCAACTTTTACATCTTAGACACTTTGGCTTGCAGAGAATGAAGAAACTTGCTAGAACTGCTGTTTACTGGCCCATGATGGATCAAGGCATCACAGATACTGCACACCAATGTACTTCATGCAATGAGCAAAAAAACATCAAAACAAGCCGGATCATCTACCAAATCACCCTTGGATGATGCCAGAAAAATCATGGAGCAGAGTACACATTGACCATGCAATTAACTTTATGGGAATCAACCGGTTGGTGTTGGTGGATGCCTACACAAAGTATCCATGTATACATGCTACCACTTCAGTATCAACTAAAGCTACTACAGATTTACTCAAGAAGGACTTTGTTCACTTTGAATATCCACATACCATAGTGTCTGATAATGGAACTACATTTACTTCTGAGGAATTTTAAGAATGGTGCAGAAATCGGGGAATCATTCACCTGACAGGAGCACCATACCATCCAGCCACCAATGGAGCTGCAGAAAGGCTAGTTCAATCCTTCCAACATGCACTCAAGAAGTCGGATCTTTCAGCTCAGTCTGCTTTGCAAGAAATCTTGATGATGTATAGGAGAACGCCACTGTCTTATGGTTACTCACCCAGTGAACTGCTGAATGGGAGACAAATCAGAATAAAGATCGATACATTACTGCCATCACCAGCTCACTTAGCTCAAAGCAAACAAATGCTAGATAACCGGTCAACTAAAACAGTTCATCATTACACAGCTGGAACACCATGCTATACTTTATACTGTGGACCTAAAAGAGATAAACAGCCTAAATGAGTGAAAGCAGTTGTTATCAAGTATTTGGCAGCAGAACAGTCAATGTTAGAGTACTATTTAGAGGACCAACCTGGAAGAGACACCTGGAACAGCTTTGTCCTAGACACGCTTCACCAAAAGATGCCAAACCACCTGTCAAAATACCAACCACTCCAACCAGTTTTCCAAAATCACAACCATTGCCTGCAGCTACAGTACTAAAACCGAAAAGACAAAATCCAAGATTACCTGATGGCAATGATTACCACAGGGACAATCCCAAACACTCAAAGAGACAATCTAATCGCTGAAGTCACCCATACAACTTCAAGCTAGCAGGGAGGTGTTAGGACATTACAATGGACAATCAATGCATTACATTGTGAATGAAATTTACTATGTCATTATAGTACTATACATAGCTGGTTATTTATGGAATATTTACATATTAAGTTTAATTGTTTAATGTATAATTCAAAGATAATACTTTTGCTATAACAGTTCTCTATACATATATACTTGGATGTCTTTTACCAATTCATTGTATGCTCAGTACAGGAATAAAGAACAACACAACACAGATACAGCATTTGCAACTTACAATAATCAAACATAACGCCAACATGATAGCCTTTTTATGAGATACAATAAGGAAAACGAATGCATGAAAATATATAATACTGAAAAGTATGTTAAAAAATGCTGCATGTGGATAATATGTAGGTATAGCAGAACATGAAGAACATAGCATGACATAACAATAGCATAATGTTAATTCAATGCAAGCATGACATAATAACACAATGTTAGTTCAATGCAACACTTGTGAATAGACAACATTTTTTGTTTTTCTGTCGGGTGTATGAACAAACAATTTTCGGCTTGTGCATACTTTTGAGCAGGCGACGTACAGCTGGTCATGGCTAAAGCAGGGTGACAGTAAGTCGATACCAAATGCTCTCTTTCTTCTCACTATCGCCTATTGCAACACTCGAAGCACCCGTGCAAGTTCTGTAGTAGTACGTTACAGTACTCATAGCTGAAAAAACCTAGTAACTCAGCTGCTGAAAGAAATGAACATGTTTACTATCACAAACAGTGGAAATCCCACGTTTCTAAGTAGTGGAGGTGTGGCAATTCATAAACAATACAACATTGAATAAGAAGTACTTACCTTTATGAAGTAGAAATTTGGTAGGTAAAACGCGAAAACAATTGTCAGGTGGTCAGAAAAAAAAATGTTCACGGTGACCTTTCTCGTTGGCAGTGAATATAAATTACATGTAAATTACTACTCATTAATTTATTTAATGAGTAGTACATTTGTATAGCTGTATAGGCACCTTTGTATAGGTCGCAGAAATTATGCCTGTGCTTTTCAAAATGGCAGCACCTTTGCTGTTTAAAACGAAACAGTGCTGTTGGGCACTGTTCCGCATTAACCTAAGCTTTTTAGTCTAGTGCCTAACAAAATAGTACCGTTAGGCATTGTTTCATTTTTTTCTTTCACCACTAAAGGCGCATCAACTGGAGATTTTGGTTATTGCGCCCTAGCGGTAAAAGAAAAACGACAAAATAGCTGCACCCTTATATAAGCTGCTTGGCTCAAATCGTCAAAAACAATAGCGGCTAATAGTATGAAAGTATGGTATTTACTACTCATATTAATTCAGTTGGCTTTGTACGACCAAAATTAGTATGTCGAAAAAAGGAAAGACAGCTCTATAAGGTGGAAAAACACACCCACACCCTCACCCACACCCACACCAACACCCACACACACACAGACACACACAGATTGCCGTTTATATAGTAGATTACTAGGAAGACAGTAATATATTCGTTTTTAGTATACTGTTTTTGATTGTTTAATCTGCCTTAATCGTTTAATTTGCCTTCAAACTTTAATATTAGAAATTACTTTCAACTCACACATCAAATCTGTTTTAGCTTTATAACGGCACAAGCAGGCAAAATACTTTCAACTCACACATCAAATCTGTTTTAGCTTTATAACGACACAAGCAGTGAAATTACTTTCAACTCACACATCAAATCTGTTTTAGCTTTATAACGACACAAGCAGTGAAATTACTTTCAACTCACACATCAAATCTGTTTTAGCTTTATAACGACACAAGCAGTGAAATTACTTTCAAATCACACGTCAAATCTGTTTTAGCTTTATAACGGCACAAGCAGGAAAATTACTTTCAACTCACACATCAAATCTGTTTTAGCTTTATAACGGCACAAGCAATGAAATTACTTTCAACTCACACATCAAATCTGTTTTAGCTTTATAACGGCACAAGCAGGGAAATTACGACAAGTGAAAGTATAATGATACCCGGGAATGAAATACAATTGAGATTCACAACAGATCATTCTGTGTCAGATGAAGGATGGAGGATTACGTGGAGAGGTAACATTTAGAAATCATCCCCATTATTCACATTAGATTATATTTATGAAATTAGAAGCCAAACCGATTTTATTTGATAATAAAGTTAAGGCTGACAGTAAGGAAAAAATGTTTAGGAGGCAGATGTGTGGGATAACTAAAATAGAAGTAGGTGTGAAAGCATGAGAAAACAAACGGAAACATAATAAGATGAAAAATGTAGTGCAAACTTCTTGTCTGGGGCTTTGATCATTTTATAGATGCCTAATTTCATTTAGTCATTGTTAAGTTGCTTGTAGTATGTATTATACATAAAGCAAGTGAGAGTTCAGGATGTGTATGTGTGTATATTTGATTGAGTAAACCACAATTGAACACAAAATACTAACAGCTATGCAGGCAAATGAGGCTATTATTCTGGCTAGTAAACTAGCTATACATGGTAATAAACTAGCTATACAGGATAATAGTTTTATAACATATTGTTTTTTTCTGAAAACAAGACAAAAAACGCGTAATAGCAATAAGGTTTTGGCCACATTAATGATTACAAGGACAAGGAATGCATAATACACATTATCTAAACTGGTGTGAATATAAACTGACTGTTGTGCTGAAAACTTTCCAAAGGCAAAATGTTTATGGTCAATTTCTAGCCATAAATATTTTCACCGTATCGGTCTGGTGCTTTTAAAACTCTCCCACTCCTGGTGACGGTACCGGAGCCACAGGAAGCACTACCTTCTCCCAACCCACCAACTGCAGCCTTACGCGATTCGTCAAAAATCGGCACTGTCTCAGCCAACCTTTCAGCGCTAGGTGTTCTAAATAATGATGTTCTATGTACGATGTGTGTAGTATGTGTCGATAACTGGATTGTGTGCAACTCGACTTTGCAGCTGTGGAAGCAATTGTCTTCGTTCTAAGAAATGACCGGTTTCTCCTAAAAACACTGTCATTATCTAATTGTACCATAAAACTGCGTGGAGTGTCAGCATGTTTTATAACTTTTCCTTCCACCCAATTCCTGTGTCCCAGTTTTACCCATACACTTGTGCCCTCTATAAAATTATTAGGCATGCTATTTATGCTGTTACAAAACTCGGACTGCGCTTGTCATTTTATAAATACACCAACTACTTTACCTGTGTTGATATACTGTGATTTTAGTTGTTTAGGCATAATGTGCAGTGTGGATCTTAGGTTTCTACCTTGTAGTAAGACTGAAGGAACTGGGAGGCCATCACCTAGTTGGGTAGATCTAAGTACGCTTATGACATCATAAAGTGTTTGACTAGACTGATGTGCTTTAATTATACTGGTCTTAACCGTCTGCATCATACGCTCAGCCAATCCAATTGACCTAGAAAAATGTGGGCTAACAGTTATATGATTGACATAAGTTTCAATAAAAGATTTGAGTTCAAATGAGGTAAAGTATGATGCATTGTCTGATACCAAAGTTTCAAGCTTGCCAAAGTCCAAAAACTGTTGTTTTAGCAATTCAATTTATCTGCTTAGACATAGAACTTTTAAGTTCATGGAAAATCGGCCATTTTGAATATATATCTACAATAACCAAGTATTCAATGCCTGTTAGCTGAAAAATGTTGATGTTGACTGTTTGCATAGAGTAGTCAGGAATGTTGTATGGTTCAAGTGCGGCCTTATTGTTTGCTTTGGCATTTTCTTTGCATGTCCCACAAGCATCAAATAAATCTGTAACACTTCCAACATAGCCTGGCCAGTAAACTGAATTTTTAGTTCGTTCAATGCACTTAGAAGTTCCGAGGTGGCCTTTGTGTATATTGTTAATAATGGTTCGCCTGAGAGATATTGGTATCACCAACTGACTGCCTTTTAGCACAATATCATTATATACACTCAAGTCCTGTCTCACGTTCCAAAATGCTTTTACAGGTTCTAAACATGAGCGCCTGTTTTCTGGCCAGCCATTTATCATGTATGATTTGAGTGTGTCTACAGTAGGATCGTCTATGGTGGCTTTAATAAAGCGTTCACGGTGTGTTTGCTTTGACACAATTTCAGTGGTTATAGCATGTATCTGTTCATAATCTCTACTGACTAAGCTTGCACTGTCTGGGCAGTAGTCACTGAGGTAGGCCCTACTCAAAGCATCAGCAATAAACATCATGCTGCCAGGTTTGTGAATCAGGTCATAATCATACAACTGAGTTCGAAGTCTCATTCTTTGTAATCTAGGTGTGAAGTCATTCAGCCATTTTTTGTTGATGCCAATCAATGGTAAACGATCAGTTTCCACCACTAATTTCTGACCATAAATGTATTAATGAAACCTAGTTAACCCATATTTTATTGCTAGAAATTCCTTTTCTATTTGCGCGTAAGCTTTTTGGGCACTAGTTAAACTACAACTAGCAAACTCAACTGGCTGACCATTTTGCAAAATAGTTGCTCCTATACCATTTTGTGAGCTATCAACACTTAGTGTTATTGGTTGATTAGGATCTAACATTTTGAGTAGCTGACTGCTACTAAGTAATGACTTCAACTGTTCGAGTGACTTTTCTTGTTCAGTTCTCCAAGGCCACTGAACAACTTTTTGTCAGATTCCTAAGGAAAGCTGTAACCTCAGCCAAATTAGGACAAAACTTGCTCAAGTATGTGGCCATGCCTAGCAACCTACGCAAATCCTCTGGGCAGTTTGGAGTGGGCATATCAATAATAGTTTTGATTTTTGCGGGGGCGGGCCGTGTAACCCCTTGTCCTATTATGTGCTCCAGGTATTTGAGTTCTGACTGTTCAAATCTACATTTTGTTAGATCGAGCTTGAGATTGACTTCTCTAAATTTTGTCAACACTTTCCGAAATATAGCATCATGCTCTGTTTTTGTTGGCGCATGAACTAGCAAATCATTTACAAATGTTTCTATCCCATCAATATCAGAAAATATTTTGCTGACAGTTCTATGGAAAACTTCTGGAGCTGAACTTATTCCAAATGGTAGCCTAAGCAATCTGTACCTCTCAAAAAGAGTTGCAAATGTTGTAAGAAAACTGCTCTCACTGTCGAGTTCAAGTTGCAAAACCCCTGAGTTGCATCTAAGGAAGAAAAAACCCTTGACTGCAATAATTTTGAAAATATTTCAATAGCGGTTGGCAAAGCAAAGTGTTCGTGTCTGATACAACTGTTTAGCTCGGTGGGGTTGAGACAAACCCCCAGTGATCCGTCAGGCTTCAACACATTCACAATGGGATGAACCCACTCAGTAGGCGTTTTAACCTTGGTTATTGTACCTTTAAATTTCATTAAATCAAGCATGCCTTTTAATGGTTCTCTTAATCTAAATGGAACCCTCCTAGGGCTCTGTGCTACTGGTTTGCTACCCTCCTTAAGTGTCAAAGTATGCATGCTGGGTAATTTGCCAAATCCTTCAAAAACTTCAGTAAAATCAGATACAACAGAATTATTGGCTACAGCACATCCAGTTTTTACTAAATTCATAGTGATACAACTAGGGTCCTAGAAGGGTTGTCTCCCCTTGCCCAACAACTATAAAATCATGTAAGGTAAAAGTGTGCCTGTGTTCAAGCATGAGTGATACTTTTCCTATTACCGTGAGTGTGTGTCCACTGAAAGAAGTTAATGCTTGGCTATGCTTTTCTATTCTGGTATTGCGAAAACTCAAGCTATTGTAAGTTGATTTGGGCATTATGTTACAAGTGGCATCAGTGTCTACTTTAATTCTGAGTTTGTGGCCCTCACAGTTAAATGTTATTTACCCTTCTTTAGTGTTTGACTGATCTTTTACTTCATGTAGCTTGCCAGAGTTAGTGAGCATCGTCTCTCCTGTAAATTTTGATGTGCATAGTTTGCTAAAATGTCCCCTCTGGTGGCAGTTTTTGCAGAATTTGTTGTATGCTGAACATTTTCTAGCCGGGTGTGAACCACCGGAATATTTGCAATTGGTTACCATGCTCTGTTGCTGATCACCATATGATTGTTGACCATTCTGCTGGGCTGAGTTGCGTGTCTGTTGCACATCTATGGCGTATACCTTAGCAGCTGGTTGTGTCTGTTAAACATCTATGGCGTGTGCCTTGGCAATTGGTTTTGTATTTGTCAACTTAAAATCATTCATGCACTGTTTTGTAGCCTCAAACCTTTGACAAACTTTGATGCACTTAGCTAAAGTAAGCTGCTCTGGTACGTTAAACAGCGCACTTCTTACTGACTCTGATCTAATACCAAATACAATTCTGTCTCCCGAAGTTTTATCTTTTTCTGCCTCATGAAAGTTGCATGTTGTGACTAGGCTTTTGAGTGATGATAAAAACCTCTCGAACGATTCATCTGTCTGTTGTATCCGGCTATAAAATTTGTACCATTCAAGTTCTTCCTTGACTTTAGGAGCAAAGTAATTAGTAAAAGCATCTTTGACAGGCTTTATAATTTTTTGTTGGTCGTTGATAAGTTAAATGTCCTAAACAGCTCCTGACCTTTGACTCCCAGGATTGTGAGTGGATTAGCTATCTGCACATTCTCTTCTTTAGCATTCTTTGATGTTGTTGTCATATAAAATTCAAGGTGTTTCAACCACATTGTCCAATTTCTGCTAGCGTCACTCGGATTTTGAGCAAAGTACCCTGCCAAGAAATTTGGAGGCGGCCTAAGAGAAACGCCATTCGTCATGTCTGTAAACTTACATCATCACTGTATGATGGGCGTGGTCCTGAAGTCCTGACACCATGTTAAGTTGCTTGTAGTATGTATTATATATAAAGCAAGTGAGAGTTCAGGGAGTGTATGTGTGTATATTTGATCGACTAAATCACAACTGAACACAAAATACTGACAGCTATGCAGGCTATAGAGTAGACCATAGCTATCCAGAATAATAGCCTAGCTATTTAGGATAACAAACTAGCTATACAGGATAATAGCTTTATAACAGTCGTGTCGTTTTAACTTGGAAATAACTGAAGCTGAAGCAAAAAACAATTTACCTACATGTAAAATGCACAAATATGAAAATATTTCATAAACACAAAAGAGCGTCTCAAAATTTAATATCCTACCAGCTATCGCAGTAATATATACAACTGAATTTAGTTCAGTTTAATAAATACATTAAAAAACTATCTAGTATGTTGACTAGACTATTTTTCTGTATTGCTCTGGAATAAAAACTATATGTATTAGTATTTTATAAAGTGTTAGAGCTACAAGTATTAGTGAGTGTGAACTAAAAACAATATATATCAGTAGTTATAAATTGTTAGAACTGCATGTAATACTGAGTGTTGACTAGAAACAATATACAGGATATCAGTAGTTATAAATTGTTAGAGCTGCATGTAGCATTGAGTGTAGACTAGAAACAATATATATCAGTAGTTATAAATTGTTAGAGCTGCATGTAGCACTGAGTGTAGACTAGAAACAATATATATCAGTAGTTATAAATTGTTAGAGCTGCATGTAGTACTGAGTATAGACTAGAAACAATATATATCAGTAGTTATAAATTGTTAGAGCTGCATGTAGCATTGAGTGTAGACTAGAAACAATATATATCAGTAGTTATAAATTGTTAGAGCTGCATGTAGCACTGAGTGTAGACTAGAAACAATACATATCAGTAGTTATAAATTGTTAGAGCTGTATGTAGTCCTGAGTGTAGACTAGAAACAATATATATCAGTAGTTATAAATTGTTAGAGCTGTATATAGTACTGAGTATAGACTAGAAACAATATATATCAGTAGCTATAAATTGTTAGAACTGCATGTAGTACTGTGTGTGAACTAGAAACAATGTATATCAGTAGTTATAAATTGTTAGAGCTGCATGTAGCACTGAGTGTAGACTAGAAACAATACATATCAGTAGTTATAAATTGTTAGAGCTGCATGTAGTACTGCGTGTAGACTAGAAACAATTGTCTAACAGTTTATAACAACTGATATATATATATATACATATATATATACATATATATGTAATATGCATAATTGTAATATGCATAATAATATACATATATATATAATATATATAAAACTTTGTGTACTAAAAAATTACAAGTTTAGTTAAAACATTTTATTACTTAAAGTTTCGTGCAGTAGGCTTGCACTCTTTAGATAAAATGATTTTATCTGAAGAGTGCAAGCCTACCGCCCAAAACTTTAAGTAATAAAATGTTTTAACTAAACTTCTAGTTTTCTAGTACACATAGTTTCATATCAGCTCTGTTTTTACTCTTAACATTGAGCACTATTTTTACTAATGTGTATAAATATAACTTTTATATATATTCATATATATATATATATATATATATATATATATATATATATATATATGTATATATATAGACAAAGTGGACGCTGCACAGTAATAACTAACTATTAGTAATAAAATGTTTAACTTATAGAGTGAAGTTCCACTTATAAATATTTTATAATACATGAAACTATTAGTAATAAAATGTTTAACTTATAGAGTGAAGTTCCACTTATAAATATTTTATAATACTTGAAACTATTAGTAATAAAATGTTTAACTTATAGAGTGAAGTTCCACTTATAAATATTTTATAATACATGAAACTATTAGTAATAAAATGTTTAACTTATAGAGTGAAGTTCCACTTATAAATATTTTATAATACATGAAACTATTAGTAATAAAATGTTTAACTTATAGAGTGAAGTTCCACTTATAAATATTTTATAATACATGAAACTATTAGTAATAAAATGTTTAACTTATAGAGTGAAGTTCCACTTATAAATATTTTATAATACATGAAACTATTAGTAATAAAATGTTTAACTTATAGAGTGAAGTTCCACTTATAAATATTTTATAATACATGAAACTATTAGTAATAAAATGTTTAACTTATAGAGTGAAGTTCCACTTATAAATATTTTATAATACATGAAACTATTAGTAATAAAATGTTTAACTTATAGAGTGAAGTTCCACTTATAAATATTTTATGTATATATATATATATATATATATATTTATATATATATATATTAATTATGTATAAGTGGAACTTCACTCTATAAGTTAAACATTTTATTACTAATAGTTTCATGTGGTACAATAAGTATCACACTCTTCAGATAAAATGTCTAAAATGAATTTCATACCCCAGTAATAAATACGCTGTTATGCAGAGTTAGATGAGCTGATAATTGGATGAGTGTAAGAAGCCAAAAGCCAAATAGTTAAGTGATACAATTACGTAGCAAAAACTTAGATGAATGTCTGCATGATGATAATAGCTCGTTACGTTTATTAAGAGTGCCTAGTGATGGTCTGTAAATAATAAAGAATTTCTCCCATAGGCATAAGTTACACTTGTTGGAGATAGTGTTGTATGCTTTAGCATGTCTTAGAGTCTTCCATGATATTGTGTAGTTGGTATTATTGTCCTTTAGTGACCATATATATTTACTTAATTCAGTAGAGTTTCTCTTAGATGGGTGGTTGAAAGAAGCTTTATGGTTAGTGAATCGCGTCTTGAAAGCGTTCTCTGTTAGTCCAATGTATGTTTGGTCTGGTGAATCGGTGTTGGTTTTTACAGTAGCCTGGTAAATTAATGATGTTTTCAGGCATTCTCCATTCATCGGGCACTCTTCTCTTTTTCTACAGTTGCATGTTCGGTCTTCATTTGCGGTGTTGGCAGTCAGTATAATTTTTTTGTGAGCATTGATGGACTCTCTTATATTGTTCATACAACTGTAGCTAATTTTGATATTGTTGCTGTTAAATATTTTATGTAGTGGGTGCTTTGTCGTAAAATCCTTCTTGACTAGTTGGATGAAGAGTTTGCCGATGTTAGTATAGACATTACTGCTGTAAGGTGGGTTAACGAACTGTGCAGCATCCACTTTGTCTATATATATATATATATATATATATATATATATATATATATATATATATATATATATATATATATATATATATATATATATATATATATATAAATACCAAATATACTAAATACCAACAACAATCAACTCAGCTGAGTTGCAGAAAAGTGCGCTATTGGGAACAGCTAAGATCTTGAGGCGAGTGCTCAAACTCCCAGGTCTCTGGTAGGAGACCCGAGTTAGAGCAGAATTTACCACCCATACGGGGTATCCAGGGTGAGGAAACAATTTTTTTATATATATATATATATTTATATATATATTTATATATATAAATACATATATAAATACTGTTTTTATAAAATCAGTTTATCATATATCAGTTATTATAAAATCAGTTTATAATAACTGATATATATATATATCAGTTGTTATAAACTGTTAGACCTGCATGTAGTACTGGGTGTAGACTAAAAACAATACATATCAGTGGTTATAAATTGTTAGAGCTGCATATAGTACTGAGTGTAGACTAGAAATGATATATATATATCAGTAGTTATAAATGGTTAGAGCTGCACGTAATACTGAGTGTGGACTAAAAACAATATATATCAGTAGTTATAACTTGTTAGAGCTGCATGTATTACTGAGTGTAGACTAGAAACAATATATATCAGTGGTTATAAATTGTTAGAGCTGCATGTAGTACTGAGTGTAGACTAGCAACAATATATATCAGTGGTTATAAATTGTTAGACTGCATGTAGTATTGAGTGCAGACTAGAAACAATATTGTAAAGGTTTTGTGCAACCTTCACTTTCCTCCACTAGTACAAGACTCATGCATGAGTACAATACATATGTTTCTGCTTAGTTCATCAAGGTGTACAAGAAAGAATCAAGTAACAGGCAATGAACAGGTTCAGAACAACTCTGCTCTCTACTGCAAATGTTCGTGCTTATATAGCTGCTAAACTCCACCCTTGTTCTGCTTGGTTAGACCTGACATGGCTCGGCCCGGCTCGGTTCGGTCCAGCTCGGTTCGGTACTGAGTCGGTACGGCTCTGGTTTGGCTGTGGCTTGGCTTGGCTGTACATCAGCTTGGCTTGGCTAAATGTCAGGGGACGCCATCCACCACACACTCCCCCCATTAGCGACTACAGTTTTCAATTCACATCTTGTGGAAGGACTCGCTGGGCCAGAGCCTCATGCTGGCGGGCTCCATAGTGGAGGCGCTCTATTTCCTCCTATAATAGTAGTTCTCGGCCCTGCAGATGTCCCTGCCGTAAGACCGCTTGCTTAGTCTCGGCAGCCCTCGTCCGCTCCTGGGCGTCCTGTGTTAACAACCGGGCCTGGCTGTGTTGCGTCTGTAGGAGGGTCTGGCTGGCTGAAGTCCATTATATTACCTCGGCCAGGGTGCGTGACCCGGCGGGCTCCACAGTAACTGTTGTCTTGCTCCTCCCGGTTGAAGCCGGGCGGACCCGGGCTGGGGGGCGCAGTCGTGTCCTAGCCCGCTGTGACCCTCTTCGGGGGCTGCGACCTCTCTTTCTTCTGGTCGTGGGTGTGCAGGCAGCCATCGTCAGGGAGCCCCTCATGTTCTCCTGGCGAAACTGCTCCCAGGAGTTCTGGTCCACCAGATATACCGCCGGCTCTACTCCTCCTTGCTAGTGAGTCGCGTGGTGCAGCAACATCTGGTCCCTCGACACGTTCTGCAAATTGCAGGAGCACACAAACACGGCGTAGTGTTGCAGCTTGTGAAATTGGACCCGCCGGGTGCTGGTTGTTAACTGGCAGATCCGGCAGCTCCCATCTTTCACCTGCTCTTCCGCTCGTGTTACAGTCCGGGAAGACAAGTACTTAATGGTCCTTACGATGGTCTTCTTCCGTGGCCTGATTCTGTTTGGCTCCGGCTTCCTCATGGGTGTACTTTCCCTCATGGCAACAGAGGCGGAGAAGACAACTCCGGTAAAGGGGGACTGACCCGTCTCCTCTTTGTGCGCACAGCAGCCATCCGGCACTCTTCTTCCACTGGTTCTGGCATGACTTCTTTTAGTAGCTCCTCTACGCTGTCCTCTGTCAGAGTGGCATCCAACAGCGCCTCTGCTCCCTCCTCAGTAATCTCCAACAAGGCAAAATCCGGCCGTCGTGCTATGTTCCTCTCCGTGTTACTCCTTTTGTAGGCCACCACGTTTTCCAGTCTTGGCCTACCCACTCCGTCTCCAGTTTCTTTCAAACTGATTGTGACCAAAGTCAGTAAATCCTGTAGAGATGTGTTGCCTTCGCTCTTCATCTTTTCCAGCGCCCTGATGTCGTCCAAAGAAAACGAGTGCTTTAACAAGAAATCCTCGGTTGCATCCGTGAGACCCGTTTTGCCTCTATCCTGTGTGACCTCCGGATCGTTTTCCGCTAATTTCATAGAGTAGTATACACCATCTCCGTATCGTTCCTGCCTCCTAGTTGTCCGGGCGGGCCTCGGATTGTGCCGGATCGGAGTTGATTAGATGGCAGGGCTGATAGGATCTAAAGTTGCGGTCTATTCAGTCTCTACCGACTTCGATTCCGGTTCTCCCGTAACTTTATTCCGTGTGGCCGGATTGATTTCCTCGGAACTTGGAGGGCGTCCTGGAATTACTTCTTTCTCCGGTCCGGCCAGATTTTCCCGAGAAGTTACCTCCTTTTCTCGACTCTTTGCAGCTTCTATTAGCAACTTTTCCCAGCTTAGGGGTGGCATTATTGGTACAAGATCTATCCTGCCCTTCTCTTGCCTTCTCTTTGGCCTGCTGGGTCGAGCGCCTTTCGTGTTGAGGCCTCTCCTTGGCTCCAGAGTGGCTAGGGCCTGTCTCAACCTCTCTGGGCAAGCATGATAAGGCTTCAGCCTTCTCTCACTCTAGATAGAAAAATGTCCCTGCCGTTCCACCAGATATGTGTGGTTCCCTCAGGCCTTCAAGACCTGGTATGGTCTCACAAACTTCGCCTGTAGCTTGGGATATTCTCTTTGTCTCCGGCGTTTGTTCGTGAGCCATAACCAGTCGCTTGGGGCGTACAGCAGAGGCTCTTCTTTATCCTTTTGTCGCACCTCCATCTGGCTTTGCCGAAGCCCCTCGTGCACTGTCTGCAGTCTCCGCTGCACCTTAAAAGCGTGCTCGCGGGCAGGAAAGTTTATATTTTCCTGAATAGTCAGATTATGAGGACGTAAATTAATTTTGTGTTTATTATTATTGTGTATATTATTATTGCGTATATCATTCTCAGCTGGTGACATATTTTAATGAACCTAGAATTCATACTTGTGTTAAAGAATAAAACTGTAGAAATCAACACACTAGGAATTAGCTTACAGAAGGCCTATAGTTTAGTCATTGCTATCGAGTTATGGAAATAATTTGGGTGCTCTGAGCAAATTCATGTTTTAAATACTCATAGATCTCAGGTTAATATTGAGCTAAAATAGAACTATACTCGCTAGCAATAAAACATATGTACATGAACTATACTCGCTAGCAATAAAACATATGTACATGCTGTAATTATTTTGTTCAGAGCTGACAATGACATTGTAGATCAAAGACGATGCACACACTGATTAGAATAAAATATTAGGTAACCAGAAGGTCTTGTTTACACTAAGGCAATATTCTGTTTGTGCCCAATTAAGATTACATAACATACAGCATACACACTTCTTTTAGTAAATGCACTTTTATATCTCACTGTAAGCCTGGTATACAGTGTGCTGCTGTTTACACGTTTTTTCTTTGTGTCAAACATCCAATGCTTGTTGCATTCTATGATGTAACAGGTATGAATATGCTTGTTAAATCATAAAACATAAAACAAGCATGTTACATTCCTGTAAACATGCTTTGCTGTTGTTCCAAACATTAAACTGTAACAATTGAGCAATATCCAGCAATTGACTTGCTTCACTAAGAATGGGTTTGCCCAGCCTTGCTGCCAGTTTGCTGCCAGCATCAACAAATGCTTAACCCATGCTTTATTTAGCACCTTATTAAAGACAACTACCACTATGATTATATTGGCAGCCTAACTGAAAGCTTCTGAGCTAACCAAAACTGCTTTTGTTAGCGTTTAGTGTTTTGTCGGTCGGTGGGGGTGACTTTTCAGCTGGTCTGGCAACCTCAGCTCCCGTCCCAACATTAGCATGTTGGCCGTTTCTCCAGTCACAGAGGGGGGGTGCCTCTGTATGCCTTCATCAGCTGGGAAAGCAGTAGGTCCCATTCATCCCGTCATTGAGCCAAAAGCAGCACCCTCACGGACTCCCCGAGTCCCCGGTTATTCTGCTCTATGATTCCATTTGCCTGTGGGTGATACGGAGTCGTGTGGATTTTCCCTGTTCCAGAGTTGGCACAGTTCGGACATCAGTTGGCTATCGAACTGTGTCCCCTGGTCTGTGTAGATCTGCTCGGGCAATCCTAGGTAGCAGAAAACCCGCTCATCCAGTGCGTTGGGAACCACCGGGGCCGTGGCGTCAGGTAGTGCCAATGTGTCCTGCCACCAGGTGAAGAGGTTGGTGAGAACCAGCACCCACTTGTTCCCCCTTGGCGTGACAGGAAATGGCTCCACCAAATCCATGGCCACCTTCTGTCAGGGTCGTCCTGCGTAGAGCCTTCTTTGTTCTCGAGCCGCCTTTGTCCCTCTATGCTTTGCAGCCTAGCACACCTCGCAACTCTTGATGAGCCGCCTGACTGTGGACGTCAGCCCAGGCCAGTACCAGGTCAGTTGGAGGCGACCTATCATTCTTTCTACCCTAGAGTGAGCCAGATTGTGCGTTTGCCACACCATGGTTTTCTGCATGGCCAGGGGCTGGATGGTGCACCATCTAGCGTGGCCCTGCGGGGCCACGCATGCTTCCAGCACGCCATCCTGTTGTATGCGCAGAGATCCATGCATGTGATGCCGGATGTCCAGCTCTCTGCTCCTGACCTCCAGGTGTTCTGCTGGCAACTCTTCTCCTGTGGCGATGGCATGGTACATGATGGCCACTAGTCCCTGACCGGTAGCCTGTGTCCTTGCTAGTTTGTCCTTTGGTCCTGTCATTCATGGCGGGGCTGATAGCCCCTCGGGAAAACCCCCGGCACCCAGGTTCAATCCTGTCACTGTTGGGGTGGGAGTCCCGTGCGGGTTGCCGGCCAGCCCTCCGGGGTATGCAACATTGCCCAGGGTCAATCCCGCCTTATCGAGGGCGGAAGTCCCATCCAGGCAACTGGTCGGTACCCACGCGACTATCGGCCCTTGTTCCTTTGCCAGCTCCTTCCGCGAGGGGCTTCCATTCCTCTGTTCAATGCTTGAGCATTGCCGGCAGTCCTCACAGGTTTGCCTGCTCAATCCATCTGCATTCCCGTGGCGAGTCCCTGACCGGTGCTCCAGGGTGTAGCAGAACTCCGCCAAGATCTCAAGCCACCGGGCTACATGGTTTGAGGATTCCATCCTCCGGCATAGCTGCCGGAGTGACGCGTGGTCTGTCCGCAGGAGGATCTCCCAGCTATACAGATACGGCTGGAAGTGCTTGACCGCCTTTGCTACTGCAAGTAGATCCCACCGAGTGATGCAGTAATTGCGTTCCGAGAGAGTGAAGGTTTTGCTGTAGTAGGCAATGACCCTCTCGCAGCCCTCCTGCACTTGGGACAGCACGGCCCCACTCCACATCCGCTGGCGTTCGTGTCCGTTCTGGCTTACTATGTGCCCCAGGTAGCGAACCTGGGGTTGTAATAGCTCGCACTTGGAGGGCTTCAGCCTTAGTTCGGCCTTGTGGAGTCTCTGGAAGACTTCCACTAGCCGATGCAGATGCGTATCAAAATCCGTTGCGATGCCGATACTATCATCCAGATATAGCAGCAGCGTTCTCCAGTGGAGGCTATGTAGGACGCGTTCGATGAATCTTTGGAACGTGGCGGGGGCGGATGTCAATCCGAAAGGACACACTTTCCATTTCCACAGCCCGGACCGTGTTGAGAAAACTGACTTCTGCGCCTCTGCATCCAGGGGCACCTGCCAGTACCCACTCACCAGATCGAGCGTGCTAAAATAATGACTGCCGGACAGGGTGTTCAGGCTGTTGTCGATCCTGGGTAGCGGGTAGACATCCTGCTCCGTGACGCCATTGAGACGCCGGTAATCACTGCAGAAGTGCCATTTTCCGTCCTTCTTCTGGACCAACACTACGAAGGAGCTCCAAGCTCCTCCGGTGGGCTCGATGAGTCCTCGTTTGAGCAGGTCCTGGACCTGCCTTTCGGCCTCTGCCTCTTTCTCTGGTCCGAGTCTGTGAGAGGGTTGTGGGATTGGGGGAGTACCCTCTTTAAGTGGAATAAAATGTTCCACCTCCAAGTTCTTTCCCACATCGTCATCACCCATACTAAATGTGGTAGCATACCGACGCAGCAAGGTTGCCAACCTAGACCTTTGTCCCCTGTCCTCACAGTTCGACCAGGCCGACTGGAACAATTCCTTAAGGTGAGCCGGCAATCCATTGATTGAAATCGGATCGGCGTCACACAGTAAAGAATCGTTCTCGTCGACCTGTGGGGCTCCCACTCCCGTGTAAGTGCCAATAGTGGTTCCCTACCGAAAGTCAGCGACCGCTCCGTAGTGTTCATGCAGCGGGTGATGACTTGTTCCTTTGGTCCTGGCTGGTTCAGGCTACTGGCCACAGGAGGTCTGTCGGGAAATCACTCGATTAGTCCCATGGGGCATTGATGAGCCACGAAGAGCGGCATTCCAAGGATGGCATCCTCGCTCAGGCGGCTCACTACAAAAACCTCCTCCGTCTTCACGTTCCTCAAGCGGATAGTCAGATGGATTATTCTGTAGAAGGGAAGCCGTGTTCCGTCAGCCAATAGTCCCTGGCTGTCACTATTCTCGAGTCGGTCCTGCACGGTTCCTGGCAATCGATCAAATACCTGTTTATTAATCAGATTGGTGGTGCATCCGTGTCCAGTAGGAACTGGATGGGCCGCCCCTCCACTTTTCCTGGGAGAAAATAGCTGGTGGAGTGCAGTCGGCTGAGGGCTTGTGCCCTAGTGGTGTCCTCCAGGACATCCTCCGTGAGGCCTGGAAGGCTTCCATTCTGTGGTGGGGTGGGGTCAGTACCTCAGGCCATACCACACCCGGAGCAATTCTGCTGCTCCCGTGATTGCCACTCCCAAGGTGAAGAAAGGGTTAGCCCTGCCGCTATTAAGGCAGGCTTCCGACTGTCCAGTTCAATGGAGATGGTTCTCAGTGTCTGGGGCGGAGAGAATTTGGGGGTCACCCGCCGCCGCTTCTGGTTACGTCCCTGTCGTTTGCACAGAGGGGCGTCAACAATATCCGGGACAGGGGGGCTGTCCAGACTAATCTCACCCAAGTTCAATTTTGTGTCACCACAGATCCTTCCTGTACATGAATTTTCTTTGGCCTAGTCCTTGCTGGTTGAGACCAGCCATCCGCTGTTGTCGATTTCCGTAAAATCCTATGAAATTTCGTGTTTGCTTGGCCTTGGCACAGCCAGTAGTCGGAGCTACTGCTGTGGCCATCCTTCGTTTCCCGAAGCCGGTCTAGTGTGGTGAGGGCAGTTCTTCCCTACATGCCCCAGTCGGCCACATTCCCAGCAAAGAGTAGCTGGCTGGCTCCTTTTTTTAGCTGGGGCATGCCCCTGCTCCTGGAGCGGCTCAACCTTGTCTGTGAGAGTTTGAACCAGCCAGACTAGTTGTCCTATAACATCTGTCTCGACCGAGTTCACCTGGTCAAAGGTTCCTCCCTCCAGGACTCGCACCAAAGATTCAGTGGGCATACGTTTGCCTCCCTGGATTTGGAGAAAGTCATTGTCTGCCGGCGTGGGTGTAGATATGGCCAAAAAATGTCTCTGCAAGGCAGTGTCCCTTAGCGAGCTGCAGAAAGTCTCCATAACTATGCTATTTTGGTGGCGATTTGGTAGGTCCCTGTACGCAATGCGCACCAGCCTCTCCACCTCCATAGCATGCTCCTGCAGCGTCGTCCCTTCCTCTCGCCTAAAGGTGTTGAGTTGGCTCAGCGCCTGCTAGCATATCGTCTGAACTTTGCCTGGAGGGCATTGAAAATAGCCTCCTGGTCCTCGGCTTGGCCACAGTCCTCAGCCTGGTGGCCCAACACTTCCCGGGAGGTGCAATAGAGTTGCTCCTTCCATCCACTGGTTAGCGTCGGCTACTTCTGTGAAGCAAGCAATAAAATATTCCACATTTCCTTTCTCAGTATACTGAGGAGTCCTAAAGCACGGCGCCAGTTCCTGAGCTCTCAGCATCAGCAACACCAGTTCAAGTGCCTCGACTCCGAGTCAGCGCTCCTGGCTCTTCTGTTAGCCATGTCTGGCTCCTAGTAGGTTTCTGCTCCTTTTCCAGAGCAGGGTCTCTACTGTGTCCGCAGCTGCTGGCTACTTTCTGGGTTTCTTCCTATAGGAGGTTCTTCCAGTAGAAGCACACCACTTCTTAAAGGAAGTCTCGCTGGATCCCTTAGTAGGTTTTTGCTCCTGGAGCAATGCATCTACCGGATCCGATTGGCAGGCTTTCCGCAGCTCTTGCTGAGTTTCTTCCGGTAGGAGGTTCTTTTAGTAGAAGCTTGCTGCTTCCTCAGATAAGTCATTTTAGTAGGTTTCTGCTCCCGGAGCAGTGCATCTACTAATCCTGAAGGGTTTTCCACAGCTCTCTCTGGGTTTCTTCCATTAAGAAGTTCTTCCAGTAGAAGTGGTGTTGCCGTTTTTCAGGCAGCCCTAGTTTATCCAGAGTCCAGTGATCCAATGCAAGTCCTGTGGCGGAGTTCTTGGGATTGTTACCAATCCCACTGCTGCCACCAGTGTAAAGGTTTTGTGCGACTTTCACTTTACTCCACTGCTACAAGGCTCGTGCATGAGTTCAATACATATATTTCTGTTTATTTCATCAAAGTGTACAAGACAGAATCAAGTAACAGGCAATGAACAGGCTCAGAACAGCTCTGCTCTCTACTGCAAATTTTCGTGCTTATATAGCTGCTAAACTCCACCCTTGTTCTGCTCGGTTAGACCTGGCATGGCTCGGCCCGGCTCGGTCCAGCTCGGTTCAGTACCGAGTCGGTACGGCTCTGGCTTGGCAGTGGCTTGACTCGGCTTGGCTTGGCTGTACATCGGCTTGGCTTGGCTAAATGTAAAAAGATTGCCATCCACCACAATATATGTCAGTAGTTATAAACTGTTAGAGCTGTATGTAGTACTGAGTGTAGACTAGAAACAATATATATCAGTAGTTATAAATTGTTAGAGCTGCATATAGTACTGAGTGTAGACTAGAAACAATATATATCAGTAGTTATAAATTGTTAGAGCTGCATGTAGTACTGAGTTTAGACTAGAAACACTATATATCAGTAATTATAACTTGTTAGAGCTACATGTAGTACTGAGTGTAGACTAGAAACAATACATATTAGTAGTTATAAATGGTTAGAGTTGCATGTAGTACTGAGTTTAGACTAGAAACAATATATATTAGTAGTTATAAATTGTTAGAGTTGCATGTAGTACTGAGTGTAGACTAAAAACAATATATATCAGTAGTTATAAATTGTTAGAGCTGCATGTAGTACTGAGAGTAGACTAGAAACAATACATATCAGTAGTTATAAATTATTAGAGCGTCATGTAATATTGAGTGTGGACTAGAAACAATTATACGCATTAGTAGGAATGAATGAAAAACTACACTTTCTCTTTACTTTTTCAGCTCTTGTGGATGAATGTGCTCATGGTATAGATGACTGTGATGAGAAGGCTGTGTGTATCGACACATATGCATCATACAACTGTAGATGTAACTTTGGCTATGAAGGAGATGGGAGAACGTGTACAGGTAGGTAATCTTGTAGTAGTTCTTCCAATTTTTGATGTTGTAGCATAAATTGTACTGTTAAAAATTTATTAAGTTTTTACCTCAGCAATCTGTTATTCCTTAAAAGCAACAATTTTCAGCTTTAGTGTATGGCAACACTTTCTGTTCTCTTTGTATCACTTTCAATTATCTAGATGCCAAACGAAACTAGAGGGACCAGATGCTAACTTGGTTATATATATAGCAATACATATTTATAGCATATTGTTATATATACCTACTATATATATAGTAAACACTAGCATGATTGCATCTATAAATGTTAAAATATGTCTTTAAAATACATCAAAATATGACCTTATAAAATCACTGTTATTTCTATTTCTTGTTATTCAAATTGTAATAATCTTCATTTACTTCTGATGACCTTGAAGGAAATTGTTAAAAATGCACTTTGAAACATATGGCAACAACAAAGCATGTTTTGTTTAAGTACCTTGAACAATTATCAAACCAGAACTGGAAGCATAAACTGGAAACATAAAATCAATTAAATTGTCAAAACTATTCCGAGGTAAGTTAATTTGAGCTAGCTGAGCATCAGCACAGACAGAGGCATTCCGGCTTCCACCACAATGTAAATAATTATGAACTCGAAATCAGCACAAAATCATCAGAGAGCAATAATCAGTTACTAGAAGACACCATACAACTGCAGTAGAGCACCAACCAATTACTAGAGAACACCAGCCAATCATTAAAAATCTCCACTCAAACATTGTAGAGCACCAATGAATTACTGTAAAGTACTAAAGAGAGTACCAACCAACTACTGGAAACCACCAATCAGTCACTGTAGAGCACCAACTAATAACTAGAGAGCACCAACTATTCACTACAAAATACTAACCAATCACTGAAGAGTATAAAACAACTATGAGGGAGCAGCAACCAATCGCTGAAAAGCATCAACTAACCACTAGAGAGCACCAACCAATCACTGGAGAGCACCAAACATTTGCTAGAGAGCATCAATCAATCAGTGGAGAGCCCCAACCAATCACTAGAGAGCACCAACCAATCACTAGAGAGCACCAACCAATCACTAGAGAGCACCAACCAACCACTAAAGAGTATAAAACAACTATGAGGGAGCAGCAACCAATCACTGAAAAGCATCAACTAACCACTAGAGAGCACCAACCAATCACTGGAGAGCACCAAACATTTGCTAGAGATCACCAACCAATCACTAGAGAGCACCAACCAATCACTAAAGAGCACCAACCAATCACTAGAGAGCACCAACCAACAACGAATGAGCACAAAAACAGTTCATCAATTAATAATGATTCTGCTTGAACAGCCATTTCCATTATAATCAGTTAACAATGAGCTATATTTTGTTTTATTGTTAGACAAGATTAAAAAGATAACAGCGTCTATCTATTATCTTTCACTCTGCTCAAATCAATACTGCCATCGATGTTGTCTTTCCAGATATGTATTATATGTTTTCAGGAGTTGATTGTGGACCTCATCCAATTATTGACAACTCAGATACTCAAAACTTGTATGAAAGTATGTAACTTGTCTTCCAGAACAAAAATTTGATACTAAGCTAAAATTTAGACACTAAACAACTTCAGTTGCAGAGTGATATAGCGTAACACTCACTGCCTACAGACAGTATGAGAGTTTCTACAACTTGTGTTGTTCTGAGTATAACATATTTCAGATGCTTGTATATTCCTGTGGGTATAAAGTTATACAACCAAAGTTAAGTTTCTGATTTAAATCAAACACATTGTTTCTACATTTCTAGGAGTAGACTGTGGACCTCCACCGCTTGTTAACAACCATGATTCTCAAGCCACAGTTCTAATAGGAACTAGATATCAAGATAGGGTGACTTACGCCTGCCTCCCTGGATATGAAATCCAAGCAGAATCTCAGTCTATAACATGTCAGGCTGATCAAACATGGACAGCAACTCCAACATGTACAAGTAAGAGAGACAGTGTATAAGCTAGCTGTACAGAGCAGCTGAGACAGTATAAGACAGCTGTATAATTATAACCTCAACAGCTAAAAGGGTTTTTCTCATATAGTGAACTATAAGAAGTAGCTAGTTGGAGCAGGTAGCTATGCGCCCCTTCCAAGTCATAAAATGATTCAAATGTAAAGTTACTCAACTGTTTCAATATAATAATTGAACCATGAAAGTTCAATGTTTATCCAATACAGTGTTTTCTAAAAGTGTAGAGGTATTTAATCTTATAGTAGTACATTTTTACCTTTTTACTTCTTTACTTTTGATGTCATCATATCAGTTGTAATTTTCAAAGTTTATCTATTTTGCTTTCAGCAATCTGTCATTCTTTAAAAAGTAACAGTTTTATAGCATCACTTTCAATTCTTTTTATATCAATAATACTTTCAATTATCTAGCCCTTATCTAGATGTCAAAGGAATCTAGATAAAAAATCTAGGTATCTAGAGACCATATGTTAACCAGGTTATATATATGGCAATACATATTCATAGCATATAGTTATATATATATAAATATATATATAAATATATATATATATATATATATATAGCAAGCACTAGCATGATTGTGTCTATAAAATGTAGAACTTGTCTATAAATCGAAGCAATTTTTAAAAATGCAGTTAATGACGTAACGACTTCACTGTCAAGTACATCACATCTTATTGAAAGTGTAATTATCTGGCTTTACTTCAGATAACCTGGATGGGAGTTTCCAAAAATACACTTTCGAACTATTGGGGACAAATATTCTTTTCTGCTAAAGTATTCTGAACAACTATGAGATCAGATTTGGAAGCATAAATGAAACTATAAAATCACTCTAAGTTGCTAATGCTATTATGAGCTGATCCGAGTTAAGCTGAGCATTGACCCAGACAAAGGTATACCGGCTCCCACTAAAATATAAATTGTATAAGCTCAAAGTTAGCTCTAAATTATTAAAGAGCACTGATCAATTGCTAGAGAACATTACTCAACCACAGTAGCGCACCAACCAATCACTAGAACGCACCAATCAATCACTAAAGAGCACCAACCAATCACTAGAGAGCACCAACCAATCACTAGAGAGCACCAACCAATCACTAAAGAGCACCAACCAATCACTAGAGAGCACCAACCAATCACTAAAGAGCACCAACCAATCACTAGAACGCACCAATCAATCACTAAAGAGCACCAATCAATCACTAAAGAGCACCAACCAATCACTAGAACGCACCAATCAATCACAAAAGAGCACCAACCAATCACTAGAGAGCACCAACCAATCACTAAAGAACTTAAAAACCTCAATCTATTGACAATTATTTTGCTTGAGTAGCTCATTTCAGTGTAATCAGTTAACATTGAGTTATATTTAGTTTTATTGTTAAACAAGATTAAAAAGATAATAGGGTCTGTTTCACTCTTCGTTTCAATATTGTCATCATTCTTATAATCAGTGAATAATGACCTATATTGAGTTTATTGTAACCAGTTAACAATGAGCTATGTTTAGTTTATTGTAATCAGTTAACAATGAGCTATATTGAGTTTATTGTAACCAGTTAACAATGAGCTATGTTTAGTTTATTGTAATCAGTTAACAATGAGTTATATTGAGTTTATTTTAATCAGTGAATAATGACCTATATTTGGTTTATTGTAATCAGTTAACAATGAGTTATATTGAGTTTATTGTAATCAGTTAACATTGAGCTACATTGAGTTTATTGTAATCAGTTAACAATGAGTTGTATTGAGTTTATTGTAATCAGTTAACAATGAACTATATTGAGTTTATTGTAAACAGTTAACAATAAGTATATTGAGTTTATTGTAATCAGTTAACAATTAGTTATATTGAGTTTAGTGTAATCAGTTAACAATGAGTTATATTGGGTTTATTGTAACCAGTTAACAATGAGTTATATTGGGTGTAGTGTAATCAGTTAACAATGAGCTATATTGGGTTTTATTGTAAGACAAGATTAGAAATATAATAGGGTCTGTTTCACTCTGTTCTTGTCAATATTGTCATAAGTGGTGTCTTCCCAGATATGTACTACATGTTTTCAGGAGTTGATTGTGGACCTCCTCCAACTATTGACAACTCAGATACTCAGAACTGGTATGAAAATGGAACTAGATATCAAGATAGAGTGACGTACACATGCCTCCCTGGATATGAAATCATAACAGGTTCTCTCTCAATAACTTGTGAAGCCAATCAAACATGGACAGCTACTCCTACATGTACAAGTAAGCCAAGGTGTACACAAGCTCCTGATAGGCTAGACTTCAACAATCTGGTGTACCACAACAGCAATCACTGTATAGTCTAATGGTATGCACCAATTGTTAGAAATCAATTTTCTACTCATATTGCTTAACTTAACACTAGTCAACTTACTAGACTGAACTCAAGTTACAGACAGAAGTAGAGAGTTTAAATAGGAGAAAAAAGTTAACCAAACAGGTTTTACCGAATGCAAATCATAATGCGGTGACATCACACAATATCATGGTTAACATTCAGGACAAACAACCTACATGTCTGTAAAAACAAACACATAACATTAACCTGTGTATAATTCTTCCAAGACTAAAATGCCATAATATTTATCATCAAAAGCTCAAAATTTTTAGACCCAACAACTTCAGTTGCAGAGTGATATAGCATAACACTCATTGCCTACAGACAGTATGAGAGTTTCTAAAACTTGTGTTGTTCTGAGTATAACATATTCAAGATGCTTGTAGATTTCTGTGGGTATAAATCTGTACTATTAATGTCAAGTTTCTGATTTAAAGTAAATACATTGTCTCTACTTTTCTAGGAGTGGACTGTGGACCTCCACCGCTTGTTAACAACTATGATTCTCAAGCAACAGTTCTAACAGGAACTAGATATCAAGATAGTGTGAACTACACTTGCCTCCCTGGATATGAAATCCAAGCAGGATCTCCCTCTATAACATGTCAGGCTGATCAAACATGGACAGCATCTCCAACATGTACAAGTAAGAGAGACAGTGTGCTGTATAATCATACCCTCGACAGCTAAAAGTGTTTTTTCTCATACAGTGGGCTATAAGGAGTAGTTAGTTAGAGCATGTAGCTATACGCCCCTTCCTAAAGTCATAAATTGACGCAGATGTAAAGTTACTCAACTAGTGCAACACAATAATTAAACCATGAGAGTTCAGTGAGTATGAACTACAGTGCAACTTCAGGATATGATGTTTATCCATTCCAGAGTTGGCACCGTAGGGTATAAAAATTGCATGTAGGGGTATAGGAACCGTAGTAATTATATAATGCAAACATCTCCTCACACAAATCTTTAAAATTTTATATAAGTGCTGTAAGTATTAAAAAGTAGTATAGTAACAAAATAGTATGTTTTACTTTAGTACCTATAGTTGCCTACAGTAACTTTATTATATTCCTTAGTACCTATAGTTGCCTACAGTAACTTTATTATATTTAGTGAATGTATTGTTTACGATTTGCACTAATGTACCATTACAATATCTATGAGCGGTACCATAAAAAGTTCTAACCTTCAAGACTGACGTAAAATTTTATCACTTACCAGTTTTGGTCTTTGCCTTTGCTATAACTTTTAGCAGACCTACTTAAAACATTTTCAACATAATTTGGCAAAAACCCAAAATATGCTGTTTCGTAATGAAGTGGATTGTTGCTGGCAGGTTAAGAGAAATTGTCTGACTACTAGACTTTCTATATGAAGGAATTGCAACTCCATCTTTGCTACTGGTCTTGAAGGAAAAATATTACCGTTTTACACGCGAGAATCGCTGAACTAAAAAAAATCGGTCGTGCCTTTTTCAGGCGTTGTAAAAATAATTTCGGGAACAGCGTTTTGGTGTCTTTGTTATTTTGGTGTATGTAATAAGCACACCGACTGCCAATTTTGAACTCAGGCTAAGATTTTGTAGAATCCATTCAGTGAAAAAGAGTTGTATGGTGAGGTGAGAAAATCATCATGTTCTACTTCATAAGCGAAGAAAATTGTATATCAGGGTAATTGTATCCCAAGGGTTCCCTGTGTGTTAAATAAAACTAAATGTTTCATGCAAAGACCTTTCATTTCTCAGGCGACACCCGGCATTCAGCTAGGGTTACTGCAAACATCATCTGATAGAAACTAACTTAATAATCTTTTCAACCATCAAATGTATCAAACTACATTGTACATTTTACTCTGTAGCAAAGAGCAGTTTGCTTTTATACCGGATGCTTTTTCATTATATAATTCCTGTTGTAGCTAAACAGTGCTATGTGTTTATGTACTGTACTTGCATGGATTGTTTTCTAACCCCAATACATTATAAGGGAAAGACTGTGGGCAAGCACCAGAAGTAGAAAATGGTGAACTGTATCGTCATCTCTACAACACTACTTTTGACTCTGAAGCTATATATGTTTGTGTGAGTCATGCATACCGAATGGTGGGATCTGAGGTAGTGCGATGTACAGAAGATGGGACCTGGTCAACACCTCCCATCTGCCACAGTAAGCCTAACACTAGGATGTTATATTAAATAATATGTTCACTCAATGCACACTTGTACCCAGAAGATGATTTAGATGAGTTTTAGTTCATAACTTTATAAAAGGTATATCCTGCAAGACATTAAAATTCAAATGGTTATAACAGCTATAATAATGTAATATGTAATATTACATTATTATAGCTGTAATATGAGGTGTAATATGACAATGTATAACACAAATCACTAATAAGAACTTATTACAAAATATAATTTATTATAATACTCAATGGTACAAAACAGCAATATGTGTAATATAACGTATGGGTAATACAATAAAATCAGTGTTGTATTATATTATAAAAAGACTATATTCTATCATGTGTATGTTATTATTTTACACATACGTGTGCATATACAATTAAATGTATATGTATATGCTTTGTATATTTTATGATGCACATTTATTTGCTATCTATATTCTATATTGTACATATGCGATGCAGTTTATAAAAGTACACCATCTAACATGGCGCTTGAAACGGTATGACTATTTTTTGTTTTAGAGCATTTTTTGCAGAGGTGAAATATGTGTCAAACTGCTAGGTTATATCAAACATAGTACAAGTATATGAAGTGTTCTATAGAAGCCGTTCTTCAAAGTGTTTCAAAGCAATCAACCTTAAAATACTTAACAGTGTGTGGTGCGCAGTAGTCAGCTACTAGCGGATAGGAAGTTTGAGTGATTTTACCCCGTGAGTAGTAAAGGGCACGGTATACCTGTTTATCAAATAATATTGTATACTAGACAAGGAAAGTATAGTATGTTGTATAATAGGCATGCAAAGTAAAGTATACCACAACTTTATTAAGCACGGTTATTTCATTTTAGTCACATCACCAAGTCACCGTGTGGCCCTAGATACATGTATTTACCACCGGCATCAGACTGAACTGTGCCCAACACACATGGATACTTGCCACCCGCACCAGAGTTAACCCTAACTAATTGTTTTACTAATCTAGAAAATTATATTAGCGCTGTCCCAAACAAGTCCTAACTCTCACATATGTTCTTCTAATAGAAGTAAACTGTGGACCTCCACCCGTGGTCGACAATTCTAAAAGGCAAGTATCTGGACAGTCGTATAACGATACAGTCAAATATAAATGCGATGTTGGGTATGAGATGACTGGAGATGATACTATAGTATGTCAAGAGACAGGGTATTGGACTGTACAACCTGATTGTGAAGGTAAGTCAATATTGGACTGTGCCATCTGAATGCAAACATCTGTTATAACAATATTGTAGTTTATATTTTCCTGAATAGTCAGATTATGAGGACGTAAATTAATTTTGTGTTTATTATTATTGTGCATATTATTATTGCGTATATCATTCTCAGCCGGTGACATATTTTAATGAACCTAGAATTCATACTTGTGTTAAAGAATAAAACTGTTGAAATCAACACACTAGGAATTAGCTTACAGAAGGCCTATAGTTTAGTCATTGCTATCGAGTTATGGAAATAATTTGGGTGCTCTGAACAATTTCATGATTTAAATACTCATAGATCTCAAGTTAGCATTGAGCTAAAATAGAACTAAACTCGCTAGCAATAAAACATATGTACATGAACTATACTCGCTAGCAATAAAACATATGTACATGCTGTAATTATTTTGTTCAGAGCAGACATTGACATTGTAGATCAAAGACGATGCACACACTGATTAGAATAAAATATTAGGTAACCAGAAGGTCTTGTACACACTAAGGCAATATTCTGTTCGTGCCCAGTTTGGTTTACATAACATACAGCATACACACTTCTTTTAGTAAATGCACTTTTATATCTCACTGTAAGCCCGGTATACAGTGTACTGCTGTTTACACGTTTTTTCTTTGTGTCAAACATCCAATGATTGTTGCATTCTATGATGTAACAGGTATGAATATGCTTGTTAAATCATAAAACATAAAACAAGCATGTTACACCCCTGTAAACATGCTTTGCTGTTGTTTCAAACATTAAACTGTAACACTTGAACAATATCCAGCAATTGACTTGCTTCACTAAGAATGGGTTTGCCCAGCCTTGCTGCCAGTTTGCTGCCAGCATCAACAAATGCATAACCCATGCTATATTTAGCACCTTATTAAAGACAACTACCACTATCATTATATTGGCAGCCTAACTGAAAGCTTCCGAGCTAACCAAAAACTGCTTTTGTTGCGCCAGTGAAGGACCAAGTATTTTTAAATGTTTTATATAAACCTCTACTAATAATAATAACGATTTATAGCAAACTATCTATGGTAACTGAAAAAGCTAGATGCTCATGTAAATTCTCAAGGTCAATTATTTTCTGTTTTATAAAACAAGAAAGTATTTGTTGTAATGCCAAAAACATCATATCAATAATGGCATACAATGAAGGAGACGCCATACAAAAGAGCTCTGACTAAATTTATTGGTACTCAACGCATAAGGAAGGGCTGGAATAAAAAAACAAGGTCCCTTGAGACCTAGTTATGGTACAGCCACCACTACTTCATGGTGCTTCATTGTAGCAATAACTTGTGGAATGCCTCCTACTCCAGACAATGCTGGCCTGGTTTCTTTTACTGGAACACAGTCTGGTCAGACAGCTACCTACCAATGTCTACCTGGTTACACCACTGATGATCCAACATATATAACATGTCAACTGAATGGAGAGTGGAGTCGTGCTCCCAACTGTACTTTGAGTCCAATAGTAGAAGGTAAATGGAAGTCTTTCTCAAACATTTATAAAGGAATTGAAATGTATTTCAGCAAATGGTGGGTTTATAATTTGTATTGCTAGAAGCAATTGAGTGTGCGGGGCTGTTAGTGTCCACCAAGTTTTAAATCCGCTATTAAACATATTTTAGCTAGCTGTGTGTGCGGGGCTGTTAGTGTCCACCAAGTTTTAAATCCGCTATTAAACATATTTGAGCTAGCTGTGTGTGCGGGGTTGTTAGTGTCCACCAAGTTTTAAATCCGCTATTAAACATATTTGAGCTAGCTGTGTGTGCGGGGTTGTTAGTGTCCACCAAGTTTTAAATCCGCTATTAAACATATTTGAGCTAGCTGAGTAAAATATTTAATAAATTAGCAGTCTTTAGCAAAGTTGTGCAAATGAAGCAATCATTCAGTTAAAATGAGCTTAGAGTGTTTAAAACAGCTCAGATCGGTCAAAAGGTGTTCTGCTAATTTTTAGAGATAAGCTGTGGGGCTCCTTTGACACCCGCAAATGCTGGTTTAGCTTCTATGACTGGAACACAGTTTGGACAGACAGCTACCTACCAATGTCTACCTGGTTACACTACTGATGATCCAACATACATCATCTGTCAGTTAAACGGAACATGGAGTTATGCCCCCAACTGCTCTAGGAGCCAACAGATAGTTGACGGTGAGCTTAAGTTAGGATTTTTGGCTTTCCATATATTATTACTATACATTCAGATGCAACTTTTGGAGTATTTGCTATACTAGCAAAAGCTTTGTTAGTCACTTTGACTAAAACAACTGTTGGCCCAATAGTGTCTCTTTAATACTTATCCAGATACACTACTGAGAATTCTACATATATAACATCTCAGCAAAATGAAACTTGTAGTCACACTCTCAACTGGACTTTTAGTCAATCAGCAATATGACTTAATGCATCACATAATATTGGTTAAATGAAACATTTAATGTTATTTGAATATTTATTTATTTTGATTCACACGTTCCAGTCTGGTCGCTATAGTACAATCCTTCACCCAGTGGCTAGCCGATTTTGAGGTTTTCCATTTATATAATGTGTCTACCGTAATGTTAGTAAAGCTGTGTATGAGCATACCGTTGTGGAGCTGAAAACGTGAGCTTTCATATTATACTAAATGTGAGTTTATTTTGCTGAATCTAATCTATGTATCTTCAGGACAAAAACTTATGCCTTTTCATACCAAAATGATAATTTTCATAAACAGAGTACAAGGTATGCTTATTGCAGTAAATACTTTGATTGTTTTTTATTTATTTTTATTTATGCCTGACATGGCATATTATTATTATTACTTTGTGTTGGGCCTATGATAAGGTAAACAGTCAACACATAATGGCCTGTTTTATAATCGCTCGCACTCATTTCTCATGCGTGGTCACCATCATCATCTATATCCATAGGGATATCACTATCTGAATTGGATCCACCACCAACTCTCCTTTCCGCTTCATCGTTGTAATCTAATACAATTATAATTGTGCTGTACCTATTCTTTATAAATGTATGAGTAGCCTAAAGCCTGCTTTGGAAATTGATCAGTTGGGCAGGAGTGGATTGGAAGAGGAGGAATATTTCCCCACAATCCACCCATTCAATCCCCTCGCACCCCTTTCTTCTATATCCTCACACCCCACCCTCTTATCTCTCCACGCCCTACCCCTCTTCTCCCTAACAGAGAGGAGGGGTAGAAAATATTTGCATGTAAAAGGTAAAATATCCTACTTTGCAGCAGAATACTACTTGGAAGCAGTTTTAGAACTAGTCTAGTAATTTACTACTATTAGCCAGTAGTCCCTTACATATCTAATAATAGTTTGGCCAAAGCAACTAATCATATAAGATGTGATTGTGACCAAAGATTGGACTCACAGGATGAGTTACAATTCTTAGGAATCTATCAATGAGTAAGTCTAAATCATCCATTCATCAAGCCATTTCTTGACAAACTAAATAAAGTGAAACTGCACTGACCTCTTTCACTCACTGGTGCTGTGGCTGTCATTTGCTGCGCCTAATTCTGAGCGTATTCCCAATTTTCTCCCCTTCCTCATCATCAGAGTCATCTACATCTACTTCACTATCAATGTCATTTACCAACTCATCAATATTTGCAGCTGATTCTATATTAATTGAGGGTCTTTATGTGGACAAATTCTTAGCCATATTCTCAAACTTTAAAAAAACTTGACAAAGTTACTATTCTGACATAGCCTGAGGTTTTTGGAAGTATTTCCAGTTTTATTCAACATATTGGCAGGGTTTTCTTTGTACACAAAACTGAAACTCATGGCTATCAGAATATTGGCAATATTAGCCGATCAGAGGTCAATAACTAGTCCTATGAACTAATACGTCCCGGGTCGAATTATTTCGATGTCGGCGACTTGGAGAGGACAACTCCAATCGAAATATTTTGATAGCAGTCTTGAAAGTATTAAAGGTTGCCGTGCAACAAAATTCACATTACCGTTATTTGGTATCAAAAGATTCACCATGTCTTACTCTGTTGTGTTATAGGTGCCAAATACGTGGAAATGTGATTACAAGCTTTTAAAAGCTCAAAAACGAAAAGCCGCCGTAGATTGGAATCTCTTTATTTCTCTGGCGTAGTCATGAAATTTATTTATTGTCTTGTCACGTGATGCTCTCACGTGAATTGAAAGGCCAATAAAAAGCTCAATATAAAACTTATTGTAGCACTAGTATATGACAAACACTTCGGGTTTTACCGAAGACCCCGTATCAAATATAGATGCTCGCTACTTTACAGTTTTGTTTCGGTTTCGTCTAATCGGCATGTCCTAATCTGATCATGTGACCCAATACTTCGCAAAAAATTTCTGCATCACTTTTCGATTGTCACAAGTGACCAACAGGCCCGTCATGATTATCAGACAATGATATGTACTCCTTCAAGCTAAGGCTAAAAATTTAAAGATTTTTTACGGTAAGTTATAAGATATCAGAGCTAAAAGTGACAGCATTACAATGACGATAAAACAGACGCGTAAGAACAATAGACATGGTTTTAATGAATGCGTGAAGTATATTTGTGAAAATATTTCGATGAATAAGGTTGCATTAAAGTGTAAACCGAAACCATCTACCACAGCTACGTCACATTTGAGCCGTTTTGGAAAGAGAATCCAAACTACGGCGGTCTCGTGTAGCTGCGATTAACTGCTCATTTTTGAGCTTTTAAGAGCTTGTAATCACATTTCCACATATTTTGCACCTACAACACAACAGAGTAAGACATAGTAAATCTTTTCATATCAAATAACTGTAATGTGAGTTTTTTTGCAAGTCAACCTTTATGTGCCAAGCCTGTATCTATAAGTTAAAGCTCAATTGTAAAGATTATTTGTACAATTATGATTATGCAAACATGTGGAATCATTCTTTATGATTGCATTGACATTTGGAGTCATTTTGTTTGTTATGAAATGTTATGACACAGTCTCCCATTAAGTAGACTGTGTCTACTTAATACAAAAAGGTGGACCAACCAGCCGGGCCTCAAGCTGCTTAACATGGTGTTCAAAGCGAGCAATTTCTTGACTAATCAACTGTTTGTCATCAGTAGCTGGTGTATCCTGGTCCTGGCACTGCGGGCCTCCTCTTTGAATAGTCTCTCTTCCTCCGGAAGTTATTGCTGCATGGCCTGAATACAAGTGACTAACTGGATGCTGTCCTATTTGAGTGGTCAGACGGTCGGGACTGGGCTCCCTGGCCATCTGGTCTGTAGCTAGGTTCTTGTATCTTTTGGTTGTCTGATAGACCCAATCACCGTACCGTTCCGGCTTTTGTCTAGTACAGGATGGACGATGATTTGGCTCTTCTGTAGTGGTGATGGGATTGTCCACGGCCTGGAGGAAAATCACCAGGTGTCTGTAGTCCTAGTCCGTATCTAACTCACCTTAACTTTGTAGAAGAGGGAGGTTTATTTCCTCTCTTCCTTTGCTTTGGGGATGTGCTGCAAGAGGTTCGAAGTTTGAACCCTCGTGCATGTTTTTGTGCAAGTTTTCGTGTGAGTTTTCGTTTTCGGTATTGGCCTGTGGAGTTGCCTTTCCCAATTTGTCAAGCTTATCAGCTGAACTCGTTTGAGTAGGTAACTCTATCAATTCCCCATCCATTTGTGGGCGATTTCTTCGTGAGGGCTGAGCCCTTTTGGCTCCTTTCATACTTGGCCCTCTTCGAGGCAAGCATGATATGGTTTTAACCTGGACTCGTGTTGGGTCGAGGTTTGGCCCTGTCTTTCCACCAAATATGTGTGGTTGGGCCAGGTGGTTTTGACTTGGTAGGGGCCAATGAACTTAGCTGGTAGCTTAGGGCTTGCCTCCTTTCGCCGCCACCTGTTCACTAACCACACCCAATCCTCAGGTGCAAACAGCAGTGGCTCTTTTTTATCTGCCTGCCTAGTTTCCATCTGCGCCTCTCTTAAAGCTTCGTGTGTCTCTTCCAGCCTCTTCTGTCTCTGCAGCATTTACTCGCTGGTAGATTGCATCTCCGTGAGAGGGAGATGACATTCTAACTGATCGGGCAGGCGCAACTCCCTGCCAAACATCATGAACTTTGCCGTCTCGCTGGTCACGGTGTAGGAAGTGCCTCGGTGCGCCCGCATCAGCTGTGTCCGAGATTCATCCCATTCTTCCTGTCCCCGTGCTAACAACATAGCTCTCAGAGAGTGGCCCAGGCCTCAATTGTTTCTCTCTACAATCTCATTTACCTAAAAATAGTAGGAAGTAGTTTTTGTCTTGCTCACCGTCCAGAGCTGGCAGAGCCCTTCCTTCAGTTGGCTTTCAAATTGAGCGCTTTGGTCTGTATAGATTTGCTTTGGAAGCCTCAGGTAGCAGAATGCTTTTTCATCGAGAGCACTGGCCACTACTGGGACCGTGGTCTCAGAGCTGGCAATGGCATCCTGCTATCAGGTAAAATGGTCTGAGAACACTAAGATCCACTTATTGCCCCTTGGAGTTGTGGGAAGGGGGCACAAAGTCAATGCCAACTTTCTTCAAAGGTCGGCCAGCCTATAACCGCTGCCCGCTTCCTGCAGTTTTAGTCCCTCCATGCTTGGCAGCCTGACACACTTCGCAGCTACGTACCAACCTGCAGACAGCAGCCGTGAGTCCAGACCAGTACGATGTAAGCTGGAGGTGGCCTGCCGTCTTCCCCACCCCGCAGTTAGTCAAAACCTGTGTCTGCCAGGTAACTGACTCTTTCACAGCTTGTGGGCATATGGCACACCACCTGGCTTAACCAAGAAAAACCACTCTGGCTTCCATCACGCCATCCTCCCTGATTCTCAGAGATTCTTTTCTGCAATGCAGAATCCTGACCTCCTGGCTCCTCAACCCCAGTTGTTCTGAAGGCACTTCAGTGTGGCTCTGAATCACTTAGTACGTTATAGCCATGGCACTCTTGCTCTCGTTCTGCAGCCGAGCCAACTGGTTGGTTAGCTGAGCCGATGCCTCAGGTCTCAGGGTGGTCTTGACTGACCTCAGACCGAGCCAGGTCCTTGGGGACAAGGCGCCGGCCCGTCTGGCCGGTCATCTTGCGCACATTCCTGGCGACCTCCCCCCAGTTCTAACATGGTTCTTGGTGGCAACTAGTAGTGCTTCGGGTCATCACCCACTCAATGTCAGAGAGTCCTAAGATGGCCTCGACCGGTCCCGGGTTGACTTTGGCTATTTCAGTGGAGACAGGAGGTTGCACCTGTAGACCGGCCACCTTACACGCGGGCCTGGCAATCCCTGACAGGGCATGGTTCACCCCGACCACTCTACCCTCCTCCTGGTTTTCTCGGTTCAACTCTAGCCGAGTTGGACCCCCATCACAGTGATCTATTTGGGCACGCTGCCCAGAATCTTTGCAAGCCTGTTGGCTTAAGCCATCTGCATTGCCGTGCTTCACTCCCGCACAGTGTTTCAGAATGTACTTAAACCCGGCTAGCACCTCTAGTCAACATTCCACCTGGTGGGAGGGCTGCCTCCTATGGCAGAGCCATTGCAGGGAGGCATGGTCTGTGCAAAGCCGAAGTACGGGAGGTAGTGCTTTACTGCCTTGACCATGGCCAACAGCTCTCTGCATGTCACTGAGTATTTTCGCTCTGAGGAGATAAGTGTTTTGTTGCAGTAAGCAATCACTTGTTTCTGGTTGACCTGATGCTGTGACAACACCGCTTCCACGCTTCATCCGCTGGCATCCGTGTCTAGGATATAGGTAATCCGTGGATCCGGATACACTAGCACGGGTGATGTGATGAGACTGTGGCAAAGGCTGCCAAACGCTGCTTGCTCCTTGCCTATCTACCGCCACAGCTCCTCCTTCCCCACAAGCTGGTAGAGGGGCTTCCCAATAGTGGCAAACCCCGAGATGCACTGCCGGTAGTAGCCGACAGTACCCAAGGAAGCCTTGTCGTTTCCGGAATTTATGCGGGGTAGGCCACATAAAACACTTTTATGTACATAAAGCACTTGTATGTACTTACAACACTTGAATGTACTTGCTATAGTTTTATGTACATAAAACACTTATATGTACTTACAACACTTACATGTACTTGCTACAGTTTTGTGTACATAAAGCACTTGTATGTACTTACAACACTTGCATGTCATTACAGCACTTTTATGTACATAAAACACTTGTATGTACTTACAACACTGACATGTACTTGCTATAGTTTTATGTACATAAAGTACTTGTATGTACTTACAACACTTGCTTGTCATTACAGCACTTTTATGTACATAAAGCACTTGTATGTACTTAAACATTTTCACCTACTAAATGTTGATGAGGTTATGTTTCGTAAGTTTTGTGACACTCTCTGTCAGAGCACAATGTCAGAGCACTAATCATGATAGCGCTAGATATTCCGCTCATAAGTCGTGGGCTGAGTACTGTCAGAATGCGGATGGGTATGGACAATGAAATCAAGCACATTTTTATCATATCAAGCAAACGTATTTTAAAGCCATCGGTGGCACTTGTAAACATATAAAACATTTTACTCAGATATAAGAAGGTTTCTAAGTTTACTGTTCCAATTAGGAGCAAGCTAAGGTTTCCCACATTACTATGTCAGCAGCTGAAAATCAACTAAGAGCAAATAGTGGAAGTTTGGAAAAAAACGATATGAGTTTAAAAACTCATGTAAGTTGAACATTTATAAGAAAAACTATATATATTATATAAAAAATACTGTCAGAAATCTCCTTATAGAAATTAAGATAAATTTACAATGTTTATAAACTCAAGATGTGGTTTCTAAACGGGTGCCCTACTTACGCTAACGACCAGAGGCAATAATTATTTGTTATTAACACTTTTCTCACATTAGGTGCTCCTTAAAAATGAACTCACCCAACCTTTAGTAGATTTTATCAGAAAGTATCGGTACTTTTTATGATTTGTGACTATTTTTATTGTTTGAGGCAATTTGAGATTTGGAGATTCACAGAAAAATAAACCTGTTCCCTATTTTTGATGTATATTACAATTTAAAACAACACTCGATGTAATCGTTGCAGTTATTAGCTGTGGAACGCCTCCTGCTCCAGACAATGTTGGCGTGGTTTCTTTGACTGGAACACAGTTTGGACAGACAGCTACCTACCAGTGTGTACCTGGTTACACCACTGATGATCCAACATATATAACATGTCAACTGAATGGAGAGTGGAGTCGCGCTCCCCATTGTACCTTGAGTCCAATAGTAGAAGGTAAATGGAAGTCTGTCGTAACATATATAAAGGAGTTGAAATCTAATTGAGCAAGTGGTGGTTTTATTGTATTGCTAGAAGCAATTGTGTGCAGAGTTGTTAGTGTCCACCAAGTTGTAAATCCACTATCCAACATATTTTAACTAGTTAGCTCTGGACACCATTAAACGGGCAGATGTTTGAAATTGAAAGTCTGGTAAATGTTCCCTTCAGAATCCTATACAGAGACGTGTTATATTTATATATTTCTAGAAGTAGATTGTGGTGTTGCACCACAGATAGAAAGTGGCAATGTCTTACTTGCTACTGGTACAGAAGCTAGATATTCGTGTATATCAGGCTATGAAATGACAGGAGAACTTGTTATAGAATGTCAATCTAACAAGGAGTGGTCAACTTTACCCCAGTGTCACGGTAAGATATCATACACATATGCTTCTCAATCATCTATACACTCTTTTAGCAGTAGAACAAAGTGTAGCATGTCCTACTGCATGTATGCCCCTAATACATACATTTCTTAGTTATTACAGTAAATCACATAATTCCGCTTTGAATTTTCACATGCAGCAAACCTAACTGATACTCTAACTGTCTGTAAAGGAGTATGAGCTACACTGTTTGTTGCAGAAGTAAACTGTGGACCTCCACCAGTAGTAGACAACTCTAAGAGACAAGTATCTGGACACTCATATAATGATACAGTTAGATATGAATGTGATGTTGGATATGATATGACTGGAGATGATACTATAGTATGTCAAGAGACAGGATATTGGACTGTACACCCTGATTGTGAAGGTATGTCATGTGTGATTTAACATGCCTTCTTTAAATTCGTTCAAAAAACTTTTAGTTTCAGTTTTGTAGTTCAATATTGGCTTGGCTTTTTTTTTTCTCTTACATAATGACTGTTTAATCACTGAAAAATTCACAGACAGTAATCAGCCTTGGTAACAAAGGTGAAAATATCAAATACAAACCACCATTATGAATGAGCAATATTTATGAGAGAAAATTTAACAAAAAATATAAATTGTTAAATGTAATGCTAGCATTAGTTTTACAATTTTGTTATTCATCTTTTAGCTAACGATAATGCTAAAATATATGACTGAAGTTTATAACCTCATGATGAGGGCTATAAACAGGCACCCTACTTACTGTAAAGACCAGAGACAATTATCTTTTATTGAAACTTGTTTCATATTAAGGCTCCTTAAAAATCAACTTACACAACATTTAGTAGATTTTATCAGAAAGTATCGGTATTTCTTTATCATTTGTGATTGTTTTTGTTGTTTGAGGTGATTTGATATTATGTGTATTTTGAGATTCATATAAAAATGAACTTGTTCCCTATTTTGATGTATTAGAATTTAAAGCAACACTTCATGTAATGATTACAGTGGTTTCCTGTGGATTGCCTTCTACTCCAGACAATGCTGGTCTGGTTTCTATGACTGGAACACAGTTTGGTCAGACAGCTACCTACCAATGTCTACCTGGTTACACCACTGATGATCCAACTTATATAACATGTCAACTGAATGGAGAGTGGAGTCGTGCTCCCAACTGTACCTTGAGCCCAATAGTAGAAGGTAAATGGAAATTTGTCTTCTATATATATATATATATATATATATATATATATATATATATATACATACAGTCAAACATGGATAACTCGAACTTCACGGGACCGAGCAAAAGTGTTCGAATTATCAGAGCGTTCAAGTTATCAGAGCACTGTCACAAGTCCATGTATTTATTTATTTATTAGCAGATGCATGTACATATACAAACTATAATATAAATCAAAAGCACAAATGGCTTGTTTCGAATTAAATGCTTCTAATGTAAAGTTTAAAACGTTTTTATCAAAAAGTATAGAAATTTTTCTATCACTTGAGATTGGTTCATTGTTTGAGGTGATGTTATTGCCAGGAAGTTTTTTAGATTGACATTAGCAAAACTTGATCGTTGTTGAAATGCTCAAAAGAAAAGACATTTTTTTCTATTGGGGGTTTACCCACGATCAATTTTGCCATTTTTTCTTGAAGTTTATGCAAAGATTACCTTACTTTACCTGGGATTTGTTAAGAGCAACACTCCGAGGCAGTTCAATTAGAAGTTTTACGAGGTTTTACGTACATTCTATATCACTCACGCTTTTTAATAGATAATTATTGAATATACACACGTATTCTGTGTTTAGGTCAAACTATGAATAGTGTTTTGTAGCTAAGACAATGTATACGTTTAATTACAACAATTTTTAAGAGGTTTTAAACATTCAATATTCCAACGTTGATTCAACATGGAATCAACGTCGGAAAACTATTTATCACGGGCTAGCTGGGTTACGCCACGCACTCAAGGACTTTCGCCACGCACATACAAAACAAAAACAACATGCGATTTTTGTTTTGTATGTGCGTGGCGAAAATCCTTGCACGCGTGACCCAGCTAGCCCGTGCTATTCATCGTATAACAGTATAAATCAAATTTCACCAAACCTTTAGAAAAGTCGTTGACAAAAATATTTTGCCGATGGTGGTAATAACGACGATTATGAATTACGAAAAGATGAGGTTTAGCTCTATGGCTTTGAATAAAGTGATTTTCTAAAGCGATAACAACCCTTTCGGTAGCCGTTGGGCAAAAAACAGTTCGAATTAACAGTGTTGAGTTCGAGTTATATGTAGCAATTTATCATTACGTGGGAACGGACCAAAGAAACTGTTCGAATTAACCATGTGTTCGAGCTATCCGTCGGCGAGTTATCCATGTTTGACTGTATATATATATACTTCTCAAATTTTGTCGTCTGTTTTTTGTATGTCCAGCTACAGCTATTGGAATCTTGGAATTAGTATTATCCGCATTCTGATGGATTTGTACCCACAGTGACTGCTGATATAAGTTTGAAATCCAGACTTTCTACCACTGAGCCATAAAAGACGTAATGACCTACGTCTTTATCATATTCGATATACCGTAACCACCCGCTAAATATTTTAGCAATGCGCCCAAACGTTACGATGCCCTTGTTAAGAAATTTTTTCGTAAGATTTTATTACGATACATGGGGTCAAGGCCAATTCTCCTCACGCGGACATTTATAAGAAGAGCTTCGACATTCTCTCCGTTCAGTCAGACAAAGACAGTACGGTATCTCACTTTTACATTTGTACCAGTATCGTCGTATTCAAAATTTTGATGGATAGCCTCTGATGGAATGGTAACCTTTTGTATACACACATATTTCTATGCAAGAATTTTTATTATTAACTCAACATATTCAGGATTTTTATTTTATTTTCTCAGTTCGTATTAATTGTATTATTAGCGAAATATCTTTTATTGTAATCGTAGCAAAACCGACCTAATTTAGCTATTACTTGCTAATTATTTCCCATCTACATCTAAACCTTTTTATAGTTGTTTTATTTTTTTAATTTATTTTACCTGCGCAAAACATTTTTCTCATTATATGAAGTTTGCAAGTTACAGTTTTTTGATAAATTTGGAAAACATTACAGTTGATTTTATTTTCTCCTAAATTATTTTAACTACACAAAACATGATATGTAGTTTGAAAGTTAGAATGGCAAATGCTGTTATGTGTTAAATGCAAATCAATTTTCTGTACAAACCTTTATTACCCGAGAAACATCAGGTAGTACAGCTAGTAAACATATATAAAGGAATTGAAATCTAATTGAGCAAGTGGTTAGTTTATTTTATTTCTGGAAGCAATTGTGTGTGCAGAGTTATTAGTGTCCACCAAGTTGTAAATCCACTATCAAACATATTTATATATATATATATATATATATATATATGTATTTATTTTAAGTTTTTATGTTTGCTCCTCAATCATGTTTTCAACAATGGAACAAAGTGTAGTATGTCTTACTGCATTTATACCTCACTAGGTGGATGATCCCGGCTTGCCCGAGTAGTAAAAAGGTCTTTGCACAGAAAATCTAACTTCATTTAATATATATATAACGTTTACCATTCAAATTTTTAAACTTCATATTATGAGAAAATTGTTTTGGGCAGTTTAAATGAATTAACAGAAAAAATAAACATTGAGTTCATGGAATTCATGGAATTGCGTGTATAAAAAATGTTACTGTTGCAGCAGAATTTCATCGTATTCAAAGTTTTGATGGACAGTACTGATACCTCTCGATACTGGTACAAATGTAAAAATGAAACATCGGACTTTCCTTGTCTAATACTTTATCTGACCAAATAGAAAGACAATGTAGCCGCAATTTCTACTCTAGCGAATTTGATTGTCCAAATGAAAAGCATTTAACTTTAACAGAATTACTGAAACCGAAAATAAGAGTGTAACAGCACATTTGAAAATTTGAAAATTAAAAACAAAAAAAATAGGAGGTAATGGTAAAAAAAGGTTTTAGAAAAAATTTTTAAAAAATTAAAAAGTAACATTAATTAATATACATGTAGATCCCTGTTATATGATATTAATTCATTCCAGTGTTTGCATCATAGGATGAAATGTGGTATAGAGTGGTATAAAAACCTATAGTAATTATCTAATGCAAACACCAGCTGGTAAAATCATCAAAAATTTATTTATGGACTTATTAAAATTTAGGTACAAAATAATATGTCAATCATAGTAACTATAGTTACCTACAGTAACTTTAGTGTATTTAGTAGTTATGATCTGCAATAAATTGTAAGTTACAATGTACTATTTGCCATGCAGTACGTACCGTAGGTAGTTCTTACCTTCGAGACAGACGTATAATATAAGCGTGGTATTTAACTTAAATGAATTAAGTTTTCTACACCCATACTTAAAGCTAAGTTTTAATATATTTTACTAAACTTCAACTTTGTCATCACTTAAAGTTTTATCACATATCTGTTTCCGGTTTCGTTTTCACCATAAATAATAACGAATAACACTGAATTGAAAAAGGTTCAAAGTTTTTTACTCCATTGTGAAGGTAGCCCTTATACTCTTCAATATTTTAGCTTCTTAGCAACGTGTAATTTATGATATGGTGGGTTCGTCTGTCATTTTATAGCCATTCATTGCTTTGAGATGGCAGGAGAACCTGTTAGAGCTCGTCTAACTAACTAGGAGTGGTCAACTCTACCCCAGTGTCACAGTATCAATCCATCAACTATCAAACATATTTTAGCTAGTTAGCACTGGACACAATTGAAATGGCAGACGTTTAAAATTAAGTTTAATGATTATTATTTTTAAAATCCGATACAGAGACATGTTATATTTATGTTTCTAGAAATCGATTGTGATGTTGCACCACAGATAGACAATAGTATTGTCTTACTTGCTACTGCAACAGAAGCTAGATATACGTGTATAACAGGCTATGAAATGACAGGAGAACCTGTTATAGAGTGTCAATCTAACCAAGAGTGGTCAGCTCTACCCCAGTGTCACAGTAAGAGATAATACGTATATGCTTCTCAATCATCTATACACTCTTATAGCGGCAGAACAAAGTGTAGCATGTTTCACTACTTGTATGCTTCTTATACACACGTTCGTTATTTATTACACTGATTCGTATGCTTCAGCTTTGAGTTTTGCACATGCAGCAGCATCAAACTTGACTGGTACTCAACTGCGTCTTTAGGAGTGTCAGCTGCACTGTTTGTTGCAGAAGTAAACTGTGGACCTCCACCGGTAGTAGACAACTCTAAGAGACAAGTATCCGGACATTCATATAATGATACAGTCAGATATGAATGTGATGTTGGATGTGAGATGACTGGAGATGATACTATAGTATGTCAAGAGACAGGATATTGGACTGTACACCCTGATTGTGAAGGTAGCACTTATACCAATCAATAATCTTCTTCCAATCCAATGTTTTTCCCTTTTGTCACAGATGAAACTGTTTCATTTTGGCAGATGAAACTGTTTAGGAGTTTTTGATGAACTGGTTCATGCTCCTACAACTACAGCTCAAGTTAATCTGGCTGCCAATTCACTCACTCATTAGAAACTATGAGGCATTTGCTATTAATGCTAGATTTTAGTCATTAACTCATCAAATTAATGTTTAATATTGTACAGTAGATGTGTCCTTTGTGATTTAGCTAATCTGATGACATACCTAATTAGTTATTACTAGTTAAGGCTGGTAACTGGGTGTATTTATTCTAATGAAACTGACATATGAATGCTAAAGTAAAAGCTACAGACACAAAATAGGCTTAAATATATTATTTAGTGGAGTGTGATCATAGATACCCCTGAGAACACTGTGGCTAATTCTCCCTAATAGGATTTAAAAAAAGGAATAAACTCAAATTCATTTTCAGCCAGGTTTTTAATCACAAAATGGGTTTGTTCATGGGTTGTCATAAAATTCCATATATAGTAGTTAACACAGCTCAGCTTCACTTTTATCCGCAGAGTGGAAACTGGCAAAAAAGTCAAGTCTTATTAACATTTTTAAGGGTAGGTAATTCCTATTATAGCTCAAATTTTACCGGGACAGTATAATAACTATTAAACAACTGAAATAAACAAAACAGCTGACTTTGAAACAATTCAAATACTCTGCATGCTAATAATTGCCTATCAACAATTGCTCTATCAGAATGATAAGTAGGCAAAGGGCTGAATTCAACTGTCAGAGACATATTGTCACACATATTCTATTTAATTAATATATCTTGACAGAAGTGACCTGTGAAATGCCTCCTACTCCAGACAATGCCGGGCTGGTTATTATGACTGGAACCCAGTTTGGACAGACAGCTACTTACCAATGTCTACCTGGCTACACCACTGACGACCCGTTGTACGTAACGTGTCAGCTGAATGGAGAGTGGAGTCATCTTCCTAACTGCAGTCTGATTCAAGGTCATCTGCCTGTCAATTCACTTACTCATTTGAAACAGTCAATTGTTTGCTAGTAGAGTTTGTTTGTTAGTAGTGGATTCATCATAGAGTTTTAGTGAGACCGTAAGTTTTAGTGAGACACCATTCTGTGCTAGCTTGGAATGCAAACAGCTTTACAAATTCGAATGAATGTGCCATGGGATGTTTTGCACTAAATATAATTAAATCATCTCTTATTGTATATCTACAACATACAAATTACTTCACTTTGTATGTATGTTATGTATTCGTTCTTAGCAATTTAGCCGCTCAGGTGGGATATTTGGTTGTTAATTCAGGCTGAGAGCTGAGAGTGTTTAATTTATTAAAACTAGCCATATAAATGCTGAAGCGTTAGCTGCAGATATTAAATAGACTCTAAATCTAATACTTTATAAAGTGCCATCATAAACACCTCTAAGAACTCAGGCTAATTCTCTCAATTGGGATGCAAAACGAGGAGTAAACTTCAACTCCTTTTCATAGCTCATTTTCTAGTCATAAATCATGGAGCTAGAAGTGTCAGAGAAGTTATCTCAGTGACCTTGTTAAGGGTAGGCAATTCCTATTAGAGCCCAAATTTTTTCAGAACATTCTAATAACCATTAAACCACCAAAATAAAAATAAAACAGATAATTCTGAAACAGTTTAAATGCTCTGAACGCTAACAACTGCCAATCAAAGGGTACTCTATCAGACTGATAAGTCAGCATTAGTCTGAATTCAACTATCAGAGATAATATGAAAATATAGCTAGTGCATTGTGTCTAGAGTGAACTGAGAAAAGCTGTACATGTATATGCTTCAATGAGATACTTTAACAGACATGGAAGGCTCAATACTGATCACAGCATTTCTTCATACAACCAGCCTTTGGCAGAGCACCAGAGTTGTTAATGCACTTTTCCTTATCCATACTTGATTGAGCTAAGGCAAGAGGGTAATATTCAGACTATTGAATCTCTTGTAATACCAGTTCAACAGGTCTACCTGTTTTCTATAACTTGTGTTGTAAACATCTATACATGAGCTTAATTTTATAGAGCTAAGCTGTGGACCCATACCGGATGTAGAAAATGGACAAATCTCACTTACAACTGACACAAAAGTAGGATCACAAGCTAGATATACATGTATGTCAGGTTACAAGATGGAAGGGGAATCTGTTATAAAGTGTCAATCTAACCAGGAGTGGTCGTCTCTACCTCAGTGTCACAGTAATTTATGCTATATATGTTCTCATCATGTACTAATGAACTATTTGTTAAATCAATACACAGTAGGTCTGTTAAATCTCAGTTTTGCTTAACACTTATACATAATTTATTCAGGTAGTTATACTCTCTGTGAAATGGTAAAACTATAACAGGTTATTAGTTTTCCGATTGTGTGTTTCTTAGTTTTTTATAATTCGTTCAGCTATACGCAATGTGACAATTGTTTCATAGAAGTAAACTATTAGTGCCATTTTAATGTACAGGTGGCCCAGCTTTAATCAGATTGTAATTTTTGCATTTACTAACTTTAGAGTATGAAACCAAAACAGTTTGAGTGGTAAATTGAGGCAAAATTGCTAAAATGCATGAAGTATATTGAGTAGTGAAATATAAGTACAAAAGTCAGCATATCATCAGCCATAGCAAATACTAATTTTTATAGAATTAAGCTGTGGACTTCTCCCGGAAGTGGCAAATGGAGCAGCCACACCTCCAACTGATACCACAGTAAGATCACAGGCTAGATATGTCTGCATGTCTGGTTATGAAATGTTGGGAGAACCTGTTGTAGAATGTCAAACAAATCAACAGTGGTCAACCCCACCACAGTGTCACAGTAAGATATATTGCATGCCTTGCATTTTGTTGCTAAATATTTTTTCTGCAACAGCATAAAAAAATTTAGTTATTATATCAATGAAGTAGAAAATATTTTGCGTATTTAACTGTTGCTTCAGAACTAAGCTGTAGGTCATGACAAGAAGTAAAGAATGGAGCAGACTTTGTATTGGGAGGATTGTCTTTATTAGGTCAATCGTGAACTTTGACTGCTCTTTGCTAGATTTGCTTTGCATGTTCACCACCCGTTTTTTAAACTACCCATTCCTCTACCACTTCTACTATTCATTTTTATCTAGTTTCTAGTTTTCATTGTTGTTTTTCACATTAACGAGTACCTAGCAAATCACATCCTAACGAGTGTACGATTATGACCACATCTATCATGAGCAATATTTACAATTGATGAAATTTTCATCCCCTGCCAACACGATTAATTTGGAGGCTAGCAGGCATTCCGATTGGATGAGGACTCTATTGTGTGCAGGGAGCCAGGAATTTGAATACGAGGACATTACCATCACCTAAAGCAAACAAAGTTTGTCTGCGTAGAGGAACCCGTAACAAATGAACATTATGTAAAGATGGAAATAATTAAGAATTTGTAAGCTGTGGAATGTCGGTTTTTCTGAATTACATTACAATTGCGGCAACCAACTCTAAAAGGACCAGTAATCTTTGTAAGTTGAATCTGATTTCTTTGTTTTGTCAAGTTTTGGAATTCATGTAAATCTAATATACTGTCAATGAATGGTCTACCAATTCATTTGACAGCACAATGTGTTATGACTAATAAAAAACTACAACATTAATCAGACCATCTGTTGATCTGTACTGGAGAATTTCAGAGCTCCCAATACAGATTTCACTTACCATACATGAATAAATAGGATCAGAAGTTAGATATACATGCATGGCAGGCTATGAGATGACAGGAACACCTGTAGTTGAATGTCAACTTAGCCAATAGTGGTCAACTCTATTACAGCGTCACATTAAGACATACTACAGATGTAAATACTATAAACTCTTTGTTACACACTATAATATATTCACTTTGTTCCACACTATAATATATTCACTTTGTTACACACTAATATATATTCACTTTGTTACATTATTTCCTCAACTCACTGTAACCTTTTTCATACCTACAATTGATAAACATTTGTGCTGATCTGAGAGTATGTATTATCAGCTTATAAATTTTAATACACAAAATGTGGCAATTTCTTTAACTAGTGCACTGTTTGTTGCAGAAGTAAACTGTGGACCTCCACCGGTAGTAGACAACTCTAAGAGACAAGTATCTGGACATTCATATAATGATACAGTCAAATATGAATGTGATGTTGGATATGATATGACTGAAGATGATATTATAGTATGTCAAGAGACTGGATATTGGACTGTACACCCTGATTGTGAAGGTATGTGAAGTGTGATTTAACATGCCTCTTTTAGATTGGCTCAAAATATTTTTTTGGTGTTTCTAAGTTAGTGGTCTAGTCAGCTCATGCCCCTACAATCAATACATTATAGAAGTGGCTTGTGGAGTACCTCCAACACTGGACACGGCTGGGTTGGTTTCTCTGACTGGAACACAGTTTGGACAGACAGCTACTTACCAATGTCTACCTGGCTACACCACTGACGACCCATTGTACGTAACGTGTCAGCTGAATGGAGAGTGGAGTCATCTTCCCAACTGCACTCAGATTTTAATGAAACTTAAAGGTAAAAAAGTGATTTTCATTAAGCCACTGACAGGAGTATTCTATTTTTGTGGCATAGGAAGATTTCAAAATCAAGTTTTTTGTGTGTGACTTTATTATGCAAAAAACTGTACAGGTTAGAAGTCTTTGTAAAAAGGCAAAAAAGGTTTATCTGTTAGGGTCTATTTGTTAGGGTCCATATATTAGGGTCCATCTATTAGGTTTTATTTGTTAGGATTTATCTGTTAGGGTCTATCTGTTAGCTTTATCTGCTAGGGTTCATCTGCTTTGGTTTATCTGCTTTTGTTTATCTGCTATGGTCTATCTGCTAGGTTTTATTTGCTAGGTTTTAATTGCTAGAATCTATCTGCTAGGGTCTATCTGCTAGGTTTTATTTGCTAGGGTTTATTTGCTAGGGTTTATCTCCTAAGATTTATTTGCTAAAGTTTATCTGGTAAGTTATAGATCTATTCTATAATTAGAGCAGTGTCCGTTTGTCAAGCCATGCTTAAAATGTAAGAAAAAACTTTGCCTCACACGGGAAATGAACTCAAGTACTCTGAATTACAGGCCTGAACTTTAACTGTCACATTATTAATTATGCATGAATAGGTTAGTTATGTATATAGTAATTACTCATTATGATCTCTCACGGTGCATAAGACCATCCATAACTACAATAGCCAGTACACTCCGCAGTCTCGTGCTCTGTGAGAGATCGTAATGAGTGATGAGTAATAAGTATGTGAATAATTAACTCTTTTGCTACCAACTTTATTTATCGTTGCATAATTTTGTATTTGGTAAAACGTAATATTTGACAAAAATAATAAATTTGTTGTATAAGCGCGTATACTTACATGTATTGATGTGAAGATGAAGAAGAACCTCCGTCTTTCATTACACTTCCTTATACCCTCCCCATACTGCCTTATACTACCTAATCTACTAGCTTTACCCACTAGCTTTATCCAGCTTTATGGACTCACCGTAATTATCTAGACCACCTGTACTGCCTTGAGCTCAGACACCATAATAGCCTGAGCCTAACAAATCTCATAATACAACATGCCCTTTCTTTTTTTCTTTTTTTTTTGGCCACTCCATCACTACTAACAATCAAACATAGTAACTTTCCTTACTTGTGTTGCTCGTTACCTGACTCCGTTAGGGCAGTCTTCATAGGCTATGCCTCTGGCTTGTCTGACCCTGTGCCACCGTCTAAAATACTCTCCTCGTGACTGCCAGCTCTATTGCCACTCTGCACTGGCTTTTCCATCACCCTGACCTCCACTGGTACCAATACTTTTACCGTGACCACTGTCACTACCAACACTGCCACCATTACCACCAACATCTCCAACACTACTTCCACTAGCCCCGACTAGCCCGGAGTCTTTTGGTTGGGTCAGTAATGACTCCTCAACCTCAACTCCATCTCTTCCGTCTTTACCATGCTCTCCCCAATAAAAGGCGGGCTCAACAGGCATCCGGTAGGAGGTCTTTACCTGGGCTATAACCGGCTGCACAGGGGATGGCACCACAGAGCTGGAAGTTGGCATAGGCCCAGACCTATCTAGCTCGACCTGACCTGCCACCAGTGATGATCTGCTACCAGCAATTCTCCTCTGAACCTCGGCTAACTCCTGCACAGCTACTCTGAATGCTTTGACATTTTCCAACTCCATGACTGCTGCCTCATGTATGGCTTTTAGCTTAGCCAGTTTCTCTTTCAACTTCCTCCGCACCTCCTTTTCCTCTCTTTCAATCTCTGCTACCTTTCTTCCATGACCATCTTTGTCTAACATTCCATTGCTGGATACTTCAGCTAAAAAAGAGCAGACCTTTTCCATTACAGATACTGATTCAGCTACTTTCTTAGCACCCTCACTTACCTCATCATGACTGTGTTATCTATCATACCCCATAGACACTTGCACATCTCTGGTGCCTTGGGCTGTCCCCCATTTACTACCAATTTCTACGTATCCGCTACTCTTTCCTCCCTTGGTTTTACAAGTCCACCAATCTTGACCTGTGTGACCTTTTTTTAACTTTGCTCTCTCTCTCTCAGTCAGACTTATTTGTCAGGTTTTGCAACTTGACATCATCTGAAACATAACTTGACCCAGCAATAATGGTTCTCGATGAAAACGGTTTAGCTGGCTTAATGCCTCTACACTCCTTAACAGACTCAAACTTACTTTCACATAACTCGTTTAAAACAGCAAATAATTTTAGCTGCTTCAACTCAGTTATGCCCAAAAAGTTTGTTCTCAATTCTTTCACCACATAAACTTCAGCATCTATATGCCTGTCTTTACTTTCCAAATGAACTATCACACTTCCAACCACTTTTAACTCACTACCATCAGCAGTTTCTAAAACTGTAGACGGTTTCTTTAACATTAGGTTCAACTTATTGGCTGTTGCCTCAGTTACTATTGACACCTCAGCCCCAGTATCAAACGTAAATTCCACATTTTCCCTGTTGACTTTTAAAACCTGCACCATTTTCCGTCCTAGTCAACCGTCATCATTATATTTATCTCTAGAACCAGAGAATCTAACGCTTCTGCCCTTACTATTATCTTGGTACCTTTCGTCATACCGATTCATCTCGCGCCTCTCCTTATACCTTTCCCCCTCAAGCCTATCCATACTATTGTCCCTGTACCTACTCAATTTGTCTCTCGTCTCGCGGGGGCTTTCTCGGTCCCTGTACCTCTCCCGGCTACCATATCGCTCATAGCTATTATCATGACTACCTCATGACCGCCTGCTGCTACCTCGTCTGTTGTAACCTACATCTCCTCCCTTATCCCTACAATAACAGAATACATGTCCTCGCCGTCCACAAGAAAAACATTTAATGGAGGGACAACTCCGCATCTCGTGGCCACCATCTCTGCAATTGTAGCAAATTCTATCTCTACTACTCTCTCTACTGTTCTCTCTGTATCTTGAGACATATCTTTCCTTGCTATTATCTCTATACTTCCTACTGCCACTGTCCTTATTACACTCTCGACCTTGTGTCCCATACCTACTAGTATCACGCTCCTCACTACTATTACCATAATACCTTCTACCACTCCTAGGGCTACTTCTAGGGGAAGCTCTACCCGCTAAATCAAAGCAGGTCTAGAGATAGTTACAGTAGAGATAGCGGTCTATCTCTACTGTTACTCCAGTACTGCGCTAGGCTATCAAACTCAGACACCTTTGCTACCTTCATCTTAACCTCCCTTTTTAAGTCAGTACCTCTACTCTGAGTTCTCAAGAATCTATCCGAATTGCTTGCCATTTCATGAGCCCTCAATGCCTCATGTAACAACTCCCAAGTCAGATTGGCGTTCTTCATCAAATCTCTAGTTACTTCTCTATCCCTCAACCCGTTAACTGCCACTATAAGGGCAAACCTTACCCTAACGTTATTATTCGCTACTTCGGCATATCTGCTCCAATTCTCTACCCGTTGTGAGTACTCTCTATCACTTTCTCCAAGTGCCTGCTTAGCCGCCAAAAACTTATGCCCCTTTACAAAGATACTCTTTTGCCTACCATAACAACCCTGCAAAATCTCCACTGCCTCTTCATAAGTAGAATTTGCACCATCTACGTTAAACCCTGCACCCCTCAATACCTCTCTACCACTGTGTCCAATAGCTCTCAATAGTGGCACTAACCTACATGTAGCTATACCTCTCATAATAGGCACTCTGTCGCCATCATCATCAACTACATAACCTGTTCTCTCAACAGCACTCTCAATACACAAATTCATCTCGTCTTTAAATCTTTCTCACAGGCCATCACCGTGCTCACCGAACACCAGCTTTGAAAAACCACTTTCCATCTCAACACAATACGTTTATTTCCCATCACAAATTTACTCTGCCCCACGTGTATAAATTTAATGTAATTCTCATCTTAGGACCCGTAATAAATGTCTACACCTCTCCAACACCGATGCTTCACTGCTACAACACTTCACAGCCTCACAACACCACCCTACCACACGTCACCCCACCTGCACACCCGTGAAAAGGTTTTATCAAACGTTTAACTTACACTGAAACCAGAAAATTATCGCTAACAATAACACGCAAAAGAATTTAGAGCTTCGTCAACTGCGCCATGTTGTATAAACGTGTACACTTACATGTATTGATGGGAAAATGAAGAAGAACCTCCATCTTTTTTTACACTTCCTTATATCCTCCTCATACTGCCTTACACTAGCTAATCTACTAGGTATACCCACTAGCTTTATCCAGCTTTATGCACTCACCGTAATTACCAAGACCACCTCTACTGCCTTGAGCTCAGACACCAATCTAGCCTGCGCCTAACAAATTTCATAATACAACAAAATTGCCATAATGTTTGAACCATATGACCCATAAAACTAAAGCGTTACCAAATTAGTCATCATAAACTTCTACATCAGTAGGGGCCATAAAAAATACCACAAATTTGTTGCAGAGTGAGAACAAACAGTAATTTCTTGCCAATTTCAAAAAGACCATAAGCATCTCTGAGTCAAATGATTGATCAACATTATCACAGTTTATGTGACACTAATTCTCAGTAGTACTGAAGTGGATCTTGGTTAGCAGGTTAAGGGAGGTTGTCTGGTCTCTGAACCTCCGTTCGTAGGATCCCACTCTAAACTTGCTGCTTGTTTAAAGAAGGATACAACCTTTTTCGTGTCCTGATAAGTGGAAGTGTCCAGGGAGATACAACTGTCTTGTTGGTGTACGGTGATGCTGATGCAACTTGGGAAATTTCCAGACTAGTTTATTGAAGAAGATGGTCACTGGTGCGCTGTGATGCAGGTGCAATCAGAGATGTTGGTGTGATGTGAGAGATTGCCGGCCTCGTTGCTTATTAAAGATAATATTTGGTGATGCGATGCAAACCATTTTTAGCTAGTCGATGCTTGTAGAAAGATCTAAAGAAGGTTGTAATATGTCTTGTATTGTGCACAAGAATAAATATAACCATACGTACAGAAGTATTTATATCCTAAAGGGCGGGCCTTAGTAAGTTCAAGGGGGTGAAGAGGATAGCTAGTTAAACAAGAGTTACAATGAAAACAAGCCTCAACCTTAACCCATTATATAACGGCTAAACGTATTATACACATATAATGATTACACACACAAAAATAAATAATTAATGATATATATAGTATATTGTTTATACCAGTCCACATTGGTACTGTTATTTTACTGTTCAATAAAAATCACCACAAGTTCATAGATCTAAAATTAGTAAAAATGTGGAGCTGTAATGTGCCTAACTCATGACTGGTCATTGCTAACAATCAAGTGTGATAAAAAAATAAAGGTTTTTGCAAAGTGAAACTACGCTTAGGATGGGTTGTTAACATATTTTTATTGGCTCAACACTTGCTTGCAGATATGTGTTCTCTTTTGTTCAAGTGCAGATACGATAAAGTAACTTAGTGGTGTGGTGGTTAGAGTACTAGACTCGGGATCGGAATCTTCCCACGCAAAGCATTTATATTTCTAAAGCTCTTGCCCTGGGCTAGGACAGACAGACAAACTGACACTGCTCTTATAATATAGATGATACCTCAGTAGAGTTCGAGTGTAAACTACCTCAAGGTTATTTAAGAGAGTTTATTAGAATATATAGTTTTGTGATACATTAATTTAGAAAAGCCATAACTTGGCTCTGATAATAAAATACACCCTAGGATGTATTCAATGACCTGCAAATAAAAGTGTTATGGCTTTGATCTCAGAGTATAATTTAACGTTTGCATAAACTTGGTAAAAATGTTTTTTACCTGACCTCAACAATTCCTAGAGTACCATAGTAAACAAAGTAGACAAATATAAGTCTATAATATAGTAATAATATAGAGTCTATAATCATAGATTGTATTGAACTGATATATTATAGAACAATGTCTTTTGAAAAATATCTTTCATTTGCAAAATCTTTTGAATAAAATAGAGTGCCTGCAGCCTTTGCATCAGGCTTATATAATAACCAAGTAACTTCCATGGTTATTATACGGCTAATCAAAGATAAATTATCAGAGAATTCATTGACCTCTCAGTATATAACTCCTTTTAAATATTGTGTTACAATATTAGCATCAAGTAAACATGATATGTGACTGGCTAAGACTACCAAATTAAAAATACCCAGTTCTAATTATTTCAGCTCTATTTACTGTTGAACGACCTTGAAGATAGTTTATATTTAACTACCCAGTATTATCTAGAACTGTTTGTCTACCTTCACATAAATTTAGCCTTCACCTTCACATAAAACTCTTATTTCTTAGTTTCCGGTGATCTGGAGGAAGCTCCATCATTTAATGAGACCATCAAAGAGCTGAGAACAGCTACTAACTCAGTACTTTCTACCAATCAGATCATTCTGATCTCCTGCACATCAGCTGGACTTCTGACTATCATAATTGTTGCTACGGTGTGGCGCTTCACCAAGAAAAGGTAACTTATCTGCTGAAAACGGACTAGTTTCTCTGTTTGCTATCAAATATGAAGAAGCCATAACATCATTTTGTTACGGATACTAAAATCTTTCAACAATGTTGTACGAGTCATAGTTAACCAATTGACTAAAATAGTAACACTAAACTAACATTAAGAGTTGTGTTCTTACTAACCAATCGACATTTACTATTTTTATCAATGTCAATAGCTTTAAAATTTGTTGAATTTTTGTTTCTCCGAGTTTTCAGAATGGGTGAGTCTCTATTTTATTTTTAAAAGTGTATAGCTGTTGATAAAATTTAAAGCAGCAATTGGTATGATTTGAAAAGTCAAGTTATACTGCTGTACAACATTACTGTATCTATCATCGGGATCATGAGTAAATGATACAATACCGGACATGAAATAAAAATCATGAAGAAAAACGTGTCCCTCATAAGAGGGTAGGTGTACCCAAATGATGACTTTACTGCTTAGTAGTTAGGTAATCACTTGTGATGACCTTACTGCTTAGCAGTTAGGTCATCACTTGTGATGATCTTACTAAGCAGCACCCTTATACTCTCCATAACCACTAACACAGCTGATATGCTAGATGACTATTTGAGGTCTTCTATTGTAACTTCAGGAAACAGAGAGATCATGGTGTGCCACCAGTCAGTAATGCTGCTTATGAACCTGATGCTCACTACGAATCCGTGTGTCCGCTAGAGGAAAGATGTGAATAGAAGCATAAAATAAGAGTTGCCTTCCTTCTGAGATATTAAAGATATATAGTCAACATATCTACAATATATATGGTGCTTCAGTGTCATTCCTGATTTATATGAACTGTATTGTCTCCAACAAGCGCCTGTAGTAGAGCTAATGTCTTCATTCTTAGATACTACATTTTACTGCTTCTATCAACACTAACTTTACTGCTACTTGACCTCTTCTACTTATATATCTTTGCTCTCCATTTATATTAATTGTAACAATTATTTCCATGCTCCATATTTTTATTAAAGTCATTTTAGCTCAATTGAATAGATACATGCTTCTGCTCACATATTATTATAAATCTTTTTTAGCCCAATTTAATAGATACATGCTACTTCTCACATATTGTTATATTTTTTTTAGCCCAATTTAATGGATACTTGCTTCTGCTTAAATATTATTAAAATCATTTTTTAAATTTTTATGGAGCCTTTTATATTTTGTTTGCTTGATAACAAGTTAATAAAATTTGCTTTGCTAAAATGTTAAAGGATCATTTATTTGCTAGATTAAAAAATACTTAATTATTGTGTATCTCATCAGGGTATGCAAAAGCTATTGATGAAGGCCAGTTCTATCCAAAATCCTGAACATATCATCTGTACACAACTTCTATCTATTCAGAATCTTGGAATTATCATCTATACACAACTTCTATTAATAAGTGAACAATGCAGTAATAACTCTATTGATTAGAGGGTCACCTACTTGCAAATATACATAACTAGCTGTATGCCCAGCGTTGCACGGGTATTAAAAACAGCTTATAAATAGCGGAAGGTAACGTAGTTGCTTGTCATCTGCTATTAGCCTGGCACATTGCCAATGACTAATTTGAATAAGCTATTAGTCGTATAGCTAAGCTTACTAATAGGAGCCGTGAGAGCACGCTTTAGTGACGCTGCGTAACACAGAGTGCTATACGTGTTTTAACCCAGATGACGATTTATATCGCCAAATGACCTCATTGCATCTTGCTTAGCTTAATTGGTTAGGTTATTGCCTAGTGAATAGAAAGTTCCAAGATCAAATCCTCTGCGATAATGATTGATAATGCCTAGATACTAATTGCTCTAGCAGGGCAGACTAAGCGACAGCCAACGACAACCTCTGAGATTGATATATATAGATTGATGAAACTCTATTGTATTAACTGAAGACAACAGCCAGTTTTTATCATTACCAAGAATGATAAATATTGGCAAGCATCACTGAACATGTTGCTAATGATGAATCGCAAGGCACATGCAAGCATACTGCCAATTAGCTTTCATGGTCACACATTTGCTGGAATGAAGTTGGCAATTGCCCAAAATTCATCTTGTTTGCTTTTTTATTAAGAAGAAGTTATGAACTGCGCAATAAATATTGTATGTGAAACATACAAAACACTGACACATACATTTGGAATGCCCGAGAAACAAACAAAAAATAAAAAGATTAAACGCATGGATATAAAATGAGAATTGGCTTACAATTGGTGATGGAAGCAGTTATTTCTATTTAGCATTTTAATAGAGAACATTAAAAGTTTACTTGCAGTGTACCTTTACCACTACAGAATAATGTAATACCTTGACAATTTTTCTATAAGAATTTGCTTAGAATCTGAATGCCACACTTGCTACCACCACAGGCTATAAAAGTGTATTAGGTCTATATTTGAATGTCAATACAAACCTCCTCATTTCCCTCTTAGTAATGTTACATTATTGCTTAACCTGACAGTGTTAATGAGTGGAGTAAATGTGAAAATGTGATTGTGAAAATTTTTCCAGTTTTAGAAATTGTGTTCTCATAAGAATTGTTCAAGATTCATCATGACTGGCACTACAAAACAGATCAGATACATACTGTTTTCACAAGTTTTTTAAGCATGAAGTTTTTTAGATGAAGACTAGAGAGTGCCAGTAGCCACCTGTCAATTCTAAGGTAAGGGCCAGCCAGACAGATAGCGGTAGGACTAGATTAATTCATTAGCTTGCTTGTGCTTCTGGTACAGCAGGTATTGAAGGAGGGCTGGCAGCTGCAGAACAAGCAACACCACTTTAACAAGGCAACTCCAGTCAAGCCTCTCATGTGCAGGAGCTGATACAAACAGGGACAGGTCTGGTGAGATTGTCCAAGCAAAAAAACGTCTGAACTGGAAAAACAACCAGTGACCACAACACTAGTGCTGACTACTGGTAGCACAAAAAGACCCTATAACTTGTAACTCTAGCATAAAAGCCAAAATGGACCTTGGCGTTGAAAACATTTAGACGAGTGGAGTAGCATGGAAGGGAACCCTTAACCACCCATAACTGCTATGAGGCTCTGAAAAGGTTGAGGCTTAGCTCCTGGACACAGTCCTGGCTGAAGTGAAAAAAGAGCAGCTGGACCTATCACGGATCACTTGTGTTGGGACTGCTAAAATTGCTACTGACTGACAGGAGACACAGAGAGCCAAACCAGTAACTAACTAAAAACCTGCTTTCAAAGCAGCAGGCCCGGCGCAAGTTGCTTGCAGCATCTAGACCGAACAGCTAAATCAGGCACCTGCCTTAAAATGGCAAGCTCGGGAGTGCCTGGTCAGGCATCCACTGCCCTTTGGGTCAAAGACGGTGTAGACCAGTCACGGCACAGGCATTAAATTAGACCCATTTCACTAGCTACTTCCTCCCAGAGAAGTTGGAGAGGTGATCCATCTAGTTTTTTGATTGACACCAGGTTTACCACAAACTTACTGAGCAAACATGTGTTCGATCAGCCTCATAAGGCTATACAGTATCAAATAAAGGAAAGCAATAGCCATGGCTTTTGGTGGATGAAACTCAGTTACCGTGCTACAGTTCTACAGAGTAAACCAAGTGTCAGTGTGGCTCCGGGATGTGAAAACCAAGGAGGTCTATGTGGTGAACCACATCAGTGAGAATGCCATTCTAGGAATGCTATTCTTGTTGACTCACAAGTGTTCTATAAAATTCTAGCAGCTCATGGTTTCCCTGGATGGAAGACCACTGAAGTGCATAGATAAAATCCTTTAGTATAACCCTGCCTTTGTCAGAAAAAAACCACTGTGTCACCTGAAGAGAACTTCTGGCATTAGTCAAAACCATTAGGAATTTTGACCCTATTTTTCTGGCTAGCAGTTTCTGCTTTGAACGGACCATGTCTCATTAGGTTGGCTGAACAAAAGGAAAGAGCCCCCAACCAAGTAGCTCAGTGACTGGAGATTCTAGTGAAGTCTAGCTACATGTTGGAGCACCAGATGCAGTTAGATCATGGCAAACTCAATGAGTTTGGCCAGCAGATGTGTGTAGACTATCGGCAGGGCAAGATCAAAGACTTGCGGGACAGTGGACCCACCTAAAGGGAGCTAGCCAAGGAGAGCCAATCCTTGCTCGGTAGACTTGAGGGAAGCCTAGGGATTATTTCAAGGGTCACCCAGACTGCATGCAAGGCAGCCATTTATTAGGGTTAACTCACCGTCTTACAAGTAGCAGCTGATTAAGTTGACTTAAGATTTGCCAAGGCCTCTTTGAGATTTTGTCATAGGCTTGGGTGAAGACTGGATGTGGAATACTGTTGTAACCTGACAGCTTCCATACTATCACGGTGTCACCATTGACCTTGACTTCTAGTAATGTTTTACCATTGCTATAGACATCATTACGCTACAACAGACCTTGCAACACAGTTACACACAATGCCTCTCCTCCTAGGAAAAGGCCACCTCAGAAGATCTAAATTCGACAATTCTTTTTAAATATTAAGATTTCTAATAAATCCAAACCTTTAATGTTACAAGATACAGAATTGCAAAAAACAAAACTACAATTTTTATTTTTTTACGCTTTGTTTACCTATTTATACTTTCTGTGTTCACTAAAAATCTTTAAATTGTATCACATTTTCCTCTATGGTTCCAACCTACTCATCATCTCTTTCGTTTTCCCAGAACTCTCTTTCTGCAGTAGATTCAAAGGTCTCCAACTTCTTGTGACTATTGCAGGCATATGTTGTGCTAGCAAACTTGTTTTTCGTAGACAACCTTAGGATTTCAAGAGATTTTTACGGAGAGTTTCTGGCACGACTAGCAGTTTCTACCCTGACCTTCTCTGCACTCAAAATTTTCTGTTTAGAATTGTCTTCTAGGCTTGGATTGCAAGAGCTAGGTCCAACTGCCTGTACAGCTCAAAAATGTGTGCCGCCAAAAACACTTTTTACCCCGGGCCTAGCCTTTGCAAATCTAGTGAGCAAACAAGTTTTCTCCTTGGCCATCTCAGCTAAGATGTATTGGAGGACGATAAAGTTTCCATACTTCTTTCTCAACTCCACTTCCTTTTTTTTCCAATTCTCTTACCACTCCTCAAACCTGTTCTGCAACTCTTCTCACCTTAATGTGACATTTTTTCCTTTTTTGTCAAATTTACTTTTATCCAATAGACTTTCTCATTCTACTTCATCCAAAAACCCATTAACTTGACTCAAATTACTACTGTTCTTTACCACACCCGCATAATTAGCACAATATCAGGAAACTGGCCAACCAAGTTTACTTTTGCTTACTCCCTCTGCTTTTTTTTACTGGGTCTATAAAATCTATCACTTCCATTGGGGCACTCTAAATAACGGTGTCTAAAATTACCGCACCATCTATATTTGGGGGTCCTCCCATGTTTTGGGACAATTCTGACGACCCGACAACTGGGATATTTGAAAAGTGACAGAAGAGACGACCATATGTCAATGTAGGTGACGAGGTGACGATGATTGTGTAGGTGGGATTACTAAAGGTACAGCTACACGTAACGAATTTTCCTTTGGTTCTGAGTTTTGGCCGAAATCACGAAAAACACAAAATTATTCAGTCGAAATTCACAGAATTATTTGAGCTGTGCATGCCCACCAAATTCGTCGACGAAACTCTAAACAAATTATTAGCAAGCACGATTCTAGCAGCTTTAGCAATTAGTATAGTCCAAGGCACGTATTGCGACACACAATAAAAGTACTAAGGCTATTCAACATAGTGCACACGATGTAACTGTTTAAATTGCGCTATTGTAGGTTAGCGAACATGATTCTAGAAAAATTTATGTAGTCCGAGAACATAATGCGACACGTAAAAAAAAAATTACGGCAATTCACCATAGTAAATACGATGCAACTGACTTGATTGCGCAAAAGATGGCTACATTTTTTACCACAAAACATTTGCTGCTAAAAAGGAAATTTTTATTATTAAAAAATAAACTATTTGTAGCCACAGTGTCTAAACGATAAATACATACAATAGCACAATGTGAGCAGTTGCATCATGTGTACTATCTTGAATTGCACTTGTACTTTTATTGTGTGTCATTATACATGTCTTGGACTATACTAATTGCAAAAGCTGCTAGAATCGTGCTCGCTAGCACGATTCTAGCAGCATAGAATAACTCTGTGTGTTTTGTTCATTTCGTGATTTCGGTCAGAACCAACGAAAAATTTGTTACGTGTGGCTGTACCTTTACTAACTTATTATTTGTCCATAAATCAACACAATCAAACGAAACTTTACTAGTTTTGGTTTGAAGCATCTGGTTCAGCATTTATAAACGGCAAGGTACTTCAAGTAAACAGCAATGAAATGCCACGACACTGACAGCAAATCCGTTTCCAAGTCTATGACTGACAGTGATTATTAAAGACAATCTCGGTCTATTTCAGTACAAGAAATGTAGTCCTAAAAACCTAAGATGGCTGTCACTCTTCGCGGAGTAATCAGCAACGCTCCCAAACATCACCAATAAGTTTGTGAAAGTCGCTGGTTGAGCCATGCTTTTGATTAGCAGAAGTTCAAGCTAAGCAAGTTTCAGGTTTTTAACGCAACCTAGTGCCACCAGAATAGATATTTGTTTTAAAATAACGAATGTGAAGAAAGAGGTTGTTTTGGTCACCAACTTAAAAAAGGTAGCGACAGTGATTTTAAAAGTGACGGCAGTGATTTTAAAAGTGACTACTCTGACGACAACTTTGTGTGGTAGGACCCCCACATTTGATTTCTTGATCACGTTTTTTAGCCCAGTGACCACTCGTTTTACGCTTGTTAAAAAATTCCTAGAGCAAAGTACAGCTATTTATCTCTCTTGGTGTTACAAATCATGCACTATTTATTGCCTTAATTACTCCAAACCACTTTTTTATCACTACCAATAACCTTGCTATTTGCCTTCTCCCTACCACTGGTTTCTGGTGTTTCACTCGGTTCTTTCTTGTGTCCCGCGTTTCTCAGTTTAGCTTTAACTTTTCCACAGACTACAGCCCACTGTTCAGTTCTTTCATCTGTCTAAAACAATTTTAACACTTTTTTTGTAACACATATTTGGCTCAACCTTTCTCTTACTCCATATTTCAGGTGAAAACTACATTTTTTTCAACAGGCTCAAAGTTTCTAGTTCCAGTTTGACAGCATCATCATCAATATCCTGACCTAAGTTGGTTGCTAACTCAAAACTATGAAATCTTTAGCTAAGTCATAACTCTCATTAACACCTGCAATATAATAATTACTAACTGTATCTTCAGCTAACGATAAACAGAACTCTCATCGGCTGTCATCGCAATCATGTTTTAAAATGAATCAATGTTTCCTGTTTCACCTAACTCTTTAATGTTTACTATTCTAACCGAGTAACTGCGAGAGTTATGTCCTCTTATTTTTATACTGTTTTTACAATGATTTCTCGATGTCTTTATCAAAACTAGATTCTCAGGACAGAGCTTTGATAGCTCACTTAGTATTATTTGTCCCATTTGTCCTTAATCTCAGATTTCTTATGTGAATCATTTTTTCAAATGTTTTATAATCTTCATCACTATTTTACGGTACTCTTACACAAGACCTAATTGGTCTACCAAACATGTGTTCACTAGGGAAGTACACAGAAGAAAATGGAGTTGAAATATGAGTTAACAAAACTGAATATTTATCTGCACATTCTGCCCAATCTCTTTACATTTTTCACAGAACTTTGTGCTAACTCATTAGATAGGGGATATCGAGGGCTACTGACAACTGCTTGAAATCTATATGATTCTACAAGATTTTTGAATATGTTACAACATGTCCATTATCAGAACAAACCAGTCTTAGTATACCAAAATTCAAAAATGTTGTTTTCATATCAAAATTCAAAAATGTTGTTTTCATAACTGAAATAGTTGCGTTAAGTGTTTGTGTAGCTATTGTAGTAGCCTCAATTCATCTCAAATAATAGTGTTTGATTAACAAATATAATTTATGCTCAAATACAAAAAACGACGATTCAAATACTTGCCATAAAACAAAGGGTAGTTAACTGACACACAAAGGTTGTTGTTTACCATTTGAAGGCATCTGACTACAAATCAAAAGATTGTAGTTTGCAGTTCCATCAAGTCCAACATTCAACTGTTTGTTTCAGTTTGCTGTAACTGTTCTCCCAGATTGACAGAAAAGAAGCCTCATATGGGTGCGTTTGATGATTTTACATACAACTGTGTATACATAATTGTTTTATTTATTCTTTACATTACTGTGAAACTAAAAGCAATATAGTAACTTGTTACAATATGGAAATAGTAAAAGGCTACACATGCAAATAAACAGGGGATTGATATTTGATAAAACAGAGTTCTATAAAAGCAACGCCACAATGTCACCAATATAAAATACGAGGTGAATGTCCAGCATTGCACAGGTAATAAAAAAGGTTTTTGCATAGAAAGTTTATTTTTAGACCAAATAGACAACAATTACCATTCAAAGTTTCAAGTGAAAGTATTTTTTTATTTTTGTCTGCGCTCGACCAGTGCATAATTCAAATATTTGAAAACTCGATGCATAGCTAAAACAGATTATTAAAAAAATTCCTGTTTCTTATGCCACACATTTGTTGAAGATTATAAACAGCTTATAAACAGTGGCAGGTAATGTAGTTGCCATTGACTAAGTTTCTATACCCAATGAGTTTGAGTAACTCGAGCTAGTAACTTAAGTTAATATTTTCATCCTTACTATAATAAGAACCGTGTCTGTCCGAAGTCAGCTAATAGCATTTGGAAAAAAGATTGTATCTCACAGGAATCAAACCTATACATTCAGATTCACGAATATGAAGACTAGCATACTACCACTAGACTATGCCACCACCTTGCCACACTTTGAAATAATTGTGCATATAATCATTAGACATCATGTCTCGCAGCGCCTGGCACTGCAAGCATGCGTAACCAAATTGTGTGAAAAAATCTCGTCAAGGCAGTGACAAGACATCAGCAGCAATAGTTTGATGGTGCCATACAATTACCATATCATTCTGGCAACAGCTTTAATTGGATACTGTGGGTATGGGTACAAATGGACCAGCAGCAGGGTGACAGCAAAGTCAACAAACAAGTTACCTAAAAAGGAGACTGAAAATTTTTACTGCCAACTGGTAAACCATTACAGAAACATTTTTAACCATTTGTGCGTTATATGTAACTGAAGCAAGAACTATTCAATGCAAATTCTTCGTTAGAAAAAGAGGACCGTCGTCGCTCGTTATGACTCTTAGCAACCCAAAGTTTGCGAAAACTCTCTAGAGTACATACTCTGCTTGTAAATGTGTTGCCATTCAATCCACATACATCAACTCACATGCTAAAATGACCAACAGTTACCATAAAGTTTTTACCAACTATTGTACATAATTCAACTCCCAGCACCTCAAATGGGTGAGCTAGCATCTCTGAAAGCAGCGAGGGTCTCTTCATCTGCAACATGGCAGCTTCGTTGCATGGTGTGCAACTCAACAACAATTTTTCTAAACTGTTGGCATTTTTGGCCAACAAATTGTGTGCTTGGCTTTTCCAAAAGGTTTTGTCAAACCTGAGTGCCCCTTATGTAATTGAATCAACAATCTTTAAATGCCCTCAATGGAACTATCCTCTTACCTTCATCGAACGCTAAATTCTCCTAAGTAAATAAGAACGAACGAAGAATAGGATATATGAGTACAGATCGCAAGTTTAGTACTTAGCCTTAGATGGTCACAGCATGAATCTATGTTTCTTGTAGTCACGTTAAAATTTGTTAAGTAGGCATCTATAACTGATATAGTCCAACTGCAGCTAACATTGTGATAGTAAGTAAGCTAGACTCTAGGCGCAGTAAACTTTCCAGAAAATTTACTGAAATCAGCCTGACAACTAAAGGAAGTGCTAGCTAAATTTATTGCTATTTGCTACATGTGCTAAGGGAAGAGGTGATATGATGGAAATTTAAAAATTATTAAAAATGATTAAAATTATTAAAATGATTAAAAATTACCAATGTGTAAAGGAACCGACTGAGTTCCTCTATTTGTTCCACAAGGAAACAAACCACTCGAGTGTGAGGCAATGAATATGTATTTCTTAACAAATTTATGATGATGCAGTTAAATATGCAATGAACATGTAAGTAACTGCATATGGTGAGACTTCCTTGTATATGCTTCAAGGTTCCTCCTTCAAGCTCGGCTAGTCATCTGTATGGTACTTAGTTTCAGTAACACAAGCGATCATATGTCTGGCTTTAGTAAAGCTGAGTACAGCTTTGATATCGAAGCTGATTTTGTCTTTACTAGCCGAGATTGTTTTAGCCATGCCAACTTTAGTCCTGTCAGCTGACCTGGCAACAGCCATGCCAATATTGAAGAATCTTTTATAAATATTGAAGAATCTTTTGCTCGCATCATATTGCATAAGTTGAGAAAAGTAATAGAAATTATTTTTATGACAGATAGGGTTGTCCTGCTCTCTGACTATTACTAAAGCAATGCCGGACATTCATCTAGTGAGGTCACCTGGTAATTGTTAGATTTGACGCAATGTCATTGTGAGTATTCTAACTGATGTAATGAATACAGTATCTTTACTATTACTAATCACTAAGCTCAGTTGGACATGTAGTCTGTTGGGTAAGCTCGCCGCCTCCAGAACTAAAAGTGCTGACTTTAAATCCAGTACAAAGGGCTTTTCTCATTCCTAAAACTTTATCGCTGTAACTGGACACAGAATACGACAGACCAACAAACAAAAGACATCTGTTGAGATTTATATATATATAGATGAGAGTTTTGATAAACAGACATGTATATATGAGTATAATTGTCTCTACATGTCTATGAGTATAATTGTCTCTACATGTATATATGAGTATAATCTCTACATGTATATATGAGTATAATTGTCTCTACATGTATATATGAGTATAATTGTCTCTACATGTCTATATGAGTATAATTGTCTCTACATGTATATATGAGTATAATCTCTACATGTATATATGAGTATAATCTCTACATGTATATATGAGTATAATCTCTACATGTATATATGAGTATAATTGTCTCTACATGTCTATGAGTATAATTGTCTCTACATGTATATATGAGTATAATTGTCTCTACATGTCTATGAGTATAATTGTCTCTACATGTCTATGAGTATAATTGTCTCTACATGTATATATGAGTATAATTGTCTCTACATGTATATATGAGTATAATTGTCTCTACATGTCTATATGAGTATAATTGTCTCTACATGTATATATGAGTATAATTGTCTCTACATGTATATATGAGTATAATTGTCTCTACATGTATATATGAGTATAATCTCTACATGTATATATGAGTATAATTGCACATTTAAAAGCAAAAGCTAAAGATATGAAAAGTCAGACTGGAAACTTTACTAATTTAATCTGATTGAGCAAGTTTTATCCCCTGATACATCCAACTTGTAGCATAATGCGGATTATTTTGTATAAGTTATATGAAATATAAAATATGCAAATTATTTTGTACAACTTATAGAAAATATACAAATTATTTTGCACAACTTATAGAAAATAAACAAATTATTTTGTATATACAAAACATACAAAAACCTAAATCCTTATGGCAAAGGCTAAAATCATCCAATGTTAATAAGATATGTTATGACTAATGATACTCGAGTGGACAAAAGACATTATTTATCAGGTTTATTTAATACGTACCCTTCACAGCGCATAATGAAATAATAATTTAATAACGAATAATTAGATCTGCAACTAATATCATTCACTGCTAAGATTATCAATTGATATCTTGTTATATTCGTTGAGTGAACAAACCAAAAACTTGTTTTACATGAACTCTATGAAATACACTATTTAAATATCACTCTAGTTGCTAGGCGCCCTGCAAAAGGTAGCTGAGAAAAGAAAGAGATAAAGTTTTATTACAAAAGATAGCACCATGTATTTTACTATATCAAATAATCTCAACAAAAATAGACTAAAAATAATTTACAAACTAAAACTTTCATTACTGAACGCACCCAACTCTCTTAATGGCAAGCCAGTTTTTAACAGTTCAATGCAAACTTCTTTACTTAATTTGGAAAACGATAAATAGTGGCTAAGCAGTTTTATGAGTAGATGTGATATGGGGATTGAATTTGCTTTGTCAATTTGTTCTACTTTTACTGTTTAGTTTGTATATTTTTGCTTAGCTTGTGGGAACTAATCTGATTATTGCTGGTTTGGGTACAAGTGAAAGTGTTAAGCTATTGTAAGCAATACTGATATTTATCAGTAAAATATACCTCTATATTCTATAAGTCCAAGAATTAAAATATAATATCACATAATAATAAAAGAAATCACATAATTCGCATGATTCGAATAACCAAATAATTCGCAAGGTGAGTTACTTTGCAATCGAGCGTTTCAATGAACACCTGCTGATGCAGATTTTACAAAGCATAGAACTACAACGGAATATTGGTGCACAAGTCTTATAAATAGTAACAAATAGTTACTGCTCATAAATGGTTAATATGTATGTCTATGTATATATATATATATATATATATATATATATATGTCTATGTATAGGTATGTCTAAGTATATGTATGTCTATGTATACGTATGTCTATGTATGTCTAAGTATATGTATGTCTATGTATATGTATGTCTATGCGTATGCATGTCTATGTATATGTATACCCTACAGGATGATCTTATTCGCGGAGTTAAATTTCGCGAAAATTGCCTTTTCATGCATATTCGCGGATTAATTTATTTGCGGCTGAACACTGTCACTCTCTATGAATAGTTAACTCTATTGCAGCTAGCAATAGAGCCAACTCTACGCATGCACACAGCACATGTTTCGGTGTGCGCATACACCGAAACGCAATGTACGCCACAGCTCGCAACTACGAGTCGATCATGCTAAGCTATAAATCTTTTGCTGCGTTCAGAGGTTTTCACAAATATTCATCAATTTGGAGGCCTTTGATGAACCAACAATTTGTGGTAAGTAATGAGTTTTTTCAAAACCATTTACTAAATTAGTTGAATTTTACTTTGGTTCTTCGGTAAAACGCAATATTTATTTTTTCCATCCCTACCGCTTCATTATTTGTTTTAGTGTGAGAGAAAGATTTTTCATCATACACGGAAGCACAATGACTGCAAGGATAGTAGATGTCATTCTTAGAAGATCACCAATCATTCAGGGAGGTCTTGAAATTGAGGTAGAAGTGACCGCAGCTGCTAACGAGGAGAATATATCTGTTTTAAAAAGGAACAAAAGCGCCTTTACGACCACAAATTTCTGGTTAACCAGCAGAACTTTGCAACAGTAAGCCACGAGGAGATTTCTGATGTAAACTTTCTTACCAGTCATGTAGTAGCGAGAGAATCGCCTTTAACAACTACCCAAGACAGTGACAGCGACAGAGCTGCTATTACCAAAATATCTAGTCAGAGAGCACCATTGCACGCTAGTATTCACTTATCAAGAGTACCAGTTTAATTTTATTGCTAGACAACCGCCATATGGACTAAACTGTTTATATTTATTCCATTCATCGTTTGTAAAATTTTATTTGTATTTGAAATATTTTATTTGTACTCTCAAGTTTGTAATAAATTATAATATATCTATACATGAAATAAAATATATAATATAATCATGTTTGCTGCAGCGATATCAAAATGTTGTCGATGAAAGGGTCTAGGTTGGCTGGTTGCTTCTCTGCCAATATTCCTGCCTTGATGAATATTACTACTTGTCTCTAGTTTTCGTAATCAGAGTAGGTTGTTTCATTCTCAATCTACAGTAAACACAAAAAAGAAAAAAGATTAATAAGTGCAAATGGGCAAAAACGTGCTGTGGTGCAGAAGTGCAAAAATAATAGCCGGAGTATTTAATGAAAGCGATCAGTTTTTAAACAAAAGAATTAACTAATGCAGTTAATTATGAAAAAACGTATCTGCACTGCAAATCAAATACATATCATAATGTCCAGATCAGAATCATGATCGTCCTCAACTTCGGTATTAGAGATTGATGGAAATGACTTCAATGTAAAAAGACTAGGAGAGATTTTTGGCGATGACAAAGCCATGCCGAATAACTTGTGAAAACCTTGAATAATTTTGTAAAGTTTGATGCAATGGCAATAAAACCCGGCGATGATTTGAAAGAATTTTTGGAACTCGGCTACGTTTAGTACTTTACCCTAGCGACTATTTTTGCGATGACGCCATTCTGCATATCTTGTGACAACCTTGAATAATTTTGTGAAGAAATGTGATGCATTGGCAATGGTGTTTGCTCAAAGCCCAGGCAATGATTTTTAAAATGTTTTGGAACTCAACTACGTTTATAGTATTTATGCCTAGCGGCTAGTTTTCAATTTGATGTAGTAGTTATTCTCCCTTGTGATTAAAAATAGAACTAATTCACAGAATTTAATAATTCGCGGAATGGACCGTTCGCGAAATCACGAATTTTTATAACCAACGAATATTTTCATCCTGTAGGGTATCTATGTATATGTTTGTCTATTTATATGTATGTCTATGTATACACATGTCTATGTATATGTATGTCTATGTATATGCATGTCTATGTATGTCTATGTATATATATACATATGTCTATGTATGTATATGTATGTCTATATATATGTATGTCTATATATATGTATGTCTATATATATGTATGTCTATGTATATGTATGTCTATATATATGTATGTCTATGTATATGTATGTCTATATATATGTATGTCTATGTATATGTATGTCTATGTATATGAATGTCTATGTATATATACGCAAGGTTGATTCAATAATATAATATAGTGAGACACCAAAAAGTTATATTATAGAAGCTTCGATCACTGTGACTGTCACCAATGTTGTTATTGACATTGAATCAAGTTCATTGTTGAAAGAAAAACCGCATATTTTAATGTTTAAAGAATGATATATGATGTTGATATAGTTGCAGTAAGAGTATTAGCAGCAGCGTCAGCGGTGGTAGTAGTAGTAATAATACTAGTAGTAGTAGCAGTATTTGTAGCACTTGACATCATTTAGCTGCTAAACACAAAGTTGTTGAACAGAGTCATCGGCTATGAGGACTATATGGGTAAATGAGACCATTCAACAGTTAAACAAAAATGACAAGTCAACTGGTGATGATTGACTTTGAAACTTTTAAACTGAAGAAAGTTAGAATGTGAGTGTAATATTTATGTGAATGCAAAATGTTTTCTCCTGTGCTGACTTCAAGCTTAGGAAAAATGTAGCAAAATACCAAAAACACTACTAAAAATAAACATGCCAAAGATGGCTTTATCAGACAGCTCTATATTGTAAATGGCCATCCCATAAAATTAGTAAGGAAGGAGTGTTAGTGAAATTGTCCTTATGATCTGTGACTCAAGTAAATATTTCCAAACTCAAGTAAATATTTTGGGAGCGTGCCTCTAACAAGGCACGCTCCCAAAATATGTCTAGCAGATGCTTCAACTTTCTATGTGAGGCTAACAACCCCAATAGTTGATAGTTCACTCATTGGACCATTCACACCTCTGATCATTGTTAGTCAGAGAGCAAAATATTTTAGGCAAATGGAAATATGGCATTTCAAAAGATACCCTGCCAAATAGCAGCTAAGAGTTATATTTTGGGAGTGTGCCTGGGCAAGGCAATGTTCCAAAATATAACAGGCAGATGTTTCAACTGCCCGTGTTAAGCTAATTAACATCTATGATTTATGGTCTATGCGTTAAAATCTTATCATCTCAATAGAAGATTACCAGTGAGTGTCAGCGTGCAAAATACATCAGTCAAAGGAAGCATGAATTTTTGAAAAAGACCCTGCCTGATGGAAGCTAAGAGTCTACTGTAAGGAGAAGTTGACCTCTAGTAGAGGTCATCTAGCTATCATAAAGCTAATAGTCAGCACTGATTATATTTTGCTGCCGAGTCGTAAGCAGTGATGAGGTAGAGTTTAGATTGAGTAAAATTCTTACAGTCGTGAGAATAGCGAGGCAAACCATAAGGTATGATAAACATTCCTTAGTAATAACAATGTTTTATTAGAGACATGCTGGTCTTTCGAAGGTAACTCGTTGATTATTTTTTGCAGTATTTCAGTAACTTGTACAAGATTTTTTATTCACCGAGTTTTCACTTCTTCCATAGTCACCAAACATACGGGCATATTCTGATTATATAATACAAAAGATCTTTCGTAAATCTCATCAACTGTTATCTAAGTTACCATCTCACTACAAATATTGCAGTAAAAATATATATGAGTAGACTGAAGGGCTCTTATCTAAGACACAAACTGTCATCACAAACAAAAGATATTATCTTAGAATGTCAAAATTAGTGCGTGTTGCAATTAAAGTTCTTTAAAATTGTACCAAGCCATGTTTATATACACTTTGTTCATAATATTTAAATAGATTTCACATACAGCGAGTGATTTACAGATAACTGCGCAAAATACAATTAATTAAACAATAACAGTCAAAACAGAAATCCATACACTCCGTTAAAGTGAGTGGCAAATTTGTATTATCGCTGCATCTAGCTAGATGCCTTTCAGTCTTTTAAACTACATGATAATTACATTTTTGATAAGAACCTCCATATATCACAATATAAATGATGGCATCTATGAAGCAATTAGTAAACAAAGATATCTATATAGTAGTTAGTGAACAATGATATCTATACAGTGGTTGGTAAACAATGACATCTACATGAAGGTTGAGTAACATGAAATTACTTACGTAATTGAAACTTGCTTGTGAATTATTAACTGTTTGTATAAAATTAAAAACTGGTGCTACTAATTTAGTGCCAGCTTATAGTCACTTGAATTCAGGTTGCTTCTGAAAGTATTAGTCTATGGCTAGTTAACCTATAGCAAAAGCAGCAAACCAGATTTGACTAATCTGTTGAATAAAACAGTATTAGGGAGCTTCATAAACGGAATTGAGACCCTATGAAGTAGGAATTATTGGGAGAAACTCTTACACAACTGACTTTTTAGCTAAAAACTAATAAATATTTATAAACTAATATTTTCAAACTGATAAATCGACAATTTGCTGAAATGCTAATAACTAACCTATTATTACTATGCAGGAGTGAGAGCTATGTCTGCTGAAAAACTGGTGTATGTACTATTAGTCCTGTTGACAGGAAACTGCAAAAGTGTTGGTAAGTATTTAAGCAATAAGACTATAGATCAATATCAACTGCAAGAATGGCAGTAACTATCAACCATAAGAATGTTAGTATATATTGGCTGTGAAAATGTAAGTGAGAATAAGCTGTAAGAGTGCAGGTGAGTATCAGCTGTAAGAGTATAGGTTAGTATCAGTTGTAAGAGTGTAGATGAGTATCAACTGTAAGAGTGTAGGTGAGTATCAGCTGTAAGAGTATAGGTGAGTATCAACTGTAAGAGTGTAGGTGAATATCAGCTGTAAGAGTTTAGGTGAGTATCAACTGTAAGAGTGTAGGTGAGTATCAACTGTAAGAGTGTAGGTGAGTATCAACTGTAAGAGTGTAAGTGAGTATAACTGTAAGAGTGTAGGTGAGTATCAGCTGTAAGAGTATAGATGAGTATCAGCTGTAAGAGCATAGGTGAGTATCAGCTGTAACAGTATAGGTGAGTATCAGCTGTAACAGTATAGGTGAGTATCAGCTGTAAAAGTGTAGGTGAGTATCAGCCATAAGAGTGTAGGTGAGTATCAGCCATAATAGTGTATGTGAGTATTAGCTGTAAGAGTGAAGGTAAATATTTGCAGCCAGAACTGCAAATATTTACTAGCTTTATTTCTCCAAACTACCCTAATTATTAAATACAAATTATAATTACAATAATGTATAATGTATATTTATATATACATTAATTCTAAACTTCATCTTGTTTTCCATTTTTTGAATTTCTTATTTTCTTTTTTAATTTACTAAAATTGTTGTGACTAGTTCTTTTCGCCGTAATTGATCTAATTTCTGGAGCTCTATAACTGCATACTCATACAGCTTACAGAACTAATTTTCATATTCTAATATTTTATTATTATTCTTTTAGGTGGAACCCCCTGTGAATATGGAGCTATTTTCCGAACAACCTCAGGAACACTGACTTCTCCAAATTACCCTTATTCTTATTCTAACGGTCATAACTGTCTCTGGACCATATATGTTCGTGATGCAATTCAAATGAATCTCGATGTTACTATACTAGGTATAGAGCCATGTTGTGACCATCTAACAGTGAGTACTATAACTACCAAACTCTCCTGTTCCTTGTTTTTATTTATTCAACTAACACGCTCTATGACCATATACTGACTGTGACTGCTTACTAGTTCACAATTTCTATCACATACGTTTACAATGCAATCTGTTCCTGTATACGCTCATACATTATGTATGAGCGTTGTGGTGATTTACAAGATTATACGATAACGTGTTTAGTAATTTATTCGTAAGTCTGTGTTAATGGCAGTGGATCAAATACCACTTTTTAAGAGTTTACTTAAGAAAGATATTGTTTGGTATCTTTTCACTTTTTAAAGCACATTTAAAGAAAGATGGCAAATACTCTATTCAGGTTTGTACAAAAGTTAACATATAGTTTGATTGCTCTATTTTTGCTGACACTCTCTCAAAAAGTCAAGCTGTACTTTGATTGTGTGATCAAGATTTATCAATAAGTTTTTGACTGCCAGGCTTTACATTCAACAACTTTAATTTCAAAAAACTAAGCATATGGCTTTTAAAAACTTCCCTGCTTTTCCTGAGTTGATTCAGCAGCAGAAAATTGACATCAGGCAAAGCATAGAGGCATACAATGATTATGTGCTGGTATTTCGGTGTGTAAAAACTTTGATATTATTCATTGCATAAATTAGTGATCCTTGCAGCTGTTCATAGTTTTTATTTTAGCATCATTTTTAATCTGTAGCCAGTTTGGGCACTTTAATTACTGCAGAATGTAGTATTTCCTGAAAATCATTTGAAAAACAATCAGCTTTTTATTTTATGCCATTTGTTGATATTATTGTTGTATGTGAGCTATTGCTCAAGTTCAGAGTACTATAGAGTTTTTAGAGTTTCACTTTCAGCTGTGTTTAAAAGTTTCAGTTTTTCATGATTAAAACAATGTACTGGGTCACAATTACATTTGTAATCTTTATCAGAAACTTCATCAGAGGGCATTACAACCTTTGACATTTATATAATTTAGTTAGTACTTCTAATCCCACATGCCACATATATAAACTATTACTAGGAAGACAGTAATATGTTTATGTTTTAATGAGCTGCTTTTGAATGCTTCATCGGTCTTCAACTTTTAATACTATATATTAGTTTTAACCCAAACTTCAAATCTTTTTTAGATTGATTGGGGCTTTTCGCCCAGCGAAATTACAACAAATGAAGTTATAGCGATACCTAAAAATGAAGTGCAAGTAAGATTCACAACAGATGGTTCAGTGACCTATCAAGGATGGATCATTCAGTGGACAGGTAACATTTATAAGTCAATTCTTTCATTGACATTATCTTTTCATCTTATCACATGTTGTTTTCAATTTGGAAATCATAGCTTAACTGTAGTAAATAGAAACATTTAAATTTTTACCAGAAATTCAACTAAAGTAAACCAAATGAATAATATTTCTCAAACAAATTTTAGCGTCTAGCAAATTGATCTACAACTGGTTTGCTCAGAACTGTATAAAAAGACTGCATTTAGCTCACTGTAATGAAACCATTTATGAATAGTCTGTTAACGGTTATATAAAAAACATTTGATGGTAAAAAGTTGATCTGAAGCTGCGAACCTCAAAATATGTTTGCCAAGTTAAACTTACCAAAATGCAATTATGTTTCTGCATATTAACATCCTAGTTTAAGGTGTGTACATATATTACTGAAATGTATATCTTAAGTATACCAGAAAAAACTTCTAGTAATAGTGCTATTACTAAAAGTTGACTTTCTTCTTAATATTTTTTCGATTATTTCATACTCCACTAATTATCTTTTCGGTTTTAGTGGAGAGTTTTCTTTTCATACACTTTTGCACCTGTTTTTAGCTACTATATCTTGAATATATATATTTAAATATATAGTAACTAAAACAGGTGCAAAAGCATATAAAAAGAGAATTCAACACTAAAACCCAAAAGATAATTAGTGGAGTATGAAATATTTGAAAAAAAACTATTAAGGAAAAAGTAAACCTTTAGTAATCGCGCTACAAATCTGTTTCGTGCGGTGCACTCATCAGACGCGGTTGGACTAAAATGAAAAGCTGTAGCGAATGTGCCGAAATGCTAAAAATGTGAAATGGAATTGGTTATATATCTCAAATAAATGTCATTCCAAATCAAAAACACGGGTCCTTTGTCTAGTGAGTATTTACTTTATTACAAATGAATACTATCTGGGTTGTACAACAAGTTGTAGAATCAACCCAGATTCAAAACATACAATACAACAATACAATACAATACAATTTACAATTACAATTACAAATACGACAAGGAAAATTAACAATTCCGATGGAATTCTATTTACCTCTAACACACTCTTCTTAAAACACGTCCGAATTCACTGCATGATCATCAAAAAGAGAGTGAGTTAAACGCAAAACAAAAAGCTATCTCATTTAAAAGTAAAGCTAGCCATCTGATCACAAAAGAAAAATCACGCAATACAGAAAATAATTCTAGGAACATAAGCTATAAAGATTAGTATCATTGGACTCGCCAAAAATGTAATTTCATAACATTCGCCGCCCCTAGATGCGACACAGTATCAACATGATCTTAGCATCGATTGCCAACAAAAAGAAATTACATATAAGTTTGTTCTTCGACAATTCGTCGAAACTTATTAATAGGAGAAGTTGTTAAGTTTTACCCCAATTCAACATTGGAAACTCGTACAACTTTAATTCCCTATAAATTTGTGAATCAAATCTCTAGCCATTCCCAGGTGTCTCCCAATTTGCTGGATTTGGGAAAGGTGCTCTTGTACAGTTCCAATCGTCTGTCGAGCGCCTTGGTTTTCCACTCGCAGAGCAATGTTCTCTTCGCGGAGGCGATCACGTTCTGCAGTAACCCTCTTTAACTCCTCTCGAAGTACCAAAACTTCAGCATTGCAGTGTACATTGGTAGTAGCCGTATTTAGCGTAGTTGGTCGGGGAACCGCTGTGAAAGGAGTCGAGGGTCTAACAACACTACCGCTCATTGTTCGTTTCAGGGCAGGTCGGAGGGCAGCAACACATGCCGAGGATGGTTTATGGGATTGTTGTTGCTTTTGTTCCCGACCAGCACGAATGCTTGCTGCGGCAGCAGTCGACTCCTCTTCATTATTATCCAGCACAATCTGTTCCTCCTCTACGTCTACTTCAATTTGGAGTGGGACCGATTCCGCCATCTGTAGTAAGAGACGTAACCAACTTCAGAATTGGAAGCAAGGAAGAGTTGCTGGTGCCATAAGTAGTTGTAGGTGCAGCATGCTGGTGTGTGCAATGATAGACAGAAAGTCCTTCACCTCGTGCATAGGGAAATAAACCAAACAGTCTATGTTAACAATTACATATGAAAAGAGAATTAGATCTACATGCTCATAATTATCACAACTGACACTACCAAAGAAGTCAATCTACTTAGTTTAGTTTTACACCGCTACTCAAAACTAATACAATGTGTAATCAAATAAATGCCTCGGTCGGCGTCGAGTCCTTCCTAACCTTCCCGTAGGCAACACAGGTTCTGGAACAACAGGATCACCAGCCAAGTCTGAGTGAACAGACCTGTTGTCAGGTTCATCTGTGTACTCTAGAATAGACTGATGGGTGGTTTGTCCTAAATGAGGAGTTTGTCGACCGTCCGCGTCAGCACAAGGAACAAATAACTTCAATCGACATTCGTTGACTACTCCTCGGCCGTCTATTTTATAGGTGCCATTATTAAATGACTTGCGAATAAAAAAAGGACCCTCGAACTTTGGCAGAAGCTTAGGGTTAACTCCTTTTTTCTTTCGCTTGCGTTGTACCAAAACCAACTCGCCGGGTTTAAATAAGGGTTCCTCGTCAGAGTCAGGCCATCTCATGAGTAAACTCTGTTGGGACCTCAACAGATCATGAGCTGACTCTAGACGCTCCTTTAGCCTTTGGGCATACTCTAGCCTTGTGTTCAGCTCACATGAATACGTACCACCAATCAACTGATCTGGCAGGCGACATTCCCGTCCAAACATGAGAAAGTTGCTAGTTTCCTCAGTTTTTGAATGCGGAGTAGCTCGCAGAGCTCGCATAATTTGAGGTAGCAAACAATCCCAGTTATTCTGTTCTTGTCCGGAACTGAGGAGCATGGATCGAAGTGAGTCACCAAGAGTTCGATTACCCCGTTCCACCACTCCATTAGACTGAGGGTGGTACGGTGTAGTACGTGTTTTAGTTATTCGCCAAAAACGACATAGTTCGGTCATAAGTTCACCTTCAAACTGCGAACCACGATCGCTATGAAGTTCTTCAGGGAGACCAAAATAACAAAAAACTCGACTATCTAAAGCTTCGGCAACAACGGGTGCGGTTGCATCCGAAAGAGGCAACGCATCTTGCCACCGAGTAAAGTGATCGGTAAGAACTAAGACCCACTTATTTCCTCTCAAGGTTTCTGGCAACGGTCCCACTAAATCAATAGCAACTTTTTGCCATGGTCGACCAACCCAGAGTGGCCCAGCCCTGGAAGAGGGAAGAAGGCCCCCGGACTTAGCACGTTGACAAATTTCACAAGTACGTAACAGCCTACGTACATCAGCGGTCATGCCCGGCCAATACCAGGTTAGCCTCAACCTTTTTAAGGTCTTTGTCCGACCGGAATGAGAAAGGGTATGGGTGGACCATATTAAATCCTTTCGCAATGTCTTAGGACAGACAATGACCTCTTTAGTTCTTTGGCCATTGAGAATTCGAACAACCAGGACACCATCGTCTCGAATTCTCATTAATGACATCATTGAATTGAGTTTTCGTAGTTCCCAACTTCCCAAATTGACGATAGATGCATCAATAGCTACCTGGTCATCAACAGCCTTATATACCGTTGAAACTTCTCCTTGTTCCTTCTGAGCGCCACTCAGTACAAGGTTGGTTTCGGTAGAATCAGGCGTTGGTAGCGGTAGAGATACTTGTTCTTCCCCGCTGTCTTGCAGATTGTCTCCATTAACTGGACACACAAGAGAACCATCTCTGGCTTTTTCCTGCAAGACACTATGGCACTCATTAGAGGGATTATCATAGTGACTAACAAAGTCAGAAGCACCATACAGTTGCTCGCCAATAATATCAGTGACAACCGTATCTTCCTGGGTGCTCATGTCTGAGAGTTCTTTACGAATATCAGGTAAACTAGGGCCCCCACCAGTGCGATCCATTCTGTCACACTGTGAACAGTCGCGGCATGGGCGGCGTGACAGGCCATCTGCATTACTGTGGACTCCGCCGGGCCTATGCTCTATACCAAAATTGAATTCACTTAGAATTTCTAGCCATCTAGCCACTTGTGCTGAAGGAGTTGTCTTCCGGCACAGCCAGAGCAGAGAAGCATGATCGGTGCGAATTCTAAATCTTCGACCGTATAGATAAGGTCTGAAATGGATTACCGCCTTCACAATAGCTAGGAGCTCACGACGTGTGACACAGTAATTGCGTTCTGCCGATGAAAGAGCTTTGCTGTAATACGATATCACTTTTTCCTCACCCTTTTGAATTTGGGATAACACTGCGCCCACACCATTTAGAGAGGCATCCGTGTCTAAGATATACTCCAACTGAGGATTAGGATAAGACAGGACAGGTGCGGTCATCAAAGATTGTCGAAGAAAATCAAACGCTTTTTGGCATTCCTCTGACCACTGGAAACGTGTATTTTTCCCAGTTAATTTAGTTAAAGGGCGGGCTTTACATGCAAAGTTGTCGACAAAACGACGATAGTACCCCACGAACCCGAGGAACGATTGCAGCTCTGTCAAGTTCTCTGGAACTGGCCACTCCTGCACAGCGGCTATCTTATCCGGGTCGGTAGACACTCCTGCATCACTAACCACATGACCCAAATATTTCACTTTTTGTTGAAAAATGTGACATTTCGATGGTTTGAGCTTTAACCCGGCAGCGCGAAGACGTGATAGGACCTCTTCTAGATGCAAACATTGTTGCTCAAAGGTTTTACCAATGACAATGATATCGTCTAGATAGAGTAACACTGACTTCCAATGAAGACCGTGGAGAACCCGCTCCATCATACGTTGGAAAGTGGCCGGGGCGGCGGTCAAACCAAATGGTAAGACTTTCCATCGCCATAACCCTCCCCGAGTACAAAAAGCAGATTTGTTCTTCGCGTCTTCATCTAAAGGAACCTGCCAATATCCACTCATTAAATCAAGAGTAGAAAAATATTGACTATCAGCTAAAGCTTCTAAACTTTCGTCGATTCTGGGAAGTGGGTAAGCATCATGTACCGTGACGGCATTAAGTCGTCGATAATCGATACAAAATCTCCAGCTTCCGTCTTTCTTTTTAACCAGCACCACTGGAGAACTCCACGCCCCCTGTGCTGGTTCAATAAGATCTTGCTCGATCAACTTCTTAACCTGCTTATCGACCTCCACCTCTTTCTCCGCCCCTAGACGACGAGGTGCCTGTTTAATGGGTCTAGTTCCCGGTTCGATAGGAATCGAATGTTGAACCAGAGTTGTGCACCCCATATCGTGATCTCCGGCAGAGAAAACATCTCCAAACCGGTCTAGTAGGCCGGCAATCACTTTCTGTTGTGATGTCAGTGTACAAATGCTACTGGCTTCTCTGTATAAATTTTCCAAGTGTTCTGGTACAGGTTTATCAGATAGCAATTCCCCTTGCTTTGAATTCTGACCTGTGTCACACTCGACTGGCGTTTCGACAAGCTGGTCACTTTCCACACTAAAACATTGACCAATAATTGACCCAGACGGAATGAATACCGTCTTATTTTGTGGATTCAAACATCTGACCACAAACCTATCTCCCTTGGTGCATGCTACAACACAAGAAGCCAAAGCTAAACCTCTGGAAACTGTCGCTCTACTCATTTCTACCATTCCAACAGAAGAATTGATAACTCTTGATAATTGGCAATCCAACAGTTTTTCAGATTGCGGAGGAACATCTACGTCAGACACTACCTGCACAGAGCTAGTGTAGTCCACTCCATGGCGGTCAGAACATCGTAGAGTTTTACCATTCATTACTAATGTGAAATTACTACAGAAAAGTTGACAATTATTACCTAGCAGAAAAGGCATACCTAAAATGGCGTCAGGTTCAATGTTGGCTACTACCCAAGACACATTGATCATTTCTGATCTAAGTCTACTATCCAACTCTACCTGACCCTCAATTGGCAACCCTGACCCATCTGCCAAGGTTCCAGTATTGCAATGAAAAGGCTTCATACTCTTCTTAGTAACCTGAGGAAGTTTATTAAATATTCTTTTGGAGAGAATGTTGAGGGTACATCCGCTATCCAATAGATAGCGAACTGCTATACGCCCAACTCTTCCAGGCAAATATAACGCAGGTGTGCATGATGCCATGTTCACGGAAAAGTTTTCCGATATTGTGCAAGCAGTGGTTTGGTTCGAAGTAGTCGTAACTGAAGAACCGTACGTTGACGCAGGTAACCTGTTGGTGAGTAGGTGATCAGGCACCTCAACTGGCTCTTTTACCACGTCTCGGCTATCAATGTTAACTACTGTTTCCTCCCCACAACTGTTTATGCGGAAATATGATTCCGGTCTACCACCAGCCTCCGCAGTGTTCTGTGCAGACCTACTTAGTTTTCCGAATTGCTAGAATTTTTAGATTTAGCACTGGTTAATTGTGGACACTCTCGCTTAAAATGCGATGTACTGCCACACTGGTAACAGGCCCGACTATTCTTTTTTGCATTAACACGATTTGAAGAAGAATTAGGCCTCAACAAATTGTCAGTCTGACGTCGGTTACCTTGCTCGTAGAGAGCAAGACGACGTGACTGTTCCTCAATTTGCTTAGTCTGTGCATCCAACTTCTGTGAGAATGAAGCTAACAGTGTTTCAAATTTGTCGGGTTTCGGGCAACCGGCTTTGAATCTTGAAGTTCCGTCAGGTGTGGAGTCCACTACAGCCACTCTAGCACTTCGCTCCAGTCGTGGAGCAGGTTTAGGAGGTACTTGTGCAAGCATTACATAGCGCTCTGCAGCTTTAACAGCTCCATCCAATGTATTGGCTTTGGCTAGGGATATATATCGCCTTAATGCTGGGTCGTCTAGCGCTCGATCAAACGCTTCCACAGCAAGAGTACTTTCCACCTCTGAACCAAGACCCCCATAACTAAGACGAGCCAGTCTTCCTACCCGGTTTCCCAAGTTCATATAGCTTTCACCAGGCTCACGTCGGATTTGATGAAGTTTCTCACGTGCTTCCTCTGGTAAAAGACCAAACATGTATAACAACCGTCGAAACACCTCTTTAACACTATCAGCTCTGCCGGCTTCTTTTGCTCCTTTATCGAGAGCACCTCTCAGCTGTGCTAAAGCCACCCTTTCCTCCCAACCACTCAATGCGCATACATCATTATACTGTTGTATAAACAGATGTACATCTCCTGTACCATCAAAGCGAGGGGTTTTCAATGTTGATTTGACTACATTTGAAGTTGACCTTTCCTCTATAGCGTGGGTGAACTCGTTGACCAAAGTCCGCAACATATCTTCGGTATTACTATTAATTTGAGCTGAGGTTGAAGAATGCAACGGCTTTGGAGCCGACTCAGCAGCACTGGGTTTATGTAACACAGGCAGCCCTGTACTTGCGTAGGCGTCGGAAACACAAGGAGTCGTTTCAAACTTATTTACAGTTTGGTTAGGCCTACTCAATCTCTTCCCTAAAGAATCAGGATATTGATTTATCCTCACTAATTTTGACCTAGCAGTGGGCACCGGAGAAATGTTTAGGCCTATCTGTGGCTCTGAGCTGGGAAAGCACCTATTATAGGCATCATCTATCACAGTCTCAGCAGATAACGTTTCTCTGGGGGTGACAGAAGGATAAGATGACCCAACTACTACGGTAGATCTAGGCCTAGGTGTAGGAGGAATAGTTCTCTGTGGAATAAATGAAGGTATAGTAGGTAAACCTACAGTGGTAGATTGGAAAGTGTCTTCCCTACTGTCATAAAATATGTCATCTCCATCAATATACCCAGCCTCAACAGAGTCATCATGGTTTGACATAATTGCAATTAGCTACTGCTAACACAGACTGACAAATTCACTAGACAAATAAACTCAAAGTTAAGAATCTTAAATCCCAACTCTAAATTTAAATATCCCGGACAAGCCCCCAATGAAATGGAATTGGTTATATATCTCAAATAAATGTCATTCCAAATCAAAAACACGGGTCCTTTGTCTAGTGAGTATTTACTTTATTACAAATGAATACTATCTGGGTTGTACAACAAGTTGTAGAATCAACCCAGATTCAAAACATACAATACAACAATACAATACAATACAATTTACAATTACAATTACAAATACGACAAGGAAAATTAACAATTCCGATGGAATTCTATTTACCTCTAACACACTCTTCTTAAAACACGTCCGAATTCACTGCATGATCATCAAAAAGAGAGTGAGTTAAACGCAAAACAAAAAGCTATCTCATTTAAAAGTAAAGCTAGCCATCTGATCACAAAAGAAAAATCACGCAATACAGAAAATAATTCTAGGAACATAAGCTATAAAGATTAGTATCATTGGACTCGCCAAAAATGTAATTTCATAACAAATGGGCTCGCTGTATTAATCATGTGATTTAATGCTAAGTGTAACCAAGAAGATAACTCCTAGCATGTCTGCAATTAGTAGTCAATATATTTCTTTTAATCAATGTGCTTAAGTGTGGTTTGAGGTAGCCTGTCTTGACAAGCTGTTGTTTTTGCGTAGTTGTCCCCCGTCGAGCAGCGAGCAACAACGTTGTTGCTCGCCGCTCGACGGGGGGGGGACAACTACGCAAAAACAACAGCTTGTCAAGACAGGCTAGATTTGAGGTCCTCCCGCATCTTAGTATCAGTAAATGAGTGGTTTAGATGGCACCACTAATATCACTTATTAGCAGGTATTATTAGTACCACTCATGATGTGGTTTTATTAGCATCACTCATACAGATATATTTATCTTGATGATTCATTATAAAATATCTAGAATGCAGCAACATAATTGTAGCATTGGTTATAACCGCCCAAGCAGTGGTATTAGTTTAGTACCACTTGTGATGTGGTTGCAATTAAAAGGAGTTTTAAGAGAAAGACCAATAATATTATAATGAATAATCCTGTTGAAACGGCTAACAGGCTCATTGAAGATGGAAGAAAGATGCTGTGAGACAATCAAAATGGTGTGTTTTGAATAGGGTATGACTAGTTGTAGTGGGTACCAGTTAAAAAGATTCAACCATTGTGAATCAATCATCATCAATACATATTTATTACATTTGAATAAGGGAATGATTGATTCATAGGTGAATATGAATATCTGTGCGACAATAGTAGTATTTGTCCAAAAGGCAAATAGTTATTTCCTACTCATACTGTGGTATTAGCTAATATCACACCTCGAGTGGTGCTAATTAATACTACTGCATGAGTGGTTTTAAAATGACCCCTCTCATACCACTGGACAAGCCATATTATTCATACTGCTTTATAAGTGGTATTAATGTAAGGATACATTGTGGGGGATACACTGTGTGGTTTGCATGTTATGAAGTATTTTTCTAGTAAACATAGTTTGCATCGTTTTGTTTGTATATGATTGTGCTTGAGCTAATATTTTCCATGTGATGTTGTATGTTGAGTTGCTGTCCTTCGACTTCCAAATGTGCTTGCTCAGTTCTGTGTGGCGCTGTTTGTTTTTGTGGTTAAACGAGGCTTTATGATTGCTGTACCTGGTTTTAAATTATGTTGAGCAAAGTCCTACATAGATTGCTACATGGCTGTTTGTATGGTAGTTCACTGTTGCTTGGTATATCACATTTTAGCTCTGCATTTTCCTTCCAAAGGGCAATTGTTCTTTTGCATGCAGTTGCAACTTTTTTCATTGACTTCGCTTTAATGTGTAATAGTTTTAGTGAGGGTTTTTTGCTCGCATCAATGATTATTTTCATGTTTGGCATCACTGAGTAGCTTAGTTTTAAGGTTTGTCTATTAAATATTGCTTGGAGTGGGTGTTTCTTTGGGAAGCATGTCGTAACTATGCTGAACAAATTTTGGCTGATATTAGTTGCAACATTGGCGCTGAATGGGGGTTGTACAATGTGATTTTTCTTTGTCTGTTATGTTTTTTTGGATTTTTTCATGTTAGTCTCGTATTGTAGTTTGCTGGTGTATCCACTCTTGTGGAGTGCTTCTTGGTATGGTTGCACTGTGCTGTTAAATTGGTTTTCATTTGATGAGAGTGCGTTTAATCGTTTGTTTATATTGTCTATTATTAAACAAAACCAAACGATGCAAGCTATGTTTACTAAAAAAATACTTCATAATATGCAAATCACGCAAAAGCACATTGAATAAAAGAAATGAATTGACTTCTAATTGCAGACATGCTAGGAGTTATCTTCTCGGTTACACCTAGCACTGAATCACATGATTAATACAGCGAGCCCATTTTTAGCATTTCAGGAAATTCGGTACAGCTTTTCATTTTAGTCAATCCGCGCCTGATGAGTGCGTCGCTAGAAACAGATTTGTAACGCGATTACTAAAAGTTTACTTTCTCCTTAATAATTTTTTCAAATATATTTATATATACTTATATACATATGGGTAGGCCTATTTAGTTTTGTTTACTAAATCAGATGCTGCTATATATTTGAAACTATGGAGCACCTTCATAATTCTTTTAAAACTATTAATGTTACTATATTTTTAATTGATTTAGTTAATTGAGTTTTCAGCTTTTCTATCTTTGCTTTTCAGCATGAAAATTTGCTTTAAAATGATATGGAAGTATAAAATTCACCAAATGACTTTTCAGAAAACTAACAACAATTTTGATTACCATCAAATAGAGCTGCATGAACCATGGAATCTGAGCAGGAAATAATACATATCAGTAGTTATAAATTGTTAGAGCTGCATGTAGCACTGAGTGTAGACTAGAGACAATACATATCAGTAGTAATAAATTGTTAGAGCTGTGTGTATTACTGAGTGTAGACTAGAAACAATATATATATCAGTAGTTATAAATTGTTAGAGCTGCATGTATTACTGAGTGTAGACTAAAAACAATATATATCAGTAGTGATAAATTGTTAGAGCTGCATGTAGCACTGAGTGTAGACTAGAGACAATACATATCAGTAGTAATAAATTGTTAGAACTGTGTGTATTAGTGAGTGTAGACTAGAAACAATACATATCAGTAGTAATAAATTGTTAGAGCTGTGTGTATTACTGAGTGTAGACTAGAAACAATATATATCAGTAGTTATAAATTGTTAGAGCTGCATGTATTACTGAGTGTAGGCTAAAAACAATATATATCAGTAGTTATAAATTGTTAGAGCTGCATGTAGCACTGAGTGTGGACTAGAGACAATACATATCAGTAGTAATAAATTGTTAGAACTGTGTGTATTACTGAGTGTAGACTAGAAACAATACATATCAGTAGTAATAAATTGTTAGAGCTGTGTGTATTACTGAGTGTAGACTAGAAACAATATATATCAGTAGTTATAAATTGTTAGAGCTGCATGTAGTACTGAGTGTAGACTAGAAACAATATATATCAGTAGTTATAAATTGTTAGAGCTGCATGTAGTACTGAGTGTAGACTAGAAACAATACATATCAGTAGTTATAAATTGTTAGAGCTGCGTGTAGTACTGAGTGTAGACTAGAAACAATATATATCAGTAGTAATAAATTGTTAGAGCTGCATGTAGTACTGAGTGTAGACTAGAAACAATACATATCAGTAGTTATAAATTGTTAGAGCTGCGTGTAGTACTGAGTGTAGACTAGAAACAATATATATCAGTAGTTATAAATTATTAGAGCTGCATGTAGTACTGAGTGTAGACTAGAGACAATATATATCAGTAGTTACAAATTGTTAGAGCTGTATGTAGTACTGAGTGTAGACTAGAAACAATACATATCAGTAATTATAAATTGTTAGAGCTGCATGTAGTACTGAGTGTAGACTAGAAACAATATATATCAGTAGTTATAAATTGTTAGAGCTGCATGTAGTACTGAGTGTAGACTAGAAACAATATATATCAGTAGTTATAAATTGTTAGAGCTGCATGTAGTACTGAGTGTAGACTAGAAACAATACATATCAGTAGTTATAAATTGTTAGAGCTGCGTGTAGTACTGAGTGTAGACTAGAAACAATATATATCAGTAGTAATAAATTGTTAGAGCTGTATGTAGTACTGAGTGTAGACTAGAAACAATACATATCAGTAGTTATAAATTGTTAGAGCTGCATGTAGTACTGAGTGTAGACTAGAAACAATACATATCAGTAGTTATAAATTGTTAGAGCTGCATGTAGTGCTGACTGTAGACTAGAAACAATACATATCAGTAGTTATAAATTGTTAGAGCTGCATGTAGTACTGAGTGTAGACTAGAAACAATATATATCAGTAGTTATAAATTGTTAGAGCTGCGTATAGTACTGAGTGTAGACTAGAAACAATATATATCAGTAGTTATAAATTGTTAGAGCTGCATGTAGTTCTGAGTGTAGACTAGAAACAATATACATGTATATCAGTAGTAATAAATTGTTAGAGCTGTATGTAGTACTGAGTGTAGACTAGAAACAATATATATCAGTAGTTATAAATTGTTAGAGCTGTGTATAGTACTGAGTGTAGACTAGAAACAATATATATCAGTAGTTATAAATTATTAGAGCTGCATGTAATACTGAGTGTCGACTAGAAACAATACATATCAGTAGTTATAAATTGTTAGAGCTGTATATAGTACTGAGTGTACACTAGAAACAATATATATCAGTAGTTATAAATTGTTCGAGCTGTATGTAGTACTGAGTGGAGACTAGAGACAATATATATCAGTAGTTATAAATTGTTAGAGCTGCATGTAGTACTGAGTGTAGACTAGAAACAATATATATCAGTAGTTATAAATTGTTAGAGCTGCGTATAGTACTGAGTGTAGACTAGAAACAATATATATCAGTAGTTATAAATTGTTAGAGCTGCATGTAGTTCTGAGTGTAGACTAGAAACAATATACATGTATATCAGTAGTAATAAATTGTTAGAGCTGTATGTAGTACTGAGTGTAGACTAGAAACAATACATATCAGTATTTATCAATTGTTAGAGCTGTACGTAGTACTGAGTGTAGACTAGAAACAATATATATCAGTAGTTATAAATTGTTAGAGGTGTATGTAGTACTGAGTGTAGACTAGAAACAATATATATCAGTAGTTATAAATTGTTAGAGCTGTATGTAGTACTGAGTTTAGACTAGAAACAATATATATCAGTAGTTATAATTTGTTAGAGCTGTATGTAGTACTGAGTGTAGACTAGAAACAATATATATCAGTAGTTATAAATTTTTAGAGCTGTATGTAGTACTGAGTTTAGACTAGAAACAATATATATCAGTAGTTATAAATTGTTAGAGCTGCATGTAGCACTGAGTGTAGACTAGAGACAATATATATCAGTAGTTACAAATTGTTAGAGCTGTATGTAGTACTGAGTGTAGACTAGAGACAATATATATCAGTAGTTATAAATTGTTAGAGCTGCATGTAGTACTGAGTGTAGACTAGAAACAATATATATCAGTAGTTATAAACTGTTAGAGCTGTATGTAGTACTGAGTGTAGACTAGAAACAATACATATCAGTAGTTATAAACTGTTAGAGCTGTATGTAGTACTGAGTGTAGACTAGAAACAATATATATCAGTAGTTATAAAATGTTAGAGCTGCATGTAGTACTGATTGTAGACTAGAAACAATATATATCAGTAGTTATAAATTGTTAGAGCTGTATGTAGTACTGAGTGTAGACTAGAAACAATACATATCAGTAGTAATAAATTGTTAGAGCTGCATGTAGTACTGAGTGTAGACTAGAAACAATACATATCAATAGTTATAAATTGTTAGAGCTGCATGTAATACTGAGTGTAGACTAGAAACAATACATATCAATAGTTATAAATTGTTAGAGCTGCATGTAATACTGAGTGTAGACTAGAAACAATATATATCAGTTGTTATAAATTGTTAGAGCTGCATGTAATACTGAGTGTAGACTAGAAACAATATATATCAGTAGTAATAAATTGTTAGAGCTGCATGTAGTACTGAGTGTAGACTAGGAACAATATATATCAGTTGTTATAAATTGTTAGAGCTGTGTGTATTACTGAGTGTAGACTAAAAACTATACATATCAGTAGTTATAAATTGTTAGGGCTGCATGTAGTACTGAGTGTAGACTAGAAACAATACATATCAGTAGTTATAAATTGTTAGAGCTGCATGTAGTACTGATTGTAGACTACAAACAATATATATCAGTAGTTATAAATTGTTAGACCTGCATGTAGTACTGAGTGTAGACTAGAAACAATATATATCAGTTGTTATAAATTGTTAGAGCTGCATGTAGTTCTGAGTGTAGACTAGAAACAATACATATCAGTAGTTATAAATTATTAGAGCTGCGTATAGTACTGAGTGTAGACTAGGAACAATATACAGTATATCAGTAGTTATAAATTGTTAGAGCTGCATGTAGTACTGAGTGTAGACTAGAAACAATATATATCAGTAGTTATAAATTGTTAGAGCTGCTTATAGTACTGAGTGTAGACTAGAAACAATATATATCAGTAGTTATAAATTATTTGAGCTGCATGTAATACTGAGTGTAGACTAGAAACAATACATATCAGTAGTTATAAATTGTTAGAGCTGTATATAGTACTGAGTGTACACTAGAAACAATATATATCAGTTGTTATAAATTGTTAGAGCTGCATGTATCACTGAGTGTAGACTAGAAACAATATATATCAGTAGTTATAAATTGTTAGAGCTGTATATAGTACTGAGTGTACACTAGAAACAATATATATCAGTTGTTATAAATTGTTAGAGCTGCATGTAGTACTGACTGTAGACTAGAAACAATATATATCAGTAGTAATAAATTGTTAGAGCTGCATGTAGTACTGGGTGTGGACTAGAAACAATACATATCAGGAGTTATAAATGATAACTGCACCTTTCTTTTTATCTTTTCAGCTGAAACAGATGCATGTTTCTATGGTCTAGATGACTGCGATGAGAATGCTGTGTGTATTAAAACGTATACATCATACAACTGTAGCTGCAATTTGGGCTATGATGGAGATGGGAGAAATTGTACAAGTAGGTAGCTTTGTAGTAGCATTTTTGTACTTCCAATGTTTTCATATCCATGTTTGATGCCCATTGGTAGCTACCTGCAAAGTTTATCAATATTGACCAATATTGATATTGGCAATCTGTCTTGGTTTAAAAAGCAACAGTTGTATTGCAATATTTTTCATTCTCTTTGTATCAATATTACTTTCAACTACTTAGGCGTCAAAGGGATTTAGTGAAACCACATGTATACCTAGATATATATAAATATGTATATGTATACTAGCTGTACTACCCAGCGCTGCCTGGGTAAAAAATAAGTCTTTGCACAGAAAATTGATCTGTAACTCACATATAACAACATTTGCCATTCTAGCTTTCAAACTACATATATTGAGAAAAGTGTTTTGTGTAGTTAAGAAAGTTTAAGAGAAAATAAAAATCACTGTGAAGGTTTGCAAACTTTATCAAACAACTTTGACTTTTAAACTTCATATTACGAAGAAAATGTTTTGTGCAGGTCAAATAAATTGAGAAAATAAAACAATTATAAAAGGGTTTAAATGTAAATGTGAAATAATTTGCAATTAATAGCTAAATTAAGTCCGTTTTGCTACGATTACAATAAAAGATCATTCGGTAATTATGCAATTAATACGAATGAAGAAAACTAAATAAAAATCCTGAATATGTTAAATAAATAATAAAAATTTTTGCATACAAGTGTGTGCGTATAAAAAAAGTTACTGTTCCACCAGAAGCTACCCATGAAAACTTTGAATATGACAATACTGGTACCTCTCGATACCGGTACACATGAATAATGAAACATCATACTGTCTTTTTCTGACTGAACAGAGAGAGAATGTCGAGGCTCTTTCTACAGAGATAATATAATAGTCCACATGAGAAGAATTAGCCTTTACCCCAGATATAGTAATTGAATCTTACGAAAAATATTTCTTAACAAGCGCATCGTAACGAGCGGGTGCAATACTAAAATAATTAGTGTGTGCGGTATATGATAACATTTTGGTCAATATGTTGTTGTAGCTCAGTGGTAGAGCGCTTGGATAAGAAACTTTTCAATGCATTTGTTGTGAGTTCAAATCCATTAATTAACTCGGAATTTTAATTTCAAGATTTGTATAGCTATAGCTGGAAAGACATAAATACAACAAACTTTCAAAAAAAATATATATAGAAGATATAGTACATGTAATGTATACTTATGGCATATAGTTATATTTATGCCTGTTTTTATAGAAATCACTAGCATGATTGTATTTATAAAATTTAGAACATGTCTATAAACTAAAGCAATTTAAAAAACGCAAATAATGGCCTAACGACTTCATTGTAAATTATATTACATTTTACTGAAAATGTAATTTTGTGGATTTCCTTCTGATGACCTAGAAGCCAATTTCTAGAAATGCGCTTTGGAACTATTTGGAACTATTTAGAACTATTTGGAACTATTTGGAACTATTTGAAACTAGCAGCAGCAACAAATCTTTCCTGATAAAGTATCTTGAATAATTATAAGACTAGAATTGGAAGCATAAAAATGGAACTTTGAAATCACTGTAATTCCGAGCTGAGCTGATCCGAGCTGAGCTGATCCGAGCTGAGCTGATCCGAGCTGAGCTGATCCGAGCTGAGCTGATCCGAGCTGAGCTGATCCGAGCTGAGCTGATCCGAGCTGAGCTGATCCGAGCTGAGCTGATCCGAGCTGAGCTGATCCGAGCTGAGCTGATCCGAGCTGAGCTGATCCGAGCTGAGCTGATCCGAGCTGAGCTGATCCGCGCTGAGCTGATTCGAGCTGAGCTGATCCGAGCTGAGCTGATCCGAGCTGAGCTGATCCGAGCTGAGCTGATCCGAGCTGAGCTGATCCGAGCTGAGCTGATCCGAGCTAAGCCGAGCATCAACCCAAGCAGGCATTTTGGCTCCCACCACAAGTTAAATTGTATGAGCTCAAAGCTAGCTCAAAATTGTTAGGGAGCGCTGATAAAATATTAGAGAACACTATTCAACCAATGTAGTGCAGTAATCAATACTTAGAAAGCACCTACCAATCAATAGAAAACACCAGTCAATCATTAGCAATCTCTAATCAATCTCTAGAGGGCACAATAAACAGTTAATACATTGATAATGATTTTGCTTAAACAGCCCTTTTTATTGTAATCAGTTAACATTGAGCTATATTTAGTTTATTGTAATCAGTTAACATTGAGCTATATTTAGTTTATTGTAATCAGTTAACAATGAGCTATATTTAATTTTCCTGTTAGGCAAGATTAAAAAGATAATTGGGTCTGTTTCACTCTGAACTTGTCAATATTGCTATCAGTGGTGCCTTTCCAGATATTTACTACATGTTTTCAGGAGTTGATTGTGGACCTCCTCCAATTATTGACAACTCAGATACTTATAACTTGTATGAAAACGGAACTGGATATCAAGATAGAGTGACATACACATGCCTCCCTGGATATGAAGTCAGAACAGGTTCACTCTCTATAACTTGTGAAGCCAATCAAACATGGACAGCAACCCCTACATGTACAAGTAAGCCAAGGCGTACATAAGCTCCTGATACGCTAGACCCAAACATTCTGGTGTACCGTAACAGCAATCACTGTATAATCTAACGGTATGCACCAATTGTTTGTAATCGATTTTCTGCACATATTGCTTAACTTATTAATAGTCAACTTACTAGAGTAACTCAAGTTACCAACAGAAGTAGAGAGTTTAAATAAGAGAAAACAGTGAACAAACAGGTTTTACCCAATTCAAATCATGACGTGGCAAGATCACATCATGTCAAGGTTAACATTCAGGACAAACGACTTATTTAGAAAACAAACACGTAACAACAACCTGTGTATATCATTCTTCCAGGACAAAAAAGCTATTATAGCAATCATCATGAGTTCAAAATTTATGCACCAACCAACTTCAGTTGCAGAGTGATATAGTACCACACTCATTGGCTACAGACTGTATGAGAGTTTATAAAACTTGTGTTGTTCTGAGTACAAAATATTTCAGATGTTTGTAGACCCCCTCTGGGTATAAATCTGTACAATTAAGGTTAAGTTTTTTATTTAAAGCAAACACATTGTTTCTACATTTTTAGGAATAGACTGTGGACCTCCACCACTTGTTAACAACAGTGATTCTCAAGCCACAGTTCTAACAGGAACTAGATATCAAGATAGGGTGACTTACACTTGCCTCCCTGGGTATGAAATCCAAGCAGGATCTCACTCTATAACATGTCAGGCTGATCAAACATGGACAGCAACTCCAACATGTACAAGTAAGAGAGACTGTGCGCTGTATAATTATAACCTCAACAGCTAAAAGTGTTTTGCTCATACTCTGAGCTATGAGTAGCTAGTTGGAGCAGGTAGCTATACGCCCCTTCCAAAAGACATAAAATGACTCAAATGTAAAGTTACTCAACTATTTCAATCTAATAATTAAACCATGAAAACTTAATGATTATTCAATACAGAGTTTTCTGTCTAAATATAAACAATAATTGTTCCATCTTCTTATATGATAATGCTGTTAGAAATTTTATAATTTTGATGCTGTAAAGGATCCTTAAAAAAAGTTTAATGTTCGCTAAATTAATGATCAAGTGAGGAGTTTGGTTAGTGTGATATTTAAAACAATACATGCAAGATGTTATTGAATCTGTTTTACCTTGATTTAACCTTACTTCATGAGGTCAAATGTAAAGAGGCGAAAAGAGTGATCGCTGATGCTAGGTCATGCCAGCTAGTCAGCCATAACTGAATTGTTTATACAAATGTATACTTCGAGTTAGTGTGTGCAAAGAGATTTTAAATACAAAAATATATGAAACATCTGTAAACACATTCACCTAGTTAAAATACAAATAAGCTATATGTCATGGCTTGGTTCTACTAAGCTTTTACAAATGTTTCAACAGTTTTGTTCCTTCAAAAAACCACCAATAAAAAATAAACATTTTACAGAGCTGGACATGTATATGCAGTTAGAGCTACTGATGATAATATGATGTTACGTGAAAGATAGTATAAAAATAATGAGAAACATGCAAATATTGTTTTGTTGAAGTTTTCATTAAGTACGGAAGAAATACTTAAGCAAAATTTAGCCTCAAAACAAATAACTCTGGATTTCGAACAAAGAAATAAAGCTTCATATAGCTTTCTTTAGTAAATACTTACTCTATGTTTTGATCAATACTCATTTGTTCATTATAAACATTTAGTGACACCACAGAAATACATCTTATGGTACATAGCCAAAAATAGCCAATAAATTGACCAATTTTGTTACTTTTACTCACAATTTTGTTCAAGGGTTAATAAAAGATAACTGAGGACATTGCGGTCACTTTTAAACTTATTACATTTAGTAAAACTATACTTGTGAGGATTCATTCTGGTGCTCAGACCTCAATGTTAAAGGTTGACTTGCAAGAAATTCACATTACCGTTATTTGATATGAAAAGATTCACCATGTCTTACTCTGTTGTGTTGTAGGTGCAAAATATGTGGAAAGGTGATTACAAGCTCTTAAAAGCTCAAAAACGAACAGAAAATCGCAGCCATACGAGATCGCCGTAGTTTGGATTCCCTTTCCAAAACGGCTCAAATGTGATGTAGTTGTGAGAGATGGTTTCTGTTTACACTTTCTTGCAACCTTATTCGTCGAAATATTTTCACAAATATACTTCACGCATTCAATAAAACCATGTCTATTGTTCTTTTGCGTCTATTTTATCGTCATTGTAATTCTGTCTCTTTTAGCACTGATATCTTATAACTTACCGTAAAAAATTGTTCAACTTTTTAACCTTAGCTTGAAGGAGTACATATTATTATCTGATCATCATGACGAGCCTGTTGGTCACCTGTGATAATCGAAAAGTGCTGCAAAAATTATTTGCGAAGTATTGGGTCACATGATCAGATTACGACTTGACGATTGAATAATGCCGAAAGAAAACTGTAAAGTAGCGAGCATCTATATTTGATACGGGGTCTTCGGTAAAACCCGAAGTGTTTGTCATAAACTAGTACTACGATAAGTTTTATATTGAGCTTTTTATTGGCCTTTCAATTCACATGAGAACATACGTGACAAGACGATAACCAAATTTCGTGGTTACGTCATCGAAATAAGGATATTCCAATTTACGGCGGCTTTTCGTTTTTGAGCTTTTAAGAGCTTGTAATCACATTTCCACATATTTGGCATTTACAACACAACAGAATAAGACATGGGGAATCTTTTGATACCAATTAACTGTAATGTGAATTTTGTTGCAAGTCAACCTTTAAGTAAGGCTTACCAAATGTGTAGTTGATGAGTCTTCAAACTTGAATCGGCAAATTCTAACAGACACCAAGATCCTACTATTAAGATATTCAATGCTACTATTTGTTGATGTAAATTGTTATAAACAGTAAACTTTACAAATCATTAACTATTCCTTTTTGTGTACATAATCATTATAATATATACATGCATATGTTGTTATATATGTTTCCATTGTAACTCTTATACACTTGAACTTGTTAAGGCCTGCTCTTTAGGATATAAATACTTTTGCATGTATGACAATACATAGACATACTGTATATCACAATACAAGACATACTACAACCTTCTTTAGATCTTTCTAAAAATATTAATTAGCTAGAAATGATTTACATTGCACCAGCATTCACAGCCCACCAGTAAGCATCATTATTAGTAAGTGACCAAGTTTGGAATCTCCTAAATTGCACCAGTAACACAGTGCACCAGCAAATATTATCTTCGATGCGCAATAAGGCTGGGAATTTTTTTAATTGCGCCAGCATCACCGGGCACCATCAAGACATTTGAATCTCTCTAACCATTTCAATTTGAGAGGGTCCAGAAGAAGTAGTATTTTTGCCTTAAAGCAGAAGCCTTGCAACTTGCAATCTTGCAAACAGAGGGTTGGGGATTCGACAACCTTCCTTAACCTGCGAACCAAGATCCCCTTTGTTGATGGCAGCAGTCAGATCCAGAACAAGAAGGTGGAAGACTAGGACATAAATGTCAAAAAGGATGACATCACATACAGCCAATGAATTATAATACTTTAGTGAAGAAGTGGATGGGAGATGGCGGCAATGGAATCACGCAGGCTCTGCACCCCAATGATGCAAAGGGAAAATAATCATTGTTCAATGGACAAGCCATAATCCCAACTAACACAAACGAATTCCAAGAAATCAAATTCAAGCTTTTCCAGTTTAATGATAGTACTGATTTGGAGTTATTCATTTCATAATTTAAGGATATAGTGAAAGCTAATTTTTGAAATGACAAAGAAACCACAATCCTTCTCCGAGCTTGTTCAGATAGATCAGCAACAAAATCTGGAAGAGGGTAGACACCAACAGAGATTTATGACAGCTTGTAGAAGGGGTATATCATCACAGCCCTTAAGCCAGAGTCAGTCTGGATCAAATCAGGCACACTCCTAAATGGAACCTACATGACTATGAAACAGAGATCAATAGACTAGTCAGCATTGCGTATCCCAAAATTGACAAAATTTTGCGAACTCAGACTGTGGTGGAGAATTTTCAAAAATAACTAAACTACACCAGGTTACAGTAACACCTACTCGCCATGACTCATCACACAATAAAAGATTTCGTACAGATAGCAGACAAATTTTTGCAGGTGGAATCCAAAACAGTTACTGATGTGAACACAGTAATCATTTTAGAGCAACAAGTCGAACAAGTCCATACGTCTTCACCAAACTAACTAGACAAAATCTTGAAAAAATTGGAAACTCTTACTACCAACCAAGCTAATTTGAGGAAACAGGCTAACAAATCTACTAAGAAAGTCACTCACTGTTAAAACATGCATCCATTGTGGAGGCTTGACATTGGAAAACAGACTGCCAAAACAAAGGGCAGTACGAGCACAGACCAGCAAGCAGCCAACGAAAACACCATTAGTCTAGCCCAGTGACAGGTTCTACTTGGCCAGTACTACCAAAGACTGCTTGAACTAGACTTACTCTACATGAGGCTCTACACGCCTGCAAAGAGGACACGTCTATACCGACACCAAAGGTTAAACACTTAGCTATCAAAGTTGCCTATACGTGCCCAGCAAGATTGAAAGTGGAATGTCTGTACACTATCTACTCTATATCATAGATAGTAACAACAACTTATCGAAGGGAGCTTTTGACCACCTGCCCTCCACAATACAATACAGACATGATGCAAAAAGAATCTCAGCCTCAAGGGTTGACATTAGCAGCTTTTTGCTCTATGGAATAATCACTCTACAAAGCAGAATACACAGAGGTTTTTGGCAACAGCAGCAAAAGTTTCCTTTCGAGTTGCAAACATAGCGAAGGATGCCACATTCGGTATGAAGTTTCCCATGGATTTCCAATGTTAGTTACTAATGGAAAAAGGCAAGCCCAGGTTAAAACAATACCTCCTCACTTATACATAGAAGCACGGTGATCTAATTTGCTCAAAGATACAAGTGATACAGCTCACAAGTATCTCAGCCAATTCTGAATGCCAGCTTGAGTCTCATCCAATCACTAAAACAGCTACACCAATTGCAATGGTGTATCACTTTGCCCCCAAAGACCTTGGGTTTAGGATTGTTTCCACATCAATGAAAGTCTCAAAAAACAATCGACAAATAGAGGTACGTTATATCAACCCACAGTCGGCTCCTATCAATATTCGCCCAGGCACTAGCATCGGGCTGTTCACAAGTTTAGAGGATGAACTCAGCGCCATCACAAACTCAGCGCCAAACCTTCACTTCACCATGGCAATCCCCCAAGTCTAACACTTCATGGGCAGCAAGCTGCATGTTCCCAAAAACATGTAACTCCTGCTGACACAAGCATTCAAAATGTGCACAAATGCAGAACAAAACAATCAGCTTACGCAGCCGATTGCAAAATACGCAACTGTGTTTAGCACAGGAGACCACGAATTGGTTGTGACCGAGCTAGTCACACGTGAAATCCCTACTCTGCCAGGAACTAAGCCTATCAAACCGGCAACTAGGTGGCTAGGGATAAAAAAGGACCAAGAGGTAAAATGGCAAGTACAGGAGTTGGTGCGACTCAGCTTGGTGGAGGCAGTCAACAGCCCCTAGAACTCCCCAGTAGTACTCATTAGAAAGAAAAACCATTCCTGAAGACTGTGTCGATTACAGGAAACTCAAAGCAGTTACTAGGAAAGATGCGTATCTATTGCAACGTATAGATGACAGCATGGATTCACTGTTAGGTGGCGTCTACTTCTTAACATTGGATCTTGTATCCAGGTATTGGCAGCTCAAGATAAGCAAGAATGCTAGCAACAAGGCCACCTTTGCGACAAAAATTTGGCTATGAAAACTAAAATGCTTGCCATTTGGGCGTACATCAGTACCGGTTACAATCGAACAGTTGCTGAAAAAAGTTCTGCATGGTATTAAATGGAATTCCCTACTGCTCTACTTTGATGTTGTTATAATCTTTACAAATGATTTTAAAATTCACCTGAATAGATTGGCCACTGTGTTAGAAAGGTTCAAGCAAGCCAACCTGAAACTCTAAATAGCAAATGTGAGTTACTGCAAAAAGAATTCATTTACCTGGGCATGTAGTCAGTCACTGGGTCAAAACAGACCCAGAAAAATCAGGGTTGTAAGACAGTAGACAATTCCCAACTACCAGACAGAATTGCGCACATTTTCTCAGTTGGTGGATTATTATCGTCATTTCTGCGTTGATTATGCCATGGTAGGCAAGACATTAAATTACCTTACTGCTAAAGGATCCAAGTTTGAATGGAGTAAAACAGAGGAGAGCTTTTTTCAGAAGCTGAGAACATTTCTACTCGAAGCACCAGTGTCATTCTACCCAAACCCAGCTGAGCAATATACATGTATACTGGATATGAATGCTAGCCTGGATGGTGTCAGAGCTATACCCTAGCAAGTTAAACAAGGGAAAGAGAGACTGATTGCTTATTGCTCCAAGAACCTCTCCAGTAGCAAAAGGAACTAATGCACCACAAAAAGAAAACTCCTTGGATTAGTACTCGCTGTGAAGCATTTCAGACTATATTTGTATAGGTAACAATTCATCTTGCACACTGACCACACTTCACTTCTGCAGTTATACAGGAGAAAAGACTAGCTTACAAAGTGGCTTGGTGGCTGGAAATGCTGTCAGAATTCAGATTCCAGCTCCTACACCGAGCTGGCAACAAATATGGCAATTCTGACGGGCTCAGCCAAACCTGTCCAGAATGCAAATAATGCCAACATATTGAAAACATACATGTAGATGCAAGGCCTACTATGACAGAACTACAAGAACGAGGCTGTGATATAGAGAAAGAAGTTATTACCAGGCAAATCAGGCAGATGAACCCAGTAAGCCCAAAAATACCTGCTTTACAGCAACAAGCTGCCAGCAGCATAGATCATCTTGACACAGCATTAGAGCCGAGTCAGGGAATCGACAGAGAGACGCTCAACCAAAAACTTAAAACGCTAACAAAATAACTGCACTTATGTCGAATAGAAGACATGTAATGATCTTACAGATCAAAATAAGTCATAACAAGCAAACAGGTTGAGTAATTGTCTGCCCCACAAGCATGAGATCATTGGCCATGCAAAAAGCACACACTCAACACAATGCTAGAATAAACGAAATGTACAAAAGATTATGGCTCATATAGTACTGGCCTGACTTGTCCGGTGACATCCGTAGGATGGTAAAAACATGCAAATTCTGTCAGGCAGCAAAGAACAGCAGACACTCACGCAACCAGGGCAAGCACAGATTATTTGCTGGCAGGCCCTGATGAGTCATATGCATCAACCTTGTGGGACTTCTTATCCCAACCCCAAAAGGAAACAAAATCATCTTGGTTTTATCCTCTCATTTCACCAGATGGCGACATGTTATTGCCATCCTAAATAGGATCGTTGAGACAGTCGCAAACATATTAGGTCAAAGGAGTTATGCTTATTTCTGGCTGCCTGAAATAATTCACAGTGACATGAAGACTCAGCTTGTGTCAAAACTCATGCATGAGCTGTTTAACATGTAGGGGGTCCGCAAAAGCCACACCACTAGTTATCACCCACAAGACAATGGAAATTGTCTTGTGGATGATATCTCCATCATTCCTTGTCTTGTCCACAAGACATGAAATGGTGGAGCATAGAAATTGTGATCTAGGAGATGCTCTCAGATTACTGTTGCTATCAAAAGATGAAACTAATCGGGATCTGATACTACCTCAGATCATGCAATCATTATGTGCTACACTACATTCACTCACCAATGAAACCGCTAACTTTATGATGTTGTGGCGAGTACAGAACTTACCAGATAATCTCATTGCTGAGCCAAGACATCCAAAGCATTGAAGAAGTGATTATGCAGCAAAACCCTCAAAAAAGATGGTTAATAGTCAAAGATTTGCTAGTGATCAGCACTGTGACATCAGGAAAGCTGACTCTAAAACAGAACCAAATTTGTGAAAGGGGATCAAGTATGGCTGTTGGCTTTGAGTTTCAGGATGCAAAGCAGTACCAAATTACAACCTAAGTATTACAGCCCATATGTAACACTTGAACAATTGAATAATGGTACTTATAAAATAAAACGAAATGACAAGGTCGTGATCGTGAATGCGAAAAACCTCCAATTATATTACCTAACAACTGTTTTCTGGGAATCTGTCCCTAGTTACGAAAATCCTGGTCGCCAGCCACCAAAAGCTAGGCAGGGAGTTGGAAGACAGAATACTGTTTGCCAAAATGAGAAAGAGGATCAGCTGCTCCCTCTAGAATATCGCAGCATCAAGGTTACTACCCCCAACACCGGAATCGTCCATCCCAGACCAAATTAAAACTAGCAGGAATTCTAATGAATCAGTATTAAAATAGTACATAAGAATGAGCTGCCCCAACAAATTCTGACTGATGAATAGAAGGAGGCAGAGCCTCAAGATGGCAATCAAACAATAGCAAAGACATTAAACCCGCCCATTCACACTAGGAGGCGCCCCCGATTGGCTTACAGATTTTGAACTAAACCAGCTTGCGTCAATTAATTAGACAAAATAACCTTTTCACTCTAGTCAGAGAAAAACACAAGGCATTTTTGCTCTCCGAAAAACCAATTGTTTAAAAATTGGGTTAGCACTTCAATTCTAAGAGAGTGATGTAATCTGGTATAAATAATAACTATACATATCATTAATTATTACTTTTTGTGTGCGTAATCATTATATGTGTATAATATGTTTAGCCGTTATATAATCATGTGTCAAGGGTAGGGCCTGTTTGCTGCTAACTGCAGATCATTGTAACTCATATATAATTAGCAATCCTCTTTACCCTCTTCAACTTACCAAGGCCCACATTCTAGGATATAAATACATGAACTTTTGAATGTGTATGTAGTATGGTGGTTATATTCATTTTGGTGCACACAACGCGACATACTACAAACTTCTCTGGATCTTTCTACAAGCATTAACTAGGTAGAAATATGTGCATCACACCAGCATTTACAGTGCACCAGCAAGCATCATCGTCAACCAATGACTAGGTTGGGAATCTTCTAAATCGCACCAGCAACACAGTGCACCAGCAACCATCATTTTTAATATTAGGCTGGCATCTCCACGCACCAGCAGGACAGTCGTATCTTCCTGACCGTTTCCACTTGTCAGGACTCAGAAGAAGTAGCATTTTTCTTTTTAAAAGCAGCAGCAAATTTGCAGTTGCATACCCTGCAAACAGAGGATCGCAAATTGGACAACTTTCCTTAACCTGCTAACCAAAATTCGCTTCATTATGTTACTTTGAAGAGCAATAGATTACACCTCTTCAGCACCTTTGGTTTTCAACATTAAGATGGAAATTTAACAATACAGAAACAGCAGCAATAAATTAACGACATCAGTATTATAACACCAAATATTTAATTGATGCAAAACAGACTTTATCTAGCCATTACTAGCCATTACTAGCCATTACTAGCCATTACTAGCCATTACTAGCCATTACTAGCCATTACTAGCCATTACTAGCCATTACTTGCCATTACTTGCTAATTATTTCACATTTAAACCCCTTTGCAGTTATTTTATTTGTTCTCCTAACTTATTTGAACTGCACAAAACACTTTTCTCATCGTATGAAGTTTAAAAGTTAGAATTTTAAATGTTATATATACCAAATATAACTAAATGTTCCATGCAATGACTTTTTATTTCTCAGGCGACACCCGACATTCACCTAGGTTTACTGTAAATATTATGATCTAATAGAAACTAACTTAATAACCTTTTCAGCCATCAAGTGTATCAAACTACAATGTACATTTTACTCTGTAGTAAAGAGCAATTTTTTTCATATCAGATGCCGTTTCGTTATATAATTCCTATTGTAGCCAAACAGTACTATGTGTTCATGTACTGTACTTGCATGGATTGTTTTCTAACTCCAATACATTATAAGGGAAAGACTGTGGGCAAGCACCAAAAGTAGAAAATGGTGAACTGTATCGTCATCTCTACAACACTACCTTTGAATCTGAGGCTATATATGCTTGTGTGAGTCATGCATACCGAATGGTGGGATCTGAGCTAGTGCGATGTACAGAAGATGGAACCTGGTCAACACCCCCCATCTGCCACAGTAAGTCTAACACAAGATTGTCATATTAAATAGTCTGTACATTCAATGCATACTTCGTTGTACACAGAAGATGGTTTAGATGAGCTTTACTTCATGACTTTATAGAAGGTATATCATGCAATGAATTGAAATTCAAATGGTTATAACAGCTATAATAATGTAATATGTAATATGTAATATTACATTAATTATGTAGTATTACATATTACAGATGTAATAGGTAACATGTTATACAAATCACTTACATCAGCTTACCAAAAAAATTAATTTATCATAATACTAAATAATGCAAAACAACAACAACTTTAGTATAGTATATATACATGTATATATATATATATATATGTAATACAATAAAATCATTGTTGTATCATATTATAAAAAGACTATATTCTATCATGTATATTATTATATTATGTACATGTATAAGCTTTGTATATTCTGTCATGTACATCTATTTGCTAGATACATTCTATGTTGTACATGTATATGCTATGCAGTCTATAAAAGTACACCATCTAACATGGCACTTTGAAAGATTTGACTAATTTCTGTTTTTAGAGCATTTTTTGCAAAGGTGACATATGTATCAAATTGCTAGGTTGTATCAAACAAAGCACAAGTGTATGAAGTGTTCTATAAAAGTCGCTCCTCAAAGTTTTTCAAATTACTTAACAGTGTGTGGTGCACAGTAGTCAGCTACTAGCAGATGGGAAGTCTGAGTGATTTTACCCCGTGGGTAGTAAAGGGCACGGTGCACCTGTTTATCAAATAATATTTTATACTAGACAAGGGAAGTTTAGTATGTTGTATAAGAGACATGCAAAGTAAAGTATACCACAACTTTATCAAACTCGAATATTTTATTTTAGTCACATCGGGAAGTTACTGTGTAACCCTAGATTTGTATCACCTACTTCAGACTTAACCATACGTATCAGCCATAGACACCACCTGCAACAGACTTAACTGTACCAAACAGTCATTAGCACTTAGCACCTGCACCAGACTTAACTATACCTAACACCTGTAGGTTCTTGCCACCTGCACCAGAGTTAACCCTACTTAACTCTGTTAATAATCTAGAAAACCCTAGTAGCACTGTTGCAAACAATTCCTAACTCTCACTCATGATCTCCCAATAGAAGTAAACTGTGGACCTCCACCAGTGGTCGACAATTCTGAAAAGCAAGTATCTGGACACTCGTATAATGATACAGTCAGATATGAATGTGATGTTGGATATGAGATGATTGGAGATGATACTATAGTATGTCAAGAGACAGGATATTGGACTGTACACCCTGATTGTAAAGGTACATCAATATTGGACTGTGCCATCTGAATGCAAACATCTTTTGTAACAATATTATTGTTTATTAATAAATAAGATAATTAATCCTGAATAATCATATTCTGAACAGTAAATTAATTTGTGTTTATTACTGTTGTTATTATTATCATTATTACTATTATTGTTACTATTATTATTATTGTGTATCATTCTCAGCTGGTGACATATGAACAATGATAAGAACATCCTAATTGTGAAGGTAGATTACTATCAGTTACGATAGCTATTGCAGGACTTAACTTGCTGAAGTGCTTATATTATCTACATGTGGGTGCCGCTTTATGTACTTACAACACTTTTATATATAGTACATAAAACACTTGTGTGTACTTACAACACTTTTATATATAGTACATAAAATACTTGTTTGTACTTACAACACTTTTATATATAGTACATAAAATATTTGTGTATACTTACAACACTTTTATATATAGTACATAAAATACTTGTTTGTACTTACAACACTTTTATATATAGTACATAAAGTACTTGTGTGTACTTACAACACTTTTATATATAGTACATAAAATACTTGTCTGTACTTACTACACTTTTATATATAGTACATAAAGTACTTGCTTGTACTTACTACACTTACATGTACTTAACAAACTATTATGTACTTACTACAGTCCTATATATTTACAACATTTTCTCGTACTAGTTTTCGATGAGTTTTTATTCTGTTAAGTTTTGTGACATATTACTCTATGTCAGGGTACAGTACTATTAATTGTGTTTAGTTACTAATCATGATAGGGCTAGATAATCAGCTCATAAGCTTTGAGCAGATTATTGTCAAGTTTCAGACTAAGCGTCTAGGTATGGACGATGAATTCAAGCACATTTGTTATCATATCAAGCAAACATATTTTAAAGCCACCGGTGACACTTGTCAACATATGTATTAAACATTTTACTCAGGTATAAACATGTTTGTAAGTAAACATTTCAAATTGGGAGTAAGCCAAGGTTATTCACTTTACTGGGTCACTTCCACTATTGGCTTTCACTAAGAGCCAATAGTGGAAGTGTAGAGAAAAAAGAAAAAGGTTTAAAAACATATACGGTTAAACCTCTAGGTGAATGCAAGCTCTATTTGAACGCCACCTCCAATTGACCGCCACCCTGAAAGAAGGGTTAAAAAAAAGACCACCACTTTCCAATTGAGCGCCACTTCCATTTGACCACAACTTTGACATTATTTGATCTTTATGAGCCCATGATATCAACTAATCAGTGGAAAAGTGTCCACAAAATCATATTAATAATGAACCGTTTATATCTATAACAAATAGGTATCTTGTTTTCCAATTCCAAAGCTTTTCGTTTTCTTTTCGCTAAAACTTTCAAAGCAGCACCATAAAAATAATCAATAACGGTCTCAGGCTAGTAGTAGTTCCTTGTTTAGCGCGGTCTTTCTACTTCGAATTACATGTACCTATATAAAAAGCGGTTTAAATTTACGGTGGTAGATGAAACTTCGAAAGCCACGCCATAGAAATAATTACCAACTGTCTCAAGCTGATAGTAGTTTCTTGTTTAATTTGGTCCTAATATTTTGAAGGCCATGCATATAAAAATGGGTTGCATGTTTTGGACCAAAGGTTACGTTTAGCAAGCAAACTTTTATACATTGCATTGGTGCCAAGTTCCACGTGTGAAAGTTTTGCTCTCCCAAAAAATTGTTGGGATGCTAATATCAACTAGTTCAGCAGTGAAGAAGATGAGTTGAGGTCAGAAGATATTGCGGAAGGTATTAGACAACTAGAAGATGTTCGTTCCATCGAAAGCGACAATCACAACGCAGCTATCCTAGCAAATGATGGAAATATTTTTGTTTTGAAAATGTTGATTTTGGTTTCTGCATGTAATATAAGTATGGTTCGTTAATGTCACTTGTTCATGAATGTATAACTGTGTCATTTGATAAATTTTTGTTGCGTAACTTATAAGTATGCAGATTTATAGCATGATATTTAATAGCAACCGTGCGGCTATCTTATCACGGCTTACAAAGGGTCGATTCTCATAACTTCACTTCTATTCCACATTAAAAGCTAGTTTTGGCTGCAAACTGTAGCAAACATATCAGTGAGTGCAATGAGCTTTCATTCAACAGTGTGAAATATAGAATGAAAATATATCTTCAAATTTGGGAATAAGTAAAAATTAAAAATGCCAACAAATTGCAAAGAAGGATGCAGGCTATAATATCACCGCAGGTCAACTGCACGCAATAAATATCAACTGGTAGAGATATTTCTCGGTTTTTCAAAGTGCCTTTATTAAGAGATATTTTACAAGTTGAAGGTAAGTGAGCAGGTTTATTGCATCCAAAAGGTTTAATATCGCCCCACCAAAAAAAGAGCAAAATATAGGTGACATTCACTTTGCCCGTAATAGGGCTAAATTTATCTTCCAAAAAATCTGACAAGCCATTTAAAAAATAGACTGCCAGCCTCTATTTGAACGCCGCCTCCAATTGACTGCCACTATATAATAAAAAAAGGTTGAAAGATAGAGCACCATGGCGTTAAATTAGAGGTTTTACGGTAAGTTAAATGTCTATAGAAACAATTGTCTGACATCAGTTGTTTTATTAATATCTCCTTCCAGAGGTTACTTGTGGAATGCCTCCTACTCCAGACAATGCTGGTCTGGTTTCTATGACTGGAATACAGTTTGGACAGACAGCTACCTACCAATGTCTACCTGGTTACACCACTGATGATCCAACATATATAACATGTCAACTGAATGGAGAGTGGAGTCGTGCCCCCAACTGCACCTTGAGCCCAATAGTAGAAGGTAAATGGAAGTCTGCCTCAATCATATATAACGGAATTGAAATCTAATTGAGCAACTGGTGGGTTTATTGTATTGCTAGAAGCAACTGTGGGCGCAGGGTTGTTAGTGTCTGCCAAGTTTTAAATTCACTATTAAACATATTTTAGTTAGTTAGCTCCAGACATCCTTGAAAGGGCAGATGTTTAAAATTATGTTTAACTAGCGGAATGACGGGCATTGCACGGGTATTAAAAATTAGCTTGTAAACAGTGACAGATGTAGTAGTTTCCCGCCACTTACCATAAACTCTGCACATTGCCATTGGCTAATTTGAGTAAGCTAGTATTGCTAAACTTACTAATAAAAGTCATGAAAGTAAGCATAAAATGACGTTGCACCATAACGGAGACCGGTACGCATATTTTCACCCACATAGCAACATATATTGCCCGATAAAGCCATCATTCTTGCGCAGTCCAATGATTTAGCATATCATCTGGAGAACGGGAGGTTCTGAGATTAAATCTTCTGCAATACGAGTTCTTCATTTCAAGATTTTAATAGCTATAGCTGGACACACAGACACACAAACTTTGACAAATATATATATGAAAGATAAATATTCCTTTAAAAATTCTATACACAAGCATGTTATATTTATGTTTCTAGAAATAGAATGCGGTGTTGCACCGCAGATAGAAAATGGCAATGTATTACTTGCTACCGGTACAGGAGCTAGATATACGTGTATAACAGGCTATGAAATGACAGGAGAACCTGTTATAGAGTGTCAATCTAACCAGGAATGGTCACCTCTACCACAGTGTCACAGTAAGAGATCATACATATATGCTCCTCAATTATCTATACACTCTTATAGCACTGGGACAATGTGTAGCATGTCTTACTGCATGTACGTCCCTTTTACACACACTTATTATTTATTACGCTATTTCTTATGTTTCAGCTTCGAGTTTTTAAATGCAGCAACAGCTACACTGTTTGTTTGCATGTCTTACTGTATTTATACTTTTTATACAAACATTTCTTCTTTATTATGCTAAATCTTATATTACAGTTTTGAGTTTTTCACATGCAGCAACAGCAAACTGAATCATTAATCTGATTGTATCTTCAAAAGTGTCAGCTGCACTGTTTGTTACAGAAGTAAACTGTGGACCTCCACCGGTAGTAGACAACTCTAAGAGACAAGTATCTGGGCATTCATATAATGATACAGTCAGATATGAATGTGATGTTGGATATGAGATGACTGGAGATGATACTATAGTATGTCAAGTGACAGGACATTGGACTGTACATCCTGATTGTGAAGGCATGTAAAGTTCAATTTAGCATGCCGTTTTAGATTGTCTCAAAATATTATTGCAGCAGGGTGCCATCACCAGGGCTGTAGAGACTGAGCCTTCCTGCCATTGGAGAAAGCTCGATCATCGTTGAGAACAACATGAACGTCAAGTAACACAAACAAAAGACGAATTGAGAAAACAAAATAAAAGTCCTGAATATGTTGAATTAATAATAACAATCCGTGCATAGAAGTATGTGCTTATAAAAAAGGCTATTGTTCCAAGAGCAGCTATCCATCAAAACTTTGAATATGACGATGCTGGTACAAATGTAAAAATGAGATATCGGTCTGTCTTTGTCTAACTGAATGGACAGAGAAGGTAGAGGCTATTCCTACTCGAGATAATACAATTGCCCGCGTGAAAAGAATCGACCTTGACCGCGATTTAGCAAATGAACCTCATACAAAAATTGGAAATAGAAGTTCACGAAAACACAAAAAAACATTGCATTTCATAGAGCTAAAAGATTTCATAGAGTTTCAGTTAATACGTCATTTTGGGTGTGAAAATGGAAAATGGTGTATACGTTATGCTTTGAGAGCGATTAATTAAAACTCATGATGCGGGCTATAAACAGGTGCCCTACTTACTGTAAGGACCAAAGGCAATAATTATCTGTCATTAACACTTGTCTCTTATTAAGTACTTTTTAAAAATAAACTTGTACAAAATTTAGTAGATTTTACCAGAAATTATTAGTAATTTTCTATCATTTGTGATTGTTTGTGTTGTTTGAGTTAATTTGAGATTTTGAGTAGTTTTAGATTCATAGCAAACTAAACTTGTTCCCTATTTTGATGTATTTTAATTTGAAGCATTGCTCAATGTAATCGTTGTAGTTATTACCTGTGGAATGCCTCCTACTCCAGACAATGTTGGTCTGGTTTCTATGACTGGGACACAGTTTGGACAGACAGCTACCTACCAATGTCTATCTGGTTACACCACTGACGATCCAACATACATAACATGTCAACTGAATGGAGAGTGGAGTCGTGCTCCCAACTGCACCTTGAGCCCAATAGTAGAAGGTAAATGGAAGTCTATCTTGAACATATATAAAGGAAATGAAATGTAGTTCAGCAAAAGATGAGTTTATCGCATCGCTTGAAGCAATTGTCTGTGCAGGGTTGTTAGTGTCCACCAAGCTTTAAATCTATTATCAAACATATTTTAACTAGTTAGCTCCAGACAGCTTTGAAAGAGCAGATGTTTAAAACTAAAAGTTTAATGAAGATTTCTTTCAAAATCCTACACAAAGACATATATATATATTTAATTTATTTTCAAATATATATTTGCTCTTCAATCATCTATACAGTGTTTTCAACAATGGAACAAAATGTAGCATGTTTTACTGCATTTATACTTCACTAGATGAATGCGTGGGTTTGTCCGAGTAGTGAAAAAGTATTTGTGAGGAAAATTTATTTTTATTTAGTATAATTATACAACATTTACTATTCTAACTTTTAAATTTCATATCATTAAAAAAGTTTTTTTTGTGCAATTAAAATAAATTATGAAAAAAATAAACATTAAATTCATGGAAGTGTGTGTATAAAAAAGGTTACTGTTGCAGCAGAAATTTGTTGTATTTAAAATTTTGATGGACGATACTGGTGCCTCTCGATACTGTTACAAACGTAAAAATGTGATATCGGACTTTCTGTGTCTGACACTTTGTCTCACCAAACAGAGAAAGAATGTGAAGGCAACTTCTCCTCCAGAGGATACCATTGCCCATGTAGAAAGCATTTAGCTTTCACAGAATTCCTGAAACCAGAAATAGCAGTGTAACGGCACATTGAAATTGAACCAGTATATTTGAAAATTACTAATCAAAAAATAAGATGTAAGCTTAATGGTAAAAAATTAGCTTTTAAGAAAGTTAAAAAAATTGTGAAATGTAATATTAATTAACACACATGTGTACCCTCACCATACAATTTTAATTTGTTCCAGTGTTTGCATCCTAAGGCAAAAATATTGTATTGAGCTGTATAGAAACCCATAGAAATAATCTAGTGTAAACACTCCCCAGTAAAATGATCAAAACTTTATACGTGTACTGTAAAGGTTTTGAGTGACCTTCACTTTCCTCCACTAGTACAAGACTCGGTGCATGAGTTTATACATATATTTTCTGCTTAGTTCATAAGAGTACAAGAATGCTCAAGTAACAGGCAATGAACAGGCCCAGAGCAGCTCTGCTCTTTAGCACAAATGTTCAGGCTTATATAGTGGGTAGGCCCCCACCCCCCTCTCATTCTGCTTGGCTGAGCTTGACTGGCCCTGCTCTGGCTTAACCTGGCTCTACTCAGCTCTGGCTTGGCTTGGCTCTACTCGGCTCAGCTTGGCTTGGCTCTGACTGGCATAACTCCCACCTCGTTACTCTGCCTGACTGAGCCCAGCCCAGTTCGGCTTAGCTCAGCCCTAGGTTCAGCTCTCGGTGGATCACATTCCACAACACTCTCCCCTCCATTGGTGACCACAGTCTCCAATCTAGACCTTGGGAGAGAGCTCATGGTAGCCACTCGGCAGACCTCCTCCTCTCCTGTCAGGGTTCTGTCTAAGTCCTCGTCATCCACTTCGGAGACAGCTTCTCCAGGGCTGCTCGTACTAGCTTCGGCAGTCGCCTCCTCCCACTCTTGATCTCCCTTGAGTGCTGCCACACCTACCGGCTCCGGTGCACCCAGTGCTTCCTCAGCTTCTTTCCAGCTATTTGTGACCAAAGTCAATAAATCCTGTAGTGAGGTGTTACCTTCGCTGTTCATCTTCTCGAGTGCTCGAACGTTGTCCAGAGAAAACTAGTGTTTTAAAAGGAAAGCTTTGGTCGCGTCCGTGAGGACCAGTTTACTGCCTTCCTGTTCGACTTCCGGACCGTTTTCTGACAATTCCATAGAGTAGCATACCCCATCTCCATACCGTTCTGGCTTCCTAGTGGTCCGGGCCGGTCTTGGATTGTGCCGGACTGGAGCTGATGGGATTTCTGGAGTTGATGGGATTTCTGGAGTCGCGGTTTCTCAGGCCTCCTCCGGGTTTGATTTCAGTTCTCCCGAAACTTCTTCCCTTAGTGGGACCGGATTGATTTTTACTGAACTCGGTCTTTGGTGCTCTCCTTCCTCCGGTCCAGCCGAGGTTTCCTTAAGAGTTGTCTACTGTCTTCATTTTTCTGCGGCCTCCATCAACAATTTTTCCCAGTTGGAAGGCCGTATCATTGACACTAGGTCACTCCTGACTTCCTCCGGCTTTCTCTTCGGCCTGCTGGGTCGAGCCCCTTTTATGTTAAGGCCCCTCCTTGGTTCCAGAGTGGCCGGGGCTTGTTCCAGTCTCTCTGGGTAAGCATGGTAGGGCTTCAGCCTTGCCTCGCTCTGGATGGAAGACTAGCCCTGTCGCCCCACTAGATATGTGTGGTTGCCCCAGGCCTTCAGGACCTGGTATGGTCTCACAAATTTTGCCTGCGGCTTTAGATTTTCTCCCCGTCTCCGGCATTTGTTCGTGAGCCATACCCAGTTGCCTGGGGTGTACAGCGGTGGCTCTTCCCGGTCCTCCTGTCTCACCTCTATCTGGCTCTGTCGTAGTGCCTCGTGTACCATTTGTAGCCTTCGCTGCACCTTGAGGGCATGCTCATGGGCAGGAAAAAACTCGGTCGATGGGGGGTGACTCTTCAGGTGGTCCGGCAACCTCAACTCCCATCCCAGCATCAGCATGTCGGCTGTTTCTCCGGTTGCTGAGGGGGGAGTGCCTCGGTATGCCCTCATCAGCTGGGGAAGCAACAGATCCCATTCGTCCTTTTTCCTGGCCAGGAGTAATGCCCTCAAAGAATCTTCAAGTCCCCGGTTATTCTGTTCCACGATTCCATTGGCCTGTGGGTGGTAAGGAGTGGTATGTGTCTTCTCCACGTTCCAGAGTTGGCACAGTTCAGCCATCAGTTGGCTCTTGAACTCCGCCCACTGGTCCATGTGGATCTGCTCTGGAAACCTCAGGTAGCAGAACACCCACTCATCCAGCGCGCTCGTGACCACCAGAATCTGACCACCTTCTGCCAGGGTCTTACAGCGTAGAGCCTCCGTTTCCCTCCAGACGCCTTTGTTCCTTCATGCTTTGCAGCCTGGCACACCTCGCAACTTTTGATGAGCCGTCTGACTGTGGATGTCAGTCCGTGCCAGTACCAGGTCAGCTGGAGGCGGCTTGTCGTCCTTCCAACCCCAAAGTTTGCCAGGGCATATGTTTGCCATACCGTGGTTTCCCGTATGGCCGGCGAGCAGATGGCGCACCATCTAGCGCGGCCCTGCGGGGCCATGCGTGCCTTCAGCACGCCGTTCTGTCGTATTCGCAAAGAGCCCTGCATGTGATACAGTATAGCCAGTTCTCTGCTTCCGACTTCCAGGTGTTCCGCTGATACCTCCTCTCCTGTGACAATTGCTCGGTACATAATGGCCACCGGTCCCTGTCTGGTGGCCTGTGGCCTGTAGCCTTGCCAGCTCGCCCTTCTGTCCTGACTTCCCTGGTGGGGCTGGTAGCCCCTCGGGGGTACCGCCGGCACTCAGGTTCAATCCTGCCACTGTTGGGGCGGGAATCCCATGCGAGCTGCCGGTTGGCACCCCGGGGTATGCGACGTTGCCTAGGGTCAATCCCGCTCTGTCGATGGGAGAGTCCCATCCAGGCAACTGGTCGGTACACATGCGGCTAACGGCCCCTGCTCCCGTGCCAACTCTTTCCCTGAGGGGCCTCTGTTCAATGCTCGCGCCTTGCCGCCAGTCCTCGCAGGTTTGCCTACTCAGCCCTGACCTGACTGGTGCTCCAGAATGTAGCGAAACTCTGCCAAGATCTTGAGCCACCTGGTTCAAAGGTTTCCTCCTCCTACATAACCATTAGAGTGAAGCATGATCTGTTTGTAGAAGGAATTCTTGTCCATACGGACAGGGCTGAAAGTGCTTCATCGCTTTGACCACCGCGAGCAATTCTCGTCGAGTGACGCACTAATTGCGCTCTGAGGGGGTGAGGGTTTTGCTGTAATAGGCAATGACCTTCTCGCAGCCCTCGTATACTTGGGACAGCACGGCCCTTACTCCACATCCACTGGCATCCGTGTCCAAGATGTACTGCCTCCGGGGGTCCAAGTAGCCCAAGATCGGGGTGGTGCTGATACTGTTCTTCAGTTTGTTGAAGTCAATCTGCTCCTCTTTTGTCCATCTCCATGACTCTTCCTTTGCAGTCAGATGGTGCAAGGGATGCGCTATAGTGGCAAACTTCAGGTTATATTGTCGGTAGTAGCCGACTGTCCTGAGGAACACTTGGAGTTTCTTCATTCCGCGTGGGTTTGGCCACTCCGTGACTGCCTTTACCTTGTCGGGGTCCGTAGAGACTCCATCTTGGCTCACTATGTGACCCAGGTAGCGAACCTGGAGTTGCAACAGTTCACATTTGGACGGTTTTAATTTTAATCCGGCCTTGTGGAGTCTCTTGAAGACCTCCTCCAGCCGGTGCAAGTGTGTGTTGAAATACGGTGCGATGACTATGATGTCATCAAGGTATAGCAACAGCGTTCTCCAGTGGAGGCCATGTAAGGCGCGTTCCATGAGCCTTTGGAAGGTGGCTGGGGCGGACATCAATCCGAATGTAACCTCCTCCGCTTTCACAATTCAGATCGTGTTGAGAAGGCTGACTTCTCCTGGGCTTCCACATCCAAAGGCACTTGCCAATACCCGCTCACCACGTCTAATGTGCTGAAGTAGCAACTCCCAGACCGCGCGTCCAGGCTGTCGTCGATTCTGGGTAGGGAGTAGGTGTCCTGCTCGGTGACAGCGTTCAGCCACCGATAATCGATACAGAATCGCCATTTCCTGTCTTTCTTTTGGACCAGCACCACGAGCAAGCTCCAGGCTCCTCCAGCTGGTTCAATGAGCCCCCTCTTGAGTAGGTCCTGGACCTGCCTTTCGGCCTCTGCCTCCTTTTCCGGCCCGTGCCTGTGGGGGCTGCCGGATCGGACGAGTGCCCTCCTTGAGTGGGATGGAGTGTTCCACTTCGCAGGTCCTTCCCATGTCGTCGTCGCCCGTACTGAACAAGATGGCATACTGACTCGGCAGGGAGGCCAACCTTGCCGTCTGACTCGCCACTTCACAGTGCGCTCGGGCTGACTGAAACAACTCCTCAAGGTGAACCGGTACTTCATTGGCTGAAGTCAGACCAGCTTCGTATAGTAAGGGGTTGTCCTTCTCGACCTGTGGTATATCCACCTCCGTGTATGTGCCAATGGTGGCTCCAGACCGAAAGGTCAATGGCTGCTCTGTTGTGTTCATACAGCAGGTGATGACCTGTCTCCTGGGTCCCGGCTGATTTAGGCTACGTACCACTGGGGGTCCGTCAGGAAATCCTTCAATCAGCCCCATGGGGCAGCAATTCTACGTAGTGATGCGACAATGTATCGCCATCTCTTTCCAGGCTAGAACCACAACCCCCTGATTACCTGCACTTTGCTCTGTTGCAGTCATCCATGCCGGTCCATGCAGACTAGCTGCCTGCCATCCAGTCGGACCACTGGTTGTTCAAACTCGAGAAAACACTGATGGACCACGAAGAATGGCGTTCCCAATATGACATCCTTGCTTAGAGAACTGACTACAAAAACTTCCTCCGTCCTCACGTCTCTCAGACGAACTGTCAACCGGATTATTCCATAGAAGGGGTGCCGTCTCCCGTTAGCCAGTAGGCCGTGGCTGTCACTCTCCTTGAGCTGGTCTCGTACGGCTTCAGGTAGTCGGTCAAAAACCTGTTTATTTAGCAAGTTCATGGTACACCCTGTGTTCAGGAGAAATTGGATAGGCCGCCTCTCCACTTTTCCTGGAAGGAAATAGCTGGTGGAGTGAGGTTGGCTGAGGGCTTGAGCCATAGCATTGTTCTCCAGGGTATTTTCTGAGGGCTTGAAGTACCCTCCCTTTGCAACGGGGCGAAGTTAGTCTATGGGGCCGCCTCTGGGGTTGACCTGCAGCTCCTGAGGTCGCCGCTCCTAAGGTCACTGCTCTTGAAGCGGGGAAGGTGCCGGTCCTGCTGCTTTTAAGGCAGGCTTCCGACTATCCCGTCCTGTGGGAGTGGTCCTTGGTGTCTTAAGCGGAGGAGATTTGGTAGTCACCTTCTTACGTTTCTGGTTACGTCCTCGCCGCTTGCTAAGAGGAGCGTGGCGGCATCCGGGATAAGAAAAGCGTCGGGGCTGGCCTCACTCAAAGACTAATAATAATTTCGTGTCTCCACAGGCTCTTCTTCTGAATGAAATTCCCTCGGTCTAGTCCTTGCTGGTTGAGACCATCCGTCAGCGTTCACCAAATCCCCTGTGGCTTTGGTACGTCTCCGGGGTTGTTTGGCCTTGATACAGTCAGTAGCCAGAGCTACTGCTGTGACCTCCTCTTGTTTGCCGAAGCCGGTTTCGAGTAGCGGGGGCAGTTCTTTCAAATGTGCCCTGGCTAGCCACAACCCCAGCAAAGAGTAGCTGGCTGGCTTCCTCTCTCGATCTGTGTGTGAACTCGCTCCTGGAGTCGTTCCGCTTTCTCTGTGAGAGATTGAACTAGCCGGGCTAGTCGACCAAGGACATCGGTTTCGACCGAGTTTACTTGGTCAGACGATCCTCTTTCCAGGGCTCGCACCAAAGATCCGGCGGGTTTGCGCTCACCTCCCTGAATCTGGAAGTAGTCATTTCTGGCTCGTACAGCGTCAGTTAGTGTGGGCGTGTGTATGGCCAACAGATGTCGCTGCAGGGCAAGGTCCCTTAGCGAGCTATAGAATGTTTCCATTGCCATGTTATTCCGGGGACGGTTTGGCAGGTCTCCGTAGGCAATGCATACCAGCTTTTCGACCTCTATAGCATGCTCCTGAAGTGACGTTTCTTCCTTTCGTGTAAGGGCGTTAAGCTGGCTTAGTGCCTGTCTGGCAGATAGCCCAAATCTTGCCCAGATGGCATTGAAGATGGCCTCTTGGTCCTCAGTCTGTCCACAGTCTTCGGCCTCTTTGCCCAGTGCTTCTCAGGGGTGTAACAGTGTTCCTCCTTCCATCCACTAGTTGGCGTCGACTACCTCGAGAAAGCGAGCAGTAAAATATTTTACATCCCCCTTTTCTCTGCACTGGGGAGTCCTGAAGCGTGGTGCCGGTTCCTGAGCCCTTGGCATCAATAGCACCCGTTCTAGTGCTTCGACTAATCGGTCGGGTCCCGGATCAGCGCTTCATGCCTTTCTATTGGCAATTTTTAGGGCTTTCAGTAGGTTTTTGCTCCTTTCCTAGAGCAGTACATCTACTGAGTCCGTGGCCATCGGCTCTTTCTCTGGGTGTCTTCCTGTTGCCAGGAAGTTCTTCCAGTAGGAGCAGTGCTGCCTTCTCAGACAAGTCCTGTCGGAGCCTTCAGTAGATTTCTGCTCCTAGAGCAGTGCATCTATCGGGTCCGTTGCTGCAGGGTTTTACACAGCTCTCTGTGGGTTTTCTTCCTGTTGCCAGGAAGTTCCTCCAGTAGGAACAGTGTTGCCTTCTCAGGCAAGTCCTGTCGGAGCCTTCAGTAGGTTTCTGCTCCTGGAGCAGTGCATCTACTGGGTCCGTTGCTGCAGGGTTTTACACAGCTCTCTTTGGGTTTCTTCCTGTTGCCAGGAAGTTCTTCCAGTAGGAGCAGTGCTGCGGTTTTTCAGGCAGGCCCTTGTCTCGTTTTGTCTGGGTTTTTTCCTGCTGCCACTTTTAAGGCAGTAGAAAGTTCATCCAGAAGTCCAGCGATCCGGTATGAGTCTCGTGGTGGAGTGTTTCTTGAGATCGTAGTTATCCTACTGTTGCCACCAGTGTAAAGGTTTTGTGCGACCTTCACTTTACTTCACTAGTACAAGACTCGGTGCATGAGTTTATACATACATGTATATTTTCTGCTTAGTTCATAAGTTGTACAAGAATGCTCAAGTAACAGGCAATGAACAAGCCCAGAACAGCTCTGCTCTCTAGCACAAATGTTCAGGCTCATATAGCGGGTAGGCCCCGCCTCTTGTTCTGCTTGGCTGGGTTTGACCCGGCTCGGCTTTGGCTTGGCTTGGCTGTACTCAGCTCGGTTCAGCTTAGCTTGGCTCTACTTGGCCCAGTTTGGCTTGGCTATGACTGGCTTAACTCCCACCTCGTTATTCTGCCTGACTGAGCACAGCCCGGCTCAGCTTAGCTCAGCTCTAGGCTCAGCTCTCAGTGGATCACATTCCACAACAGTACTATACATAATACACTAATAATATACTATACTAATTAAAAATTAGTAACAAAACAATATGTTAGCCTTAGTAATTATAGTTATCTACAGTAACTTAAGTGTATTTAGTGGTTACGATCTGCAATAAAATTTAACATTGCAATGTATGATGTGCAGTACATATCGTAAGTAGTTGTTAGCTTTGCGACAGGCATATAATATACACGTTAAACTTAGCTTAAAGGAATTTAACTTGCTAAACACATACCTAAAGCTAAGTTTTATTATGTGTTTTACTAAACTTCAACTTTGTAATCAGTTACAGTTTTATCACATATGTGTTTCCGAATTCGTTCTCACCATAAATAATAACAAATAATGTTAACCTTTTTGTGAGAGGTTCAAGTTTTTCACCTGATTGTGAAGATAGCCCTTATACTCCACAATATTTTAGTTGCTTAGCAACCTGCCGTTTATGATATAGCAAGTTCATCTGCCATTTTATAGTATTAATTGGCTATGAGATGGCAGGAGAACTTGTTATAGAGTGCCAATCTAACCAGAAGTGGTCAACTCTACCACAGTGTCACAGTAAAAAATCATACATATATGCTTCTTAATCATTTATACACTCTTTTAGCAGTAGAACAAAGTGTAGCATGTTTTACTGTTGTGGAATGTGATCCACTGAGAGCTGAGCCTAGGGCTGAGCTAAGCCAAGCTGGGTTGTGCTCAGTCATGCGAAATAACGAGGTTGAGAGAGTTAAGCCGGTCAGAGCCAAGCTAAGACGAGCTTAGCCAAGCCGAGCCAAAGCACAGAATTAGGAAACTCCAAGGGTTCTTCGGGACAATCGGCTACTACCGACAATACATTCCAGAGTTTGCCGCAACATCCCTTGCACCGGTTGACTGCAAAGGAGAGTCCTGGAAATGGACAGAGGAGGAGCAGGTCGCCTTCAGCAAACTGAAGGACAGTATCAGCACCGCCCTGATCTTGGGCTACCCGGACCCCCGAAGGCAGTACATCTTGGACGCGGATGCCAGTGGATGTGTAGTAGGGGCCATACTGTCCCAAATACAAGAGGGCTGCGAGAGGGTCATTGCATATTACAGCAAAACCTTCACCCCCCTCGGAGCGCAATTACTGCATCACTTGACAATAATTGCTCGCGGTGGTCAAGGCAGCAGAGCACTTTCAGCCCTGTTTGTATGGACAGGAGTTCCTTCTACGGACAGATCACGCTTCACTCTGGTGGTTGTGTAGGAGGAGGGAACCTTCGAACCAAGTGGCCAGGTGGCTTAAGATCCTGACAGAATTCTTATATACCCTGGAACAGCGGTCAGGAACTCGCCACGGGAATGCAGATTGGTTGAGTAGGCAAACCTGCGAGTACTGTCGACAATGCACGAGCAATGAAAAGAGGGACGGAGGCCCCTCACGGAAGGAGTCGGCCCGGGAGCAGGGGCTGTTAGCCACATGGGTACTGACCAGTTGCTTAGATGGGCTCCCGCCCTCGACAGAGCGGGGTTGACCCTGGGCAACGTCGCATACCCCGGGGCGCCGACTGGCAGCTCACACGGGACTTCCGCCTCAACAGTGGCGGGATTGAACCGGAGATCCGGTGATACCCCTGAAGAGCTACCAGCCCCACCAGGGAAGTCAGGACAGAAGGGCAAGCTGGCAAGGCTACAGGCCACCAGACAGGGACCAGTGGCCATGATGTAGCGGGCAATCACCACAGGAGAGGAGGTATCGGCGGAACACCTGGAAGTCAGAAGCAGAGAGCTGGCTATACCGTATCACATGCATGGCTCTTTGCAAATATGACAGGACGGCGTGCTGGATGCACGCGTGGTCCGGCAGGGCTGCGCTAGATGGTGCGCCATCTGCTCACCGGCCATACGGGAAACCATGATATGGCAAACACATTCCCTGACACACTTTGGGGTGGGAAGGACGATAAGCTGCCTCCAGCTGACCTGGTACTGGCCCGGACTGATGTCCACAGTCAGACGGCTCATCAAGAGTTGTGAGGTGGGCCAGGCCGCAAAGCATGAAGGGACAAAAGCGGCCAGAGGGAAACGGAGGCTCTACGCCAGAAGACCCTTGCAGAAGGTGGCCATAGATCTGGTCGGGCCATTTCCGGCCACTCCAAGAGGAAATAAGTGGGTGTTGGTTCTCACCAACCACTTCACCCAATGGCAAGACGCGCTGGCACTACTTGATGCCACAGCACCGGTGGCATCAGGCAGCGCTGGACAAGCAGATGTTCTGCTATCTGAGACTGCCAGAGCAGATCCACACAGAAAAGCGGACGCAGTTTGAGAGCCAACTGAGTGCCGAACTGTGCCAACTCTGGAATGTGGGGAAGACACACACCACTCCTTACCACCCACAGGCCAATGGAATCGTAGAACAGAACAACCCGGGACTCGGGGATTCCTTGAGGGCATTACTCCTAGCTCGGAGACAAGACGAGTGGGATCTGTTGCTTCCCCAGCTGATGAGGGCATACTGAGGCAACCCCCACTCCGCAACTGGAGAAACAGCCAACATGCTGATGTTGGGACAGGAGCAGATGTGCCCAGACCAGCTGGAAAGCCACCCTCCCCCCCCCTCCCGCTGACCGAGTTCTTTCCTGCTCACGAGCATGCCCTCAAGGTGCAGCGAAAGTTGCAAACGGTGCATGAGACACTACGGCGGTACCAGATGGAGGTGAGACAGGAAAACCAAGAGGAGCCACCGCTGTACACCTCAGGCGACTGGGTATGGCTCACGAACAAACGCCGGAGACGGGGGAAACCCCAAGCTACAGGCAAAGTTTGTGAGACCGTACCAGGTCCTAAAGGCCTGGGGCAACCACAACTATCTAGTAGAGAGGCAGGGCCATTTCTCAATTTTGAGGAAAGCGAGACTGAAGCCCTACCACGCCTGTCCAGAGCAACTGGGGCAAGCCCCAGCCACCCTGGAGCCAAGAAAGGGCCCTAACATGAAGGGAGCTCGACCTAGCAGGCCGGAGAAAAATCCGGAGAAAGTCAGAAACGACCTTTTACCAGTAATACCGCTCCTCAGCTGAAAAAAACTGCTGATGGAGGCTCCAAAAACCCAAGGGCAGGAGGCAACTCCTATAGGAAACCCGGCTGGACCAGAAGGGAAGGATCAGCAAAGACCGAGCTCGGTAATAATTGATCCAGCACCACTTGAAGAAGTTCCGGGAGAACCAGAATCAAACCTGGACAAGGCTAGAGTAACGGCGAGGCCAGAAATCCCATCAGCCCTGGTCCGGCACAATCCGAGGCTGGCTTGGACCTCTAGGAAACCGGAACGATACAGAGACGGAGTATGCTACTTCATGGAACTGCCGGAAAACGGTCCAGAGGTCGGAAAGGAAAGAAGTAAAACGGCGCTCCCGGCCGCTACCAAAGCTTTCCTTTTAAAGTACTCATTTACTCCGGATGACCTCAGTGTGCTGGAGAACATGGATAACGCATGTGATGCGTCTTTACCAGAACCATTGGCTTTGGTCATCAGGAGCTTGAAAGAAGCTGAGGAAGCACTGGGTGCCCCAGAGCCAGTAGGTGTGGCGGCACTCAAGGGAGATCAGGAATGGGAGGAGGCGACTGCCGAGGCCAGCACAAGGTGCCCCGGAGAAGCTGTCTCCGAAGCGGATGACGAGGTTTTGGACAGAACCCCGACAGGAGAGGAGGAGGTCTGCTAGGTGGTTACCATAAGCTCTCTCCTAAGGTCTAGATTAGAGACCGTGGTCACCAATAGAGGGGAGGGTGTTGTGGAATGTAATCCACCGAGAGCTGAGCCTAGGGTTGAGCTAAGCCGAGCTGGGCTGTGCTCAGTCATGCGGAATAACGAGGTGCAGAGAGTTAAGCCGATTAGAGCCAAGCTGAGCTGAGCCAAGCCGAGTCAAAGCCGAGTCTAATCTAATCAAGTGGAACAAGAGGCGGAGGGGGGTGCGCTATCCGCTATATAAGTCTGAACATTTGTGCTAGAGAGCAGAGCTGTTCTGAGCCTGTTCATTGCATGTGCTTGACTATTATTGTATTATGAACAAAGCAGAAAATATATGTATAAACTTATGCATCGAGTCTTATACTGGTGGAGCAAGTAAGGGGGGCACAAAACCTTTACACTACTGCATGTAGACCCCTTATACACACATTTATTACGTTAATTCTTATGTTTCAGCTGCAAGTTTTTTTTACAGGCACCGACAGCAAGCTTAATTGGTACTCTAACTGTGTCTTTAGGAGTTTCAGCTGCACTGTTTGTTGCAGAAATAAACTGTGGACCTCCACCGGTAGTAGACAACTCTAAGAGAGAAGTATCTGGACATTCATATAATGATACAGTCAGATATGAGTGTGATGTTGGATATGAGATGACTGGAGATGATACTATAGTATGTCAAGAGATAGGATATTGGACTGTACATCCTGATTGTGAAGGTATGTGAAATGCGATTTAATATGCCTTTTTAGACTAGCTCAAAATATTATTTTAGATTCAGTTTAGAAATTCAATATTGGTTCGGCTCTTTTTATTAAGTACATAATGACTGATTTATTACTTGAAGATTCACAGAAAGTAATCAGCCTTGGTAAGAAAGGTGAGAAGGTAAAATAATGTAACAAACCACCATTATGAATGAGCAATGGGTATGAGAGAACATTAAACAAAAAATATATTTTGTTAAATGTAATGCTAGCATTAGTTTTACACTTTTGTAATCTAACCTTCAGATAGCAATACTGCTAAGATATATGTATGAAGTTTGTAAACTCATGGTGCGAGCTATAGGCAGGTGCCCTACTTACTATAAGGACCAAAGGCAATAATTATCTGTCATTGACACTTGTCTCTTATTAAGTACTTCTTAAAAATGAACTTACACAAAATTTCAGTAAATTTTATCAGAAATTATCAGTATCTTTTTATCATTTGTGATTATATTTATCATTTGAGGGGATTTAAAATTTTGAGTAGTTTTAGATTCATAGCAAACTAAACTTGTTCCCTATTTTGATGTATTTTAATTTAAAGCATTGCTCAATGTAATCGTTGTAGTTATTACCTGTGGAATGCCTCCTACTCCAGAAAATGCTGGTCTGGTGTCTCTGACTGGGACACAGTTTGGACAGACAGCTACCTACCAGTGTCTATCTGGTTACACCACTGACGATCCAACATACATAACATGTCAACTGAATGGAGAGTGGAGTCGTGCTCCCAACTGCACCTTGAGCCCAATAGTAGAAGGTAAATGGAAGTCTGTCTTAACATTTATAAAGGAATTGAAATCTAATTGAGCAAGTAGTTGGTTTATTGTATTACTAGACGCAATTGGGTTTGCAGGGTTGTTAGCGTCCACCAAGCTTTAAATCTATTATCAAACATATTATAGCTATTTAGCTCTAAACAGTATTGAAAGGGCAGATGTTTAAAACTAAAAGTTTAATGAATATTTCTTTCAAAAATCTATTCAGAGAGATATATATATTTATATTTCTAGAAATAGATTGCGGTTTGGCACCACAGATAGAAAATGGCAATGTATTTCTTGCTACTGGTACAGAAGCTAGATATACATGTTTACCAGGCTATGAAATAACAGGAGAACCTGTTATAGAGTGTCAATCTAACAAGGAGTGGTCAACTTTACCCCAGTGTCACGGTAAGATATCATACATATATGCTCCTCAATTATCTATACACTCTTTTAGCAGTAGAACAAAGTGTAGCATGTCTTACTGCATATATGTCCCTTATACACACGCTTATTATTTATTACATTAAATCTTATGTTTCAGTTTCGAGTTGTTTTACATGCAGCAATGGAGAATTCTTCTACACTGTTTGTTGCAGAAGTAAACTGTGGACCTCCACCGGTAGTAGACAACTCTAAGAGACAAGTATCTGGACACTCATATAATGATACAGTCAGATATGAATGTGATGTGGGATATGAGATGATTGGAGATGATACTATAGTATGTCAAGAGACAGGATATTGGACTGTACACCCTGATTGTGAAGGTATGTGAAGTGTGATTTAACATGCCTTCTTTAGATCGGCTAAAATATTTGTTTAGATTCAGTTTAAAGTTCAATATTAGTTTGGCTCTTTCTCTCTCAATTACATAATGACTGTTTTATTACTGAAAACTCACAGAAATTAATCAGCCTTGGTAAAAAAGGGGAGAAGACCAAATACAAAACGACAAATATGAATACGCAAGGTGTAAGTGAGAACATGTAACAAAGATTATATTATATGAATATATATGAATGACCACCATTATGAATAGGCAATGTGTATGGGGAAACATTTAACAAAAACTATATGCTGTTAAATGTAATGCTAGGATTAGTTTTCCAATTTTGTTATTTAACCTTCAGATAACAATAATGCTAAAATATATGAAGTTTGTAAACTCATGATGTGGGCAATAAATAAGCGCCATACTTACTGTAAAAACCAGAAGCGATAATTATCTGTCATTGGCACTTGTCTCACATCAAGTGCTCCTTAAAAATGAACTTACACCGTTGCTTAAAATGAAATAAAGCAGAGTTTAGTAGATTTATCAGAAAGTATCGGTACTTTTCTGTCATTTGCAATTGTTCTTGTTGTTTGAAGTAACTTACTTAAAATCAACTACACTTGGTTGCAGTTGCAACTCTCGAAATACACTAGTTGCGCAGCTGCTGCTGAAAAATAAGTGATAAACTGCTGATGTCTCTCTTGTTATTCATGCCGGCGATTGCGTTTAAGTTGCAGCATCTATTATGTCTGTCTCTTTGCAAATAAAAACATCTTAATTGCATTTTTGCTTGCTTTGATCCTTTCAACCGTCAAAACGTCCTGAAAGTCAGATCACATCAAACATCAAAAACTATAAAATCACAAATTATAAAACGTGCCGACAAGCTCATCTTCAAATTATAGTTTGAAATGGTTGTAGCTAATTTATTATTGTGGAACTTTTTCAAAACTGCTACAAGAGAATTATATTATTAATGAGTAGCTGTATGTAAGAACAGCTGTCAGTAGCTCACAATAAAATAGAAAGGACTTAGAAATAACTTACGAATGGTATTCTGATATAGTGGATGTCTGTATGGCAGAACTACAGACATAACAACACCATTTGTAATGGTTAGATTATAGCATTTTTATATAATGTATTAACATATATTGCATGTTTACTGTTGAAGTGCTGAATTGTGACGATCCTCCTGCAATAGAAAATGCACAAAACTTCACTCTTTCTCATGGCGCAGAGGTAGGATCTCAAGCTTTATATGTATGTCTCCCAGGCTATGAGATGACAGGAGAACCTGCTATAAACTGCCAAATTAACCAGCAGTGGTCAACGCCACCTAGTTGTCAAAGTAAGTTAAACATTGTTCTCTATGTGTCTTATTTCTAAAAATTTCACGGCTTACAAATAATTTTTACAAATCAAATATTCCTAAAGAATATTTTTACATTTTCACAGCGTTTGAGGTTTACTTAAAAAGTAACTTGGAAGCCATGGTAACTGTAAAATTGAAGTAATGCTTTCAACAGTAATCATAGGTGAGTTGTGTTACAATTAGACTGCCTATGGTCTACACAGAACAGCAGACATGACAGAGCAAAGCATGCTGGGTAAAAAGAAAAAAGGACTAATAACTCCAAATATAGAAACATCAAGCTACACATATTGAATAAGTTGTGTCCCATGACTTATGTATTGTTTCAGGAATACGGTGTGGAAACCCACCACAGATTCAGAATGGAGTCAGGCGTGTCTATGGTCACTACCTGAATGATAGAACAAAGTACCATTGTCATACAGGTTACCTGATGGTTGGAGATGAATTCATTTACTGTGAGACAAATGGGCATTGGACTGTTCCACCAGAGTGTGATGGTAAGTTCTACAGATCAAATGAGATTTATAGAAGAATAAACTTGTTCCCTATTTTGATGTATTACAATTTAAAGCAACACTTCGTGTAATCGTTGCAGTGATTACCTGTGAAATGTCTCCTACTCCAGACAATGCTGGTCTGGTTTCTATGACTGGAACACAGTTTGGAAAATCAGCTACCTACCAATGTCTACCTGGTTACACCACTGACGATCCAATGTTTATAACATGTCAACTGAATGGAGAGTGGAGTCGTGCTCCCAACTGTACCTTGAGTCCAATTGTAGAAGGTAATTGGAAGTCTGTCTTAACATTTATAAAGGAATTGAAATCTAATGAATTAAGTAGTTGGTTTATTGTATTGCAATTGTAAGCAATTGTGTGTGCAGGGTTGTTAGCGTCGACCAAGTTGTAAATCCACTATCAAACATGTTTTAACATTTTAGCTTCTAACAGCAATAAAAAGGCAGATGTTGACAATTGAAAGTTTTATGAATATTTCTTTCAAAATCCTGTACAGCGACATATATATATTTATGTTTTTATAAGTAGATTGTGGTGGTGCACCACAAATAGAAAATGGCAATGTCTTACTCGCTACTGGTACAAAAGTTAGATATACGTGTATATCAGGCTATGAAATGACAGGAGAACCTGTTATAGATTGTCAATCTAACCAGGAGTGGTCAACTTTACCCCATTGCCACAGTATGAGATCTTACATATATGCTCCTCAATCATCTATACACTCTTTTAGCATTAGTGTGGGGGAAGCAAATTTATTTTCGATGTTTTATATACTCACATATAATTACTCTTATATATTTTGCATACTGTGTCTGTCTTTATCATGTGTTTTACTCGCATACAATTACTCTCATATATATTTTGCATATCGTGTTTGTCTAGATTATGTGTCTTATCACTAATACTTTGTTAGTTTGGCCGTAACTAGTTCAATGTGTTAGCGACTCTATTAATCATTATTCTTATACGGCTTTTTACCCGGTTCCATTATACGGTCTGCGGAAAATATATGTATATATGAAGAGCGCTCTCACTAGGAGAGCAGAATAGTCGCAGTTTCAAGACTAATGAAATCTCCTTCGAAATGAAATGAACGAAAAAAACACACTAATTTCTCTTACGTTCATGCAACACTTATTACAATCTAGATTCTAGATCATGCCAGAGTAAAGGCCAAAAAATCCTTTACACTAGTAGCAGCGATGGAATTGTGTCAAACCCTACAGGCACCATCTGGAAGTCAGACTCCGGCAGACCTCCTGCCCTGCTTTCAAAAGCAGCCTCAGTAGAAGAAAACCAAAGTAGTACGGCAAACACCGAGGGTTCCGAATCTGGCCAAGATACGGCTATCTTTCACATTCGTAGAAAAACCCTGCGGTTTAGTATAAACAGAAGGTGATCTAGCACTTCCAGTGAAGGGTTGATGACTAGCATTGCGTCAGCCATCCCCCACTTTGTTGAGACGATTGAAACCACCAAAAAAGCTTGAGGGTTCCGCATCAGGCCAAAATCATTTATAGGGATTTCCATCATTCATTGAAAAACTTGGCGCCTACTAAGAATTATATTCCAAAGGAGGGCAAGGAGTGCAAGCTAGGACACAGACCAACTAGCTGATGCTATAGAGCAACTCATCAGGTTAAATCGGAACCCAGAACTGGCTGACCAATTCAAAACCCCTGAATATAATGGCCTCGGAGACCCAGAATACTTTACTAGCCAACTTAGATAAGTCGCAGCTGCAAATAAGTGGGCCGAAGAGGCCAGCACTCTGTATCTCAGAGAGGCATTGAAGGGAGAAGCAGAGTTATGCAGAAGGGTAGTCGGAGTGGCTGCCATCTTTGAAGCCATCCGAGACCGATTTGGATTATCTCTTCGACAGGCCAAAGCAGAATTGAACAGTTTGAACATAGGAAACCAAATCTTCCTGCACAAACGCGCGACTGAAATCGAAAGGCTAGTTAAAATAGCATACGCCGAACTGCTCGAACCTTTTAGATGCAACATGATCAAGAAGTATTTCTCAAACTCTCTGAACTACCCTGCACTACAGCAGCACCTTCTAGCAGTGCCTACAAAAACCATTGCAGACGCAGTGTGGGCTAGAGGAAAATTTCTCTAGATCAAATCTGGAAAGAAAAAAATCCCGTGCAGTCTCATCTAAGCATTGGTAGAGGAGATAGAAAACTCGGAAGCCAGTCCTGAACACAGTGCAGTAAGCGAAGTCAAACAAGACACCCTGAAGGTACTTTTATCTACTGTAAAGCAACTAGCGAGCAGGTCAAACAGTTGCAAAACAAGCCAATGGAGCCCCAAGAAGATAAGCCTACCATCTGTTGGGGATGTGAGAGCACTGAAAATCTCTGAAAAGAGTGTCTTAGTCAGAAAAAAAAGGAACCGGGAATCAGAAGAAGGCCGCAGCGGTAGCACCCACTACCAGCTGCATCAAGGCCACTGCGGTAACCTAAAGGAAACATAATACCGATTCCTTTTTAGCCAAGGCCTTACCCTCATCTATCCGAGGAAACAATGCCAAATCTACCCAGAACGGGTTGCAGCTACTAAACCTAGAAAACGAGTAACCAGATAAACCAAGTAAACCAAAACGAGTACTATGCTTTTCCCTTGAATACCTCGGCGCCCTGTCCCACAGAGGACAGCCTCTCGCCACTACCCAAAGAAACCAACCCAGGCACGTTCTCTACTGGCACAAACGAAGCAGCCTCAGGCACCTCCCTTCAAACACAGAGAGCCTGCCAACGCACATCTGCTGGAATGCCCACACTCTACCAGCCAATTCTTCTCGGAGAAAATCGAAGGTCGAGCAGTGCAATTCTGTTGGATACCGGATGCACAACCAATCTGCTGGGAAAACTGATGTTCGACTGATTTTCCCGGATGGTAGGAGACTACTTGGAGAAGAGTGATGACCATGGCCTGCTTGCGGATTGTACCAGTTTACCCTTTTATGGCATAATCCGGCTCCCTGTAAGGCTCCACGAAGTGAACGCTGAAGAAGTCTGCATAGTCAGCCGGATTAACGAAGACGCTATTCTGAGCATGTCCTTCTTTATGGCACACCAATGCTCGATGGAGTTTTAACGACTCATGGTTAAGGTAGATGGGAAGCTATTGGCTTGTACCGACCAAACGGGGAAAATCTTCCAGAATAAAGTCTAAGTGATTAGAGACTTGGTAGTGTCAGCTAGGGCAGAGGTTGCGGTCTGATGTAGATTACCTACATGGATTTTCTGTCCACTAAGAATGAAGGGTACCCCAAAGGCCCACCTTTAGCCACAAGCCTGAATGAGCCTAGAGCAAACAAAAAGGTGTTGGTTAGGTGTCTCAACCCAGCTCCGCAGCCCCTGGCTTTCTGTTCTAGAACCACCATAGGCGCTTACACCAGTGTGGAAGTGCCTTCTATCGCCGGCCCTTCCTTCAAGGGAGGCCGTGCCATGCCAATTACCCTAGTAGAGGCTGAGCCACAGATCTCCTAGTATCTCCGGGAACTGTATAATGCTGCCGACCCTTGTGCAATGCTATTAGACCCTCTTATAATGCTATAAGACTCTCGTGCCAGAACACAGAACAAGCCAGAAAACTATTTGCCAGGAGAAGAATAGAGCGGTAGAGGGAAACCATGCTTCGTCAGGAATTGCCAGACTCGTGCCCGAAGCGTCCGGTCGAAGTATGCAATCCCCTGTCTCACTACTGGGACAGCCAAGGTCAACTCGGGACTGGTCGAGGCCATCCTTGGATTCTCTGAAATTGAGCGAGTGATGATCCGAGGCACTACTAGGCTCCACCAGGAACCACGTAAGAGCTGAGCTGATGTTGCCAGCCTCATAGTCTGATCACGCATGAGATGACCAGCCAGACGGACTGGCACCCTGCCACCAGGAGGGCATGGGCCGGCCTGCTGTTGATCAAAGCCATCCTCAGACCCGAGGCATCCGCTCAGCTAACAAACCAGTTTGCTTGGCTACAGAGCAAAGGCAAGAGTGCCGTAGCCATAATGTATCAAGCAATTCTGAGCCACACTAAAATGCCTTTGGAGCAATTGGATTTTGGAAGCCAGGAGCTCAAGGTTCTGCATAGCAAAACGGAACCTCTGAGAATCAGACCGGATGGCGGGATGGAAGCCGGAGTGGCTCCTCATGGTCAACCTCGATGGTGTGCCATGTGCTCACCAGCCATGAGGGAGCTGGTTACTTGGCAAACACACGCCATGACCCACTCTGGTAGGAAAAGAAGGCAGGTCGCCTCCAGCTTACATGGTACTGGGCCGGACTAACAGCCGATGTCTACAGGTTAATACGTAGCTTTGAGGAGTGCCAGGCTGCCAAGCTTGGCAGAACTAAGCCTGCAGAAAGCCGGCAGTGATTGTACGCTGACCGACCCTGGCAGAAGATTACCGTTAAGTTGTTGGGCCTCCTCCCCCACTCCAAAAGGTAATAAGTAGATATTAGTGTTATCAGATCATTTTACTCGATGGCAGGATGCTATTGCCATCCCGGAAGCCATGGTTCTAGTGGTGGCCAGTACTCTCGATGAAAGGGTGTTCTGCTACCTGGGGTTTCCACAGCAAGTCCATGCAGACCAAGGCACTCAATTTGACAGTCAAATGATGGAGGAGCTCTGTCATCTTTGAAAGGTGAGCAAGACACGCACTACTCCCTACCATCCTTAGGCAAATGGGATCGGGAAGAGAAATAATCGAGGCCTGGGCAACTCACTAAGAGCCATGCTGTTGGCGTGAAGACAGGAAGATTGGGATGAACTCCTGCCCCAGCTCACGCGGGCATACCGAGTTACCTCCCACACTGTGACGGGCAAGACAGCAAGTTTCCTGATGTTTGAAAAGAAGTTGCGACTGCCTGATCAGTTGGAATGCCACCCTCCTTTTACAGAAATTCAACCTACTAGCGAATACATGCTTCA